>NC_133326.1:420191519-420544019 GCF_042186555.1 Aquarana catesbeiana | reverse complement strand
AGACCAACGGTGGATTTTTTGTGATGTTCAGCAAAGTGACGAGGTACGCTATGTAGGTCTTTGCCACCCTCAATGAGTCGTCAATGTTGTCCAAACCGTTGCCTCAGAGGGCAGATGGTGCGTCCAACATAGATCAACCCACAAGGGCACTTTAGGTCATATACAACGAACTCAGATGAGCAGTTGTAAAATTGATCCAATAAGTATGTTTTACCTTTTAGAAACAAAAGATTTTTTACCATGCTGGACAAATGAGCAAGTTTTACAGCGAATCTTTACACTGAAACATGCCCACTAGGGGTATAAGCTGGGTGGGGTTAGTAATGATATGATCTGACGGAAATTTACTCTGAGCAATTTTATTTTTCAAAGATGGGGCCTTCCGGTAAGTAATCCTAGGTATGTTTGGGAGAATAGTTTTGAGGAGGGGGTCTTGTTGAAGTATGTTCCAATGTTTTTGCAAAATATTTTCCAAAACTCACCGGAGAGGTTGCAGAGGAGAACGTAACAAGTCCAAGACCATACACACCAAAACTCCGCAAACTGTGAAAATTTACAATCTATCTTCCCTTCAGCTCTCCCCCACTGATATCAGCTTACTTAGTAAAGGACTCAATTTTGCTCCCATAAATAAGCCCAACCCTTTTCTTTTATTTAAAGATCTTAATAGGTATATTCGGAATCTGACATTAAAAAGATTTTTTCTTGCCAAACAGAACAAACCCAATACCAATACTATTGATCTTCCTTCCGTTATTCCTTCCCCAGATCTTTTTGAATATGATGGTGACATCATTGATGCTTTGGAATCTCTCACTGGAGAAGAAGACACACTCAGTCTTCTCACACAACATCTCGCCACCTCCCCACCCATTTCATACTCGTCCCTCAAACCTAAATCGGTTTTCTATCCTGCTCAATCCAAAGGGCCTTATCTGGAAAGTTTCTATAGAGTAGTCTATGCCGACTTTCTTAAACTTTGCCAGTCTTCATCTCGTGTACCACCCCATATACACAATCTTTCCCCCTCAGAAATTCAGGCCTTAGATTCTTTAATCCACACGTCAGATGTCATTATCAAATCTGCGGACAAAGGGGGAGGTATAGTTTTGCTTAACAAAGCGGACTACATCAAAGAAACCAATAGACTCCTTTCTGATAAGACTACATATCGGAAGCTCAAAAAAGACCCCACCATAGATTTTACTATTGAGGTTAACGTGATAGTCAAGTCAGCTCCTGAACGCGGAGTGATTAACAAAACTGAAGCCTCTTTTTTCACTAAAAGTTTCTATCAGACCCCATATTTTTATTACTTGCCCAAAGTACATAAAAACCTTACCTCTCCTCCTGGCAGACCCATTGTGGCTGCCATGGACACTGTCACTACTGGGTTCAGTCAGTATATTGACCAATTTCTTCAACCGATTGTCCAACAGTTCCCTTCCTACATCAGAGACGGTACACACCTCCTAGATTTACTTACACCTTATAAGTGGGAGTCTTCCTACATATGGTTGTCATTAGACGTTACCTCACTCTATACCTCCATCCCCCATCAATTTGGCCTATTAGCTTTGGAATTCTACCTTGCACAAGATCCCTTTATGAACCCCAGACAGGCCGCATTTATCTTGGAGGCTACCAATTTCTGTTTGACTCACAATTATTTCAGTTTCGATGGCGAATTCTACCTGCAAATACAAGCGACTGCCATGGGAGCCAACTTCGCTCCCTCATACGCCAACTTAGCTATGGGATATTGGGAAGAACATTACATCTCACATAACAATCCGTATTCATCCTACATTGTATTTTTTGGCCGATACATAGACGATTTAATTGTAATCTGGGATGGTCCTATTGATTCTATTACTTCATTTGTAGACCACTGCAACCACAATCCCTACGGTTTATCTTTCACACACGTCTCTGATCCCAATTGCTTGGCCTTTTTGGACCTCGAATTGAGTCATGTAGATGAAAGTATCATTGCAAAGAATTACATCAAACCCACAGCTGGCAACTCTTTTTTTACATTATAAGAGTTGCCACTACCCAAAATGGATCCATAACATACCCAGAGGCCAGTTTTGCCGCCTTAGACAAAATTGTACTCGAGATACTGACTATGACACCCAGAGTCTCCTACTAAAAAAGAAGTTTGCTGATAAAGAATATCCCCAAGAGTTAGTGGACCAAGCTTGTAATTACTATTCAAAAGGAAAACCCACCAAAAAAGCAAGGGAAGTCACATCAGACCACTCAATGAGATTTTTGACTACTTTTAATTTTCAATATAAAAAAAAATGGAAAATATTTTGCAAAAACATTGGAACATACTTCAACAAGACCCCCTCCTCAAAACTATTCTCCCAAACATACCTAGGATTACTTACCGGAAGGCCCCATCTTTGAAAAATAAAATTGCTCCGAGTAAATTTCCGTCAGATCATATCATTACTAACCCCACCCAGCTTATACCCCTAGTGGGCATGTTTCAGTGTAAAAAGATTCGCTGTAAAACTTGCTCATTTGTCCAGCATGGTAAAAAATCTTTTGTTTCTAAAGGTAAAACATACTTATTGGATCAATTTTACAACTGCTCATCTGAGTTCGTTGTATATGGCCTAAAGTGCCCTTGTGGGTTGATCTATGTTGGATGCACCATCTGCCCTCTGAGGCAACGGTTTGGACAACATCGACGACTCATTGAGGGTGGCAAAGACCTACATAGTGTTCCTCGTCACTTTGCTGAACATCACAAAAAATCCACCGTTGGTCTCGAAGTGTGGGTTATCGAGCAAATCTCTAAATCTGAGTCAAGCTGAACGTTTTAAAAAACTGTGTGCGAGAGAGACGTTTTGGATATATTGCCTTGACGTCCTCTCGCCCAGTGGCCTCAATGAAGGTATAGAAATAGCCACAGTACTATAGTCTTTCTTGCCTTACATTTCCTTTACTGATTACTCTGATACTGTATTTTGGATATGTTTTATGTCTATATTTATAGGTATATATATTTCTGTCATTTTATCACAGGTTTTATCTTCCCACCTGTTTTATATAATATATTTATTGGGGGTGGCGGGTTCGTTCCAGTAAGTATTGGTAACCCAGGAGGTGAAGTGATGCCTCTTGTGTATGGGTGTGTATGTGCATACTTGTGTATATGCGTGTGTGTGTATATACATGTATATGCTTGCCTCCCTTCAAACGCCCCCCCCCCCTCCCTCCCCCCTTTTTCTTTTTCCCTTTGCCCCCCCCCCTTTCTCTCCCCCCCCCCCCCCTTTCTCTTCCTCTTCTTTCCCTCCCTTTTTTCCCTCTCGCTATCAATCGTATGTATATGTGCACATATACTCCGTCTCTTTTTCTCCAATATGGCATCCAGCTTATATCCTTAATTTCATATATTATATAACTCTTCCGTTACATGATTTTTTATAATTTTTTGTTTTTTCCACATTCTCCAATCATACATTCATTTATCTATCCATTATATTTACATCCATTTATTATATTTTATGCATGTATATTTATTTCTATAGTTTTTTATTTTCTAGCATACTTTTTTTTTTTTTTTCCCCCATATTTATCATGTATCTCTCTTGTCACATAGTGTCTGTTATTTAATAAAATTTTTTTTTTTTTTTTATTCCGTGACCATATATCTATTTTTATTATTTACATATTTATTTATATTATTTACAATATTCATATATTTATATCTACTTTTAGCTTGTCATTCTTTCATCATCATTTTTTATTTATTTATTTTTCAAAAAATATTTTCTCCATTATTCTTTACCATTTTTAAATTATACACACTGTTTTCTGCCCCATTTCCTGTTTTCTGCCCCATTTCCTGTTTTCTGCCCCATTTCCTGTTTTCTGCCCCATTTCCTGTCTTCCTTAGCCTGTGTCTCCATGTTTTTGGTTCCGCCCCTCGGTCCGCCTATATTAACCACTAGGCGTCCGCGCTATAGCCGAAAGACGGCTACAGCGTGGACTTCAATTGCCGGGAGGGCGTCCCTGGACGTCCTCCTGTTTACTTCCGCATTGCGCGCTCCCGCGGGCGCGCATCGCGGAAGTTTTGTGCTGGCCGTGTCCCTCGGACACAGCCAGTCACAGATCACCGTAAACGGCCAATGACAGCGGCCGTTTACAGTGCGATCGGCGGTGCCAATGAGAGAGGATCTCATATGTAAACATATGAGATCCTCTCTCATCGCCGGCTCTCCCTCCTCACACAGAGACAGCGTGTGAGGAGGGAGAGCGGAACCGCTGCGGCGGTGAGTGTAAAAGGAAAAAAAGGTGTCCCGCTGTTAACGGTCCCTGCCATCTGCCCCTGCCATCTGCCCCCAGTGCCATCTGTCATCAGTGCCACATAGTGCCATCTGTCATCAGTGCCACATAGTGCCATCTGTCATCAGTGTCACGTGTCATCAGTGTCACGTGTCATCAGTGCCACGTGTCATCAGTGCCACATATTAGTGCCATCTGTCAGTGCCACGTATTAGTGCCATCTGTCAGTGCCACGTATTAGTGCCATCTGTCAGTGCCACGTATTAGTGCCATCTGTCAGTGCCACGTATTAGTGCCATCTGTCAGTGCCACGTATTAGTGCCATCTGTCAGTGCCACGTATTAGTGCCATCTGTCAGTGCCACGTATTAGTGCCATCTGTCAGTGCCACGTATTAGTGCCATCTGTCAGTGCCACGTATTAGTGCCATCTGTCAGTGCCACGTATTAGTGCCATCTGTCAGTGCCACGTATTAGTGCCATCTGTCAGTGCCACGTATTAGTGCCATCTGTCAGTGCCACGTATTAGTGCCATCTGTCAGTGCCACGTATTAGTGCCATCTGTCAGTGCCACGTATTAGTGCCATCTGTCAGTGCCACGTATTAGTGCCATCTGTCAGTGCCACGTATTAGTGCCATCTGTCAGTGCCATCTGTCAGTGCCATCTGTCATTAGTGCCACATCAGTGTCATTTGTCATCAGTGCCACGTCAGTGTCACATGTCATTGTCCTGGTTCTCCAGGGCCTTCAAAAGTGTAAGAGGTAGTCAACAAATTAGATGTGTAATTTATGCTCCTAGAACACCTGATGGTGCTCCCTGCATGTTGGGCCTCTCTATGTGGCCAGGCTGTGAAAAAGTCCCACACATGTGGTATCGTAATACTCAGGAGGAGTAGCAGAATGTATTTTGGGGCGTCATTTGTGGTATATACATGGCATGTGAGAGAAATAACCATTACAATGACAATTTTGTGGGGGTAAAAAAAAAAAATCTTCATTTTGCAAAGAATTGTGGGAAAAAATGACAACATCAAAAACCTCAACATGCATCTTACTAAATACCTTGGATTGTCTACTTTCAAAAAAGGGGTCATTTGGGGGGTATTTGTACTTTCCTGACTTGTTCGGGTCGCAAGAAATGAGATAGGCCGTCAGTACATCAGGTGTGATCAATTTTTTATGATTTGCACCATAACTTGTAGACTCTCTAACTTTCACAAAGACCAAATAATATCCACTAATTTGGGTTATTTTTACCAAAGATATGTAGCAGTATAAATTGTGGCCAAAATTTATGAAGCAAAATTACTAATTTGCAAAATTTTATCACAGAAACTAAGAAAAATGCGTTTTTTTTCAAAATTTTCGGTCTTTTTTCATTTATAGCGCAAAAAATAAAAAACCCAGAGGTGATCAAATACCACCAAAAGAAAGCTCTATTTGTATGAAAAAAAGGACAAAAAATTCATTTGGGTACAGTATTACATGACTGAGTAATTGTCATTCAAAGTGTGAGAGCGCTGAAAGCTGAAAATTGGTCTGGTCACGAGGGGGGTTTAAGTGCCCAGTTGTCAAGTGGTTAAACCCCTCCATGTTTTGTGTATCCATGCTTGAAAAAGGAATGCGGCTATTCCATCCATCTAGAGCTAGCAATTTCAGAAACGCGTCGCATGTTGATGACGTCACGGCTCGGCGCCGGCCTGTGTCTGCTTTCCAAGCCTCGTTTCCATCTCACATACACGGCCGTGTCTCTTCCCTCACCACACAGGGACAGTACGATCGCTGGAGATACAGCGCAGCCCTGCCATCCAGCCAGACGTCTCTCTCCTCCTCTCCACAGATATTCATGCTATTATTGGACTGATTCCTTCCTTTTCCACTGGACTACTGATACCATCCTCCAGGGACATTGCATTTCACCTATGTGTGTATGTGCTCAGTCATCTGCACCCCTGTTTGCCTGGATTGGATTGTGCTCCAGCTACACTGTTACAGCTTCTACCTGCAGCCCTGTGTTTTTCAGCCTTCCAGCCTTCACCACGCTCTTGTACATGCCTTCTCCTACTTTCATGTGAGTGGATATTTTATTTAAAATAAAGTGTTTATGATAATTTCTCAGAGGCGCCCCTATTCCTTGTCCAAAGATACTGCTTGTAGGACTTTTCGTAACCTCCCGCAAGCGCACTGCCCGAGTGTTTGCAATGAATGAGTGCTTTCCCCCAGTGTGAGACAATTTTCAGGCACTTTTTAGAGGCTGTCTAGCGCTAAAATGCCTGAAAACTGCCTCAATTTGAAAGAGGTCTTACTGTGCAGTGTCAGCTAGCCTCATCCTAGTGGTAAGAATGAGGAGCCTAAATCATAGGCATGTTTTGCTTATTTACAGCCACCTTTTGATGGCAGTATGGTGGCTATGCCTAACTGGTCAGTTTATTTAAATAACTTTGATTCTTGAAGCCTAAAGAGCGTTATGCCAGCCATACAATCGTTAAAGTGTTTTCCAAAAACGAACGAGGTTTTTAGGTGCTTTAGCGCTAAAAATGGCCTCTAAAGTGCCTGAAAACCAGCCTCCCATTCACTGCAATGTGGCCTTTCACACTTGGGCGGTACGCTTGTGGGACGTTCCGATAAAGTTCTGCAAGCAGCATCTTTGGGGCGGGTTGGGAGCGCTGTATTTGGCGCTCCCAAAATTCCCTGCCCATTGGAATGAATGGGCAGCGCTTTCAAAGCAATTTGACAGTTTTTAACCTTCTCCTTTTTTTTTTTTTTTGGGGGGGGGGGGGGGGGGGGTAGGTTAAAAGTGCCCCGCTATTGGCAGGCACAAAAGAGCTGCTTAAACAGCGCTAAAGCGCAGCTAAAATGAGCAGTGCTTTAGCGCTAACAGCCGGCACTTTCAGTGTGAAAGCAGTCCAAGGCTGCTTTCACACTGAAAGCATTGGCTGTTAGCAGTAAAGCGCCGCTCGTTTTGGCAGCGCTTTACCTCCTGTTTAAGCGGCGCTTTTTGGTCACTAGTGGGGCGCTTTAAGCCCTCGCTAGCGGCTGAAGAAGGGGTTAAATGCGCCCGTGTTCCGGTGTTTCGGAATCGTTTTTCAGGCTAAAGGGCTAAAACAGGCGGCGCTTTAATGCTAACGGCCGGCGCTTTTAGTGTGAAAGCAGCCTAAGGGTACTTTCACACCGAGGCACTTCTACACTGCCAGTAGAACACTGAGCGCTTTTCAGGCACTTTTGAAGAGCTTTTTATTCATTTCAATGGAGAGGGGCGCTTTTAAGGCGCTTTTAGTCCAAATCGTTCAATGGACATAAATGAATCAGTTTCTCCCTTCTTTTTTGCTTCTGTGTCACATATGCTCAGTAGCAGCAGTTAAATTTTTAATGAGCGAGAAAAACACATTAAAGCGGTTGTACACTTGGCTTAAAATTAACCTCTTCCAGCGCCGAGATGTCAGTGCTGCAGGCGCTTCCATCTTCACCCGTCTTGTTTCCGGGTTCGCAGACTCTGGTTCATGCACGCGGGAGCCGCCGTTCACGGCACAGGGCTCTGAAGGAATAGCACAGTGATGTCCTTGGCTGCATGTACAGTAATTATCTCTTAAATGTTGGAGATTTTCTGGACTTTTCTTTTCCTTCTTCCTAAAAAAAAATGATTTTTCTATATAAATTATGTTGAGAATAGCTAGTGTATCAGAAGCCTGTAGATCAAATGCCTCTAAAATTGCAAAGTTCTGTGTTTTTTGTTTGCGTTTTTTTTTTTTTTTTTTTTTTTGTTTTTTAACTTTAATTTTATTTATTTTTTCTTTCTAACACTATCTTGTATAGGTAACAACTCTGGTGAATTCCAGCAACAAGGGTCCTTCAAACAAAAAGAAAGGTCGTTCTAAGAAAGCTCATGTTCTGGCTGCCTCAGTTGAACAGGCAACTCAAAACTTCTTAGAAAAAGGAGACAAGATAGCTAAGGACAGTCAGTTTCTCAAACAGGAACTCCTAGATGCTGTTGAAGATGTCCGCAAACAAGGTGGTGAAATATAAACTTGTTATACTGCTTATAAGTAAATGCTTACAACTAAGTTTTAAAGTATCTGCCATATGTTTTTTTTTTTTTTTTTAGCTTTTTCTCTTTTTCCCCAAGCTTCTTTTTCCTTCATTTTGACCTGGTGGTTTTGTAAATAACACACTTCCGTTTCCTGAGTGGCTATGTCACACTTTCACTGTATCCATGAAGGGGGCAATGGTTGTCATCCTAGGCTGCTTTACTGCTGTTGGACTCCAAACGTGTTCATCTCCATCTCTTGAGGGACAGAGCAATTGGTAGATTACAAAAGATAGTTAGGAAGGATATTCTTCTCTGCAGCTCACTTGGAAGTAAGATGCTGCATTTCTAACAAGACCAATATGTATTGCATGTACTTACTGAAAATGTTCTTGGCTTGGGGGGGGGGGGAATTTAAAACGAAGGTTTTAAAAAAAGAAAAAGGGGGAAAATAAATGCTGCAGGAGCACTCCAGCCCACCCTTCCTTCTCCCTTTTTTTTTTTTTTTTTTTTTTTTTTTACCTGAGCCAGATCCAAACCAGCGATTGTGTACTAGAGCAGTGGGTCTCTCTGCTGCCTCCCTGCTCATTGGGCAGATTGCTAGCAGCGGCAGCCATTGGCTCCTGTTGCTGTCAATCAAATGCTGTGACTGGGGCACAGTCTCAATAGAGCTACCTTCCATTGCACAGAGCAGGTACGTATAACATAACATGTTTCTTTTTAAAAAAAAAAAAAAAAGTAACCGCTTTAGCTCTGGAGAGTTTACCCCCCTTCATGACCAGGCCATTTTTTGCGATACGACACTACGTTACTTTAACTGACAATTGCGTGGTCGTGCGATGCTGCACCCAAACAAAATGTATGTCTTTTTTTTTTTCCCCCCCACAAATAGAGCTTTCTTATGGTGGTATTTGATCACCTCTGCGGTTTTTCATTTATTGCGCTATAAACAAAAAAGGGTTAACTGTGTGCCTAAAATGTGGTTGGTTACTGTGTGGGAGGTGCTTGTACTATGGGAAGGCAGAGATTCTTGTTCCTGCTTTGCAGAAACACAGGGCCACTACCTTCCCCACTGACAGAATGGCAGTCTGCCTTGTTTACATAGGCGGATCCGCTGATTGGCTTCCGCTGTGTCCAGTCACAGCGGGAGCGGGTCAGTGATGGCACACCTGAGTGCCCCAGACCTGGAAGTGCAAAATCGCGTACTGGGTACGTGATCTTGCGCAGGAGAGTTGCCTTGCTGCCTTATATTATTATACAGAATTTATATAGCGCCAACAGTTTGCGCAGCGTTTTACAACATAATGGCAGACAGTACAGTTACAATTCAATACAGGAGGAATCAGAGGGCCCTGCTCGTTAGAGCTTACACTCTAGGAGTATATATATACGGTCGGCAAGCGGTAAAGGGCACTTTCACCCCCTTCCTACCGAGGCCAATTTTCAGCTTTCAGTGCTCTCATGTTTTGAATTAAAATTACTCGGTCATGCAACACTGTACCCATATGAAAATTGCGTCCCTTTTTTCACACAAATAGAACTTTCTTTTGGTGGTATTTAATCACTAGTGGGTTTTTTATTTTTTGTGCTTATAAATAAAAAGACCAAAAATTTTGTGTAAAAATGCCTTTTTTCTTTGTCATAAAATTTTGCAAATTAGTAATGTTTGTTCATAAATTTTGGCCAAAATTTATACTGCTACATATCTAAATCAATGTATATTTTTTGGTCTTTGTGAGCGTTAGTCTGCAAGCCATGGTGCCAATCATTGAAAATTGATCACACCTGATGTACTGTCTCATTTCTTGAGACGCTAACAAGCCTGGAAAGTACAAATACCCCCCAAATGACCCCTTTTTGGAAAGTGGCCATTCCATGGTATTTAGTAAGTCGCATGGTGAGTTTTTTTGAGCTTGTAATTTTTTTCCCACACTTCTTTGCAAAATTATTTTTTTATTATTGCTCTCACATGGCATATGCATACTTGCAACTACACCCCAAAACACATTCTGCTACTATTGAGTATGGCGATACCACATGTGTGGCTCTTTTTTACAGCCTGGCTACTAAGGATGAGCTCAGGCATGTTCGCAAACAGCACGTGCAGAGCCTACCAGGAAGTCGGCACTGGGAAGCGCTAATCACAAGCAGTGAGACATTTCCCGATCTCTGCAGCCACGCATCTGGACAATGTCTCAATTGTTTGTGATTAGCGCTCCCCAGTGCTGACTTCCTGGCGGGCTCTGCACATGCGGTTTGTGAACACGCCTGAGCTCATTCTTACTGGCTGCATACAGAGGCCCAATATGCAGGAAGCACTGTCAGGTGTTCTAGGAGCATAAATTACATTTCTAACTCGTTGACTACTGATGTAATCAATGCAATATTATTATACAATCTAGTATACCCTATATAACTAGTGTATTAATTTGTCTAGTCCCTACAGTTAGCTAGTCTATGAGAATCCGATAAGTACAATGATATAACAAACACCTCTGCTTAGTAAACAAGTTACATTTATTTCCCAAGAAAATGGGAATGTACTAAAACAGCAGAATTAGGAAAAAAACCTAACACAAAGGTATTACAAGAAATTGCAATGTTACAAAGCTTACAATCAGAACACAATATAAAAATATACTTATCACGTCCTCTCGGCTGGTCTCCAGGTGTAGTAAGAGAGAGCTCTGTGCCGCATGGAGTTTAGGCCCAAGCCAGCATTCAGAGCAAAGTCCCAAGATGGCAGAGACACAGCCTCATAGTAAGGCTTTGCAGCAACAAAGAAAAAGAACTCTCTGTAACAACCCTTTTTACAAACTCACTCATCACTCATTCAAACTCCTGAGGAGAAGCACAAAGAAAGAGGCGCCTCTAGGTGTAGACTTTAAAACAATTTATTAATAAATCTTTTGTAAATCACACTCACATTTAGGAAGTCATCAGAAAGGCATGTGAATATAGAGTATCCATCATAAGAGGTGTCATCAGGTCGGTCATAGAACTCCTGCCTGCTAGCTGGATGCTCTGCCTGTATACTGTGACTCATTCAACCCCCCCCCCCCCCATTGCCAGTCCCATTTGCTTTGGACCAATCATTGTTCACATGACAATCCTCCTCATATTACTGACTGTTCTGCCATACTTGGCTCTGGGGGCAGTATTGCAGTCCATGCGCCCTGGGCCGTCCTTTTTTTGCTACTTCAGCGATTCCATTGAGCAGATTTAAATCACCGTTTATAGCTCATTTTATATCCCATCTCATTATCGTCACATCATAGCATAACCGTAACTTTTTTGTATTTTATCAATTTAAAAGGAACTATGTTTATTTATACAAAGATACAAATCCCACAACTAGCGCAAACCCATAGTCTGCTATTTGAAATCCCCTACCCCAATCACCCCCCCCCAACCTGCAGTAAGCCACCAATAACACATGTGTTCCTTTACAAGAACTTCTCGGCGAATCTCCCTGTTTTTTTAAAGAGTATCCTCTTCGCCCACTTACCTCTATCCAGGTCGACATCTAACTCTGGCCTAGAATCATCAACTTCGCCCTTCTCTAAGATGTAAGTATCCTTGACCCGTATTAACCAATCTCGAATGCTTGGGCCCCACCGCCTCTTGCCATTTTTTTGGTATTAAACTTTTTGCCGAGTTTAGTAGAACCGGGGTTAGAGAAGCATTATACTTGCTATTGTGACCTTCAGTTCCATGGAACAAACATACCCAAGGGTCCTCCTTAATCTCGGAACCCGTTATCTCCTGTATGATCTTTAACACCTCCTGCCAAATTTTTTTTTTTTTTTTTTTTTTTTTTTTTTCAAATAACATTTTTATTGATATAATTCATGTCTGCAGTACAATTCAGAGAAACAAAAGAAAAGATAAAACAGAGGTTTTCTATACCATAGATATACCTGACGTGCAGTATTTGCTTACATACATTTCGATACATCTATATGCCCATAATATTTTAGTGTCCATCTTTTAACAGTTCTGTTGGCATGTAGGTATTTTTAATAAATTGTAACTTGTAGTCTGTGACTATAGGAATCACAGCAAAGTGTAGTATTGAAGAATAGAGAGAAATACTAGAGGAAAAAAGGGAGGGGGTAGGAAAGTCACCCAAGTGGAGGTAGTACCTGGTCATGGTGGGTCCTCCCGGAGATGCCATAGTTCCCAGACCCTGTTGTGTGCCTCCAATCTGTTTTGTATTCTGGCCGTCATTTTCTCCATCAGTTCTACAGCCTTGATTCTAGTGTATAGGTCTTCCATAGAAGGTGGGGTAGTGCTTTTCCAATGTAATGCTACAAGGCATCGTGCTGCTGTGAGTATGTGGCGCACTAGCTTCTTAAGTGGCTTAGTGAGTTTTAGCCTAGGGGTCGCCTGGACATGCGTCTCCAGAAGGTGAGCCAATAGCTGCTGGACTGCAGTCCAGTATGGAGCCAATAATGGGCAACTCCAGTATATGTGGAGAAAAGAGCCCTTTGCGCCCCCACATCTCCAACATTTATCAGAGCTATTGGGGAAGATGGCGTGGATCGCCTCCGGGGTCATGTGCCATAGTAAGATAATTTTGTAAGTATTCTCTTTGTATAATGTGCAAATTGAGCTCTGTGCAGCTTGAGACCATATCGTCTGCCATTGTGTCATGGGGATTTCCTCATCAAGGATCTTCTCCCATCTAATCATATATGAATGTTTGCCTCGTTCTCCTATGAAAGCTTCATTCAAAATCTTATATATACTTGATATAAGGCCCTTCTGTGCTGTACCTGCTAAAATTATAGTTTCAAATGAAGATGGGGGGGGAGAATTGTAGGTCGGGAGCTATGGAGAGTGCATAATGTCAGATTTGCAGATATCCATAGAATACCTGTTTGGGGAGTTCATGTTTGGTCTGTAGATCAGAGAATGTTAAAAGTTTGCGTGTCTAATGCCCCATACACACGGTCGGATTTTCCGACGGAAAATGTGTGATAGGACCTTGTTGTCGGAAATTCCGACCGTGTGTAGGCTCCATCACACATTTTCCATCGGATTTTCCGACACACAAAGTTTGAGAGCAGGATATAAAATTTTCCGACAACAAAATCCGTTGTCGGAAATTCCGATCGTGTGTACACAAATCCGACGGACAAAGTGCCACGCATGCTCAGAATAAATAAAGAGATGAAAGCTATTGGCCACTGCCCCGTTTATAGTCCCGGCGTACGTGTTTTACGTCACCGCGTTCAGAATGATCGGATTTTCCGACAACTTTGTGTGACTGTGTGTATGCAAGACAAGTTTGAGCCAACATCCGTCGGAAAAAATCCTAGGATTTTGTTGTCGGAATGTCCGAACAAAATCCGACCGTGTGTACGGGGCATTAGGGTCTACAAAGTTCCCAAAATGGATTAGGTTCCAGGATGTCCAGTGGTATGACATTTGGTGAGTGAGGCTATCTGGCACCCTAGGGTTACAGATGAAAGAGGTCGAGTGATTTTTCTGATGTCGGTCCATGAGCATACGCCAGTGAACGCCACAGCCGTCTCAATTGGGACGTGGATCCTAGCAAACGATCGGGAGCTACGTCCGCATCTGCATTTCATAGTAAATTATTCGGGTGTATGGGGGCTAACCATATTTTTTTCAATTTCCGTCCATTTATTGTATGATATTTGGGTAAACCACGAAGCGACTGCTCGCAACTGAGCTGCTTGATAGTATTTGATAATGTTAGGGAACGCTAAACCGCCCTCGATACGTGACGCCATCATCACTGAGCTCGGTATCCTGTGTCTCTTGTAAATCTGAATTGGAGTAATTCAGATTGGAGTTTCTTCAGATGTTTGTATGGAATTGGAATGGGCAATGTTTGGAAGAGGTATAGGAGCTTCGGGAGGATTGTCATCTTAATTGATGCAATTCGTCCTAGTAGGGAAATCTGATGTTTTTTCCACTGCAGCAGAGAGGATCTGATGGAGCAGAAAAGGGGAGGGAAATTTTCTTGGTATAAAGTGTTTAAATTTTGAAGTGATGTGGATCCCCAGATCCTTCAGGGCCGTCGATTTCCAGGTATAGGGAAAGTTAGTTTTTAGGAGTGAGACCTCTGCTTTGGGGATATTAATAGTCAACGCTTCTGATTTTGATGGCTTGATTTTGTAACCCGAGAGAAGACGAAAGCGATTCAATTCTGCATGTAAGATCGGGAGGGTAGTGTGGGGTTGTGTTAGAGTGAGGATGATGTCATCGGCAAAGAGGGAGATTTTAAACTCTCTACCTCGTACCGATATTCCCCGTATATCTGGGTTGTTCCGAATGGACGTGGCCAGGGGTTCGACGCAGAGTGCAAATAGCAGGGGTGAGAGTGGACACCCCTGTCTTGTGCCATTGGCGACCGAGATGGATGTGGAGAGCGCAAAGGGGGTCCTGACCTGAGAGGAAGGATTTGAATAAAGATATTTAATTGCTTGTAAAAAAGGGCCCCGGAATCCCATGTATTGTAGCGTGGCGAACAGGAAAGGCCACCCCAAGCGGTCAAAAGCTTTCTTTGCGTCCCAAGCTTAGTAACAGACGGGGTGTCTTCCCCGTTCGCCACATCCACCAAATCTATAATCTTTCTGGTATTGTCGCCTGCCTGTCTGAGTGGGACCAGTGAGGGCAAAATCATATTAAGGCGGATGGAGAGTAATTTGGTGAATATTTTCAGGTCTGAATTCAGTAGGGCGATAGGTCTGTAGTTAGCGCACAAGGATGGGTCTTTGTCAGGTTTGGGGATTAAAGTGATACAGGAACGCTGCATGTCTGGCGGTATGGGAGTGTCACGAAGGAAGGCATTAAATAGTTTGCGTAGGTAGGGTAGTAACGTGGGAAGAAACATCTTATAGTTTTCATAAGGGAATCCATCTGGTCCTGGAGCTTTGTGATTCGGTAGGGACTTAACAGTTAACTCTATCTCTTCATCAGTGATCTGTGCATTTAGTGACACCAGATCAGATGGCGTGAGGTGAGGGACTCCACTTCGTTCTGAGTATTCTCGCATGTTTTGGGATAGGTCTGAGGAGAGGGGGGTTACTAGGTATGTCCGGGTTGTTGTAGAGGTCTTTGTAAAAGACTGCAAAAATGTGGGCTATCTCTAGGATGGGATATTAGTTGGCCTGTTTTATTTTTAATCTGGTGTGGTGTTTGCATGTGGGATTTTTCGCGTAATTTATTAGCTAGGAGGGTATGTGCTTTATTCCCTTTGTCATAAAACATCTGTTTCATTCTAGTCAATGCTTTTTCTATGCGACCCAGGGCGAAGTCCTTAAGTGTTGAGCGTAGGTGAATTATTTTCCTGAGGAGGGATATCGTGGGGGGTGCATTGGAGTTTGTGTTCCAGCTTTCCAAGTTCCTGTTCCGCTTTTTTTTTCGCTGCTAGGGAGTCCTTCTTCATAGCTGAAGAAAGAGCCATACATTTGCCCCGAAGGACTGCCTTATGGGCTTCCCAAAGTGTAGGTAGAGATATTTCGGGGGTAGAGTTTTCTACAAAGTAGTGATTTGAGAGCAGTGTGTAATTCTACTTGGACCGGTTGGTGTTGTAGAAGGAATGTGTTCAATCTCCAATTATAGGGTTTACGGTTAGAGTTGCCCAAGTCGAGGGTGAGTACAATAGGGGCATGGTCTGACCAAGAGATAGGGAGTATTTGAGCTGTGCGTGTTAGTTTAAGTGTTTGGTTATTGACATAGAAGGAGTTGATCCGGGAGTGTATGAGATGGGGAGCGGAGTAGAATGTGTACTGTCGATCGCCCGGGTGAAGGGCCCTCCAGGCATCAAAGAGCGCATATCGTCTGGAGATTTGTCGGAACAATCTAGAGTCCCTAAGGACTCGAGGTGGAGATACCTGGGAGCCCACCACATGAGGATCCGCAGCTGCTGATTGAATAAGGTTAAAATCTCTGCCTACCACCAGCACCCCGGGGCTCGATTTAAAGATTCTAGCATAAACCTTAGAGAGAAAGCTATGTTGTTTAACATTTGGTGCGTATAAGGCGCATGGTGTGATGTCTTGTGTATGCCAGATTCCCTGTAGTATAATAAAGTGGCCGTGGGGGTCGCAGTGTTGAGTTACACAAGTGAAGGGGGACCCCTTTTTAATAAGTATTGCCACTCCCGCTCTTTTTTATGGGTGTTTGAGGAGAGATAAATCTGGGGGAAGTATTTGGATGCAAATGCGAACGAGCCCCCTTTGTCAAAGTGGGTCTCTTGAACTTGAATGACATCAGCTCCTGATTGTCTGAACTCTTAGTGCCAGGTGCCTCTTTTTGTTGGAGTTTAAGCCATGTACATTTAGGGATAGGATCTTGGCCATCTTGCTAGGTGTGTGTGTGGGAATATACTCTTAACTGACGGAGGAGTATCAGACTGTAAGGCCAGGGCCATGGGTCGGCTCTCTCCGGGAGGAGACCATGACATTCTGTAATTCACTGTGCATACCTGGAAATGACTAAAGGGGGAGGAGGAAAGAAAGGGTAGGGGAGGAGAAAGAAAAGTAGTTAGGAACTGAAGAAAATAAGAAGCATACATTTTTAGCAAACCTTGAGGGACCAACAGGCCCAGGTTAAAACGGATTCCCAGATGCCCCTCCACCACCCGCCCAAGTGGGCCGGCCAAGAGAGGGCACCAGGGAGCCCGCATTTGGTAAAATAAAACTGGTGAACTTATGCAAGTTTCTATGCTATAAACCAAAAAAAGGGGGGGGTAACAAGTAACTAGAAAGGCGACATGATCTCCAAACCTATCCAAAACGCGCCCTTTGTGTTAGCCTGAAGATTGGCGTATGGGCAATTTGGGGGGACTGTAAGCTAATACCGTATTGGGCAACCAAATCCCGAACAGATAGAGTGCTGGATCAAAACGTTCCATTCCCACGTCAAGGCATGGATATTGAAAATGTGGGCTCAGCGGTCCCTATGTTTGGCTGGCTTGCGTGCAGGATCGGAGTTCCGGGTTCGGTTAGAGGTGGGGACTTTTTGCCAAAGTGCTGGTGGTGCAGGCGGTGTTGCCACTAAGTCCCAATTCGGCAGTTGTGGGGGCTGGATTTCCAAAGTGTCACAGATGCGGAGGTCTTCCGGATATCTTAGTGTGGCAGACTTGCCCTGATGTTTTGCGGTGAGGGTAAAGGGGAATCCCCAGCGATAGGGGATCGCTTTGGTTTGCAGGAGTTGTAGCAAGGGTTGGAGGAGTCTACGTTTTTGCAAGGTGATCCAGGAAAGATCCGGGTACAACTGAATCTGGACTCCGTCGAAAAGAACTTGCCTGCTTCATGATACTTTCCTTAAGGGGGTAGGATGTAATTCTGCAGATAACATCTCTCGGTTTTGAAGTGGTTCCCTTGGGCCGCAGAGCACAATGGGCTCTATCCATTTCTATATGTTTTGCGGGTGGTTCCCCAAGTAAGTTATTGAAAATGGTTTGTAAAGTTGATTGCAGGTCCTCCGTGCCCTCCGACTCCGGAACCCCTCTCACTCGAATGTTTCAGCGCCCCCCTGTTGAAATCTTCCACGTGTCTCTGCATTTCCCTGAAAAGAGAACGGTGATCTGCCCCTTGGAGTTGAGTTCTGTGAACTGCCAGTTTTAGTTTCTTGGATTTCTTCTTCTGCCATTTTGACTCTGTCTGCTAAATGTTTGAGACCTGTCTGGAGAACTTGAATCTCAGTGCGGCAGGTGGATTTCACATCCTCTTTTAACTGTCGGAAGTCCTCTTTGGTGGGCATAGCTTGTAAATATGCGTGCCAGTGAGAGGGTAAAGCAGGGGCCTGAATTGCAACAGGTTGCTGGTGGGGCGAGGATGGGCCCGGTGCCGGGGAGCGTGGTCTGAATGACCCCGCATCAGATGTTAAATATTGTCCGGCCATCGGGGGGTTCCAGGTGCAGACCATGGCAAGGCCTGTGAATGTTGGGGGGAGTTCGCCATGGTGGGTGTTGCTGCCAGGTGGGCTGGGGCACTGGCCTTTTGTGCATAGGTAGGAGTGGGGGCTAGTTGGTGTCTGGAGGCGCTGGGTTCCCTGGATCTGGACAGTCTTTGTGCTTTAGGAGGGGCAGAGGCAGCAGCCATGGTTCATAGGGCACCCTGGTCTTCCCCTGGGTCTTGACGGGCCCCCCCGGGTGGACATCCGGGGCCTGGTAGAGCTGGGTAGTCCTGTGACAAGTCCGAGGGGGTTGGGGATAGCGGGTCTGAGCCCTGTAGGTAGGGATCCGAGGCCGTTCTGAGTAGCCTCGGAAACGCTGCCGAGCACTGCGTGTAGTGCTGTGTGTGTGTGTGGGCGGGCAGCACGGCAGGCTGCGGCTGTGAGGCCTGGGGGTCTGGGCAGCTGGAGGGACTCACTTCTCCGGACCGAAAGCCTGGATCCTCAGGGGCCAGCACCGCCAGTGGGGATTCTGTGGGGCGATCCTGCTGGATGAGAGGAGGCAGTGGTGTCTGTGTGGAGCTCCGGCGGCCGTGTCCGGCGCCATCTTGTCTGCTCCGTTCTGTGGCATGTCTGCCTGCAGGAAGGAGCGGGGGTTGTGATGTGCCCCTGAGTTTGGAGGATTGGGTGGTCCTCGATTTTTGCCCATAAATATGGAGTGGATCGTCCCCTAGAGTGCCTTTTTAGCTGAGGGCTTGGAGAGCAAGGAGATCAAGCGTCCATTAAGGTCGGCTTCCGGTCACGCCCCCCCCCAAAAAATTTTTTTTAATTGGGCACTCCCACCATAGATGGGCCATCGTTCCCCTGACAGAACATCCCCTCCAACAGTTTCCGGAAGTTTCCGGTAGAATCCTATTTATTCTATCTGGAGTCATGTACCATCTGGCCAGGCATTTAAAATTTTGCTTCTATCGTTCTCATGTCCCCTGCTGATTTATGTGTTGCGTTGAGTATGGCCTCCCATGTCACTCCGCTAGATGCAGATCCCAATTCGGTTTCCCATTTAGTGAGCTATGATGGTTTCGCTACATCACCCTCATCCCACACTATTTTATATAATTCTTTAGTTTTCCTTATTACTCTATCCTTTAGGAACAAATTCTCCAATGGCCTAAGGTTTTTCTTATAGGACCAGGGAGACTTTTAATGCACCAACTGGTTATATCGCCATGTGTCAATTTTCATTTGGTCCTTGAGCTGGTCTAACTCCTGAAAAGTGACTATTTTTACCATTTTTTTTATAACATCTATCATTTGTATATCTTTTTTTTTTTTTTTTTTAACCAATTCCCTCCCACTTCCCTCAACCCTGGTGGAAAAAAACTCATTATCTTTTAAGTAAATAAGAGGTGAATTAAACTCCCATGCTTATTGTGTATGTAACTGATCCCAAATCTTTAAAGTGTATCGTGTTATGTGTGCATTTGGTCCTAACTTCCTAAAATGTGGGGGATTCCAAATTAATTGGTGTAAATTTGCATTACTCATATATCTTTTTCAAGGTTTACCCATCTTTTATCAATCTGTTCCTTTCCTCAATCTAACACCCGTGATAATACTATAGCTCTGTGATATTTTTTAAAGTCTGGAAGTGCAAATCCACCCTGTGCTTTATCCCTGCTCAGGACCTTGTAGGCGATCCATGGCTTCTTATTTTTCCAAATGAGTCTGGTAACAATATTGTTCAAAACCCTGAAAAAGGTCTGTGCTAGCGGGATCGGAGAAGCTGCATTTTATACAGGATCTTCGGGGCCAAGGTAATTTTAACAGTATTTACTCGTCCGATCCAAGAGATCGGAAGGTGCATACTTTTTTTAGTTTCCTGCTTGATCTCATCAAGGAGTGGGATGTAGTTTAAGAGATACATTTTCCTTAAGGAGTTACCTGTAACTCCCAGGTAACTAATTTTTTTTACTCCACGGAAAATGGAATATTTCCTTAAGTTTGGTTACTTCTTGTCCATCAATGTTGATGTTTAGAACTACTGACTTACTAAGGTTGACCTTTATAATTTGATAGCTCTCTGTATCTCCTCAGAGTGACCAGAAGGTTGGGGAGCGAAATCCTCGGTTTAACAATGTAAAACAATACATCGTCAGCAAAAGCCGAAAGTTTGTGTTCATCTCTCCCCACCACGCATCCACAAATGTCCGGGTTCTTTCGAATCAAAGCTAGTAAAGGTTCCAGGGTCAAAACGAACAGAAGGGGGGACAGAGGGCAGCCCTGCCTGGTCCCATTTTCCATTTTGAACTCTGCTGACAGAGTACCATTCACCCTAATAAATGCAGAGGGAGATTTATACAATGCTTTAATCCAATTCACCATGGTACCCCCCAAGCCGACTGCCCTCAATACCCTCAACATGAAACCCCAGTCTACTGTCGAAGGCTTTCTCTGCGTCAAACGACAGAAGTAGACCGGGGGTCCCCTTCACTTTCAGCGCCTCCATCACCAGGAGCGACCTAACGCCGTTGTCCCTCCCCTCTCTCCCTGGTATAAAGCCCATCTGATCTGGGTGAATCCAGTACGACATTTTGTTCTTTAGTCTGCTGGCTAGTACCTTGGCATATAATTTAATGTCTGCATTCAGCAGAGCTATCGGCCTATAGCTCGAACACAGCGAGCTATCTTTCCCTTCCTTTGGTATTAATGTTACTGACGCAGTCAGAGCCCCATCGCAAAGCTCTTCCTGGCCCCCATCCTGTTCCAAATCTGACAAAGCTTGGGGATCAGGGACTCCTTAAATTTTTTTATAGAAATGGAATGTAAAGCCATCTGGCCCTGGACTCTTACCAGAGGGGGAAGCTTTCAAGGCCCTCTCAATCGCTTCTACCGTAATCGGTCCATCCTGTTCTTCTGCCTCACTTTCTGATAGACTAGGTAAACCTGCCTCCCTTTTATAAACTCATCCATCTTCTCCTCTCTTTCCAGGGTGCCTAACCCACCTTGCCTGACCTTTTTTTTTAAGATGCGCTTAAATTCAATCTCCATTAAATCTTTCAGTTCTTCTCTTTTTGTTGTTAGTTGGTGTAGGAGCAAGTTGTGATTACCATTAGCGGCCTTGTGTAATTGTTTAAGGTGGTGTATTTCTTCTATGAGTTCTGCTTTCTTTTTTAAACTTTCTTTTTTCTCATTGGCCCCTATTGAAATCAATATGCCCCTTTAGATAAGCTTTTAACGCCTCCCACAGAACCGATCCAGAGATCCCACCAGTATCATTTATCAAGAAAAACCCATTGATTTCTTCCTGTATTTTACTACTAATAATGGGGTTCTCGATGAGCTTTTCATCCAACTGCCATGAGAATGAGGGCCTCCGGGATCCCCACCTTCAACAAAACGGGCATGGTCGGACAGCGTGGTGACTCCGATCTTCGTATCCTTAACATAATCCAATAGACTATGATCTACCATAAAATAGTCGAGCCTTGAATAGGTCCCATGGACTGAGGAAAAAAAAGCATAGTCCCTATCCTTCGCATGCTGGACTCTCCATGCATCGATCATTTGGCAACCGTGCAATTTCTGTCCTATTATTTTTTAAGTGTTTCCTACTAACTCCCTGTAAACTAGATGTACTGTCCAATGTTGGATCTATGCAAAAATTAAGATCACCTGCCAAAATCACCTCACCTGCCCTAAAATCCATCAACTTATTCAGGACCAGAGATAGGTATTCGATTGGGTTTTTATTAGGGCAGTAAACATTTGCCAACGTAAAAACTTTCACCAACCTTCAAAAAGAGGTAGCGGCCCTCCTGGTCTGTGCTCCTCTCCAAGAGCGCATACTTGGTCCTTTTTGAGAACCCTATTGCCACCCCTTTGGCCCTCTTAACCGGTTCAATACCGGGCATTTTCACCCCCTTCCTTCCCAGACCAATTTTTAGTTTTCAGCGCTGTCGCACTTTAAACGACAATTGCGCGGTCGTGCGACGTTGTACCTAAACGAAATTGACGTCCTTTTTCCCCCCACAAATAGAGCTTTCTTTTGGTGGTATTTGATCACCTCTGCGGTTTTTATTTTTTGCGCTATAAACAAAAGAACGACAATTTTGAAAAAAACACAATATTTTTTACTTTTTGCTATAATATCCCAATTTTAAAAAAAACAATCGCAATAAGTGTATATTGATTGGTTTGCGCAAAAGTTATAGTGTATATAAAATACGGGATAGATTTATGGCATTTTTAAAAAAAAAATATTTTTTTTTTACTAGTAATAGCAGCGATCGCAATATATATTTTTTTTTTTTTTTTTTTTTTTTTTTTTTGTGACTGCGACACTATGGCGGACACATCGGACGCTTTTGACACATTTTTGGGACCATTCACATTTATACAGCGATCAATGCTATAAAATTGCATTGATTACTGTGTAAATGTGACAGGCAGTGAAGGGGTTAACCACTAGGGGGCGGGGAGGGGTTAAATGTGTTTCCTAGGGAATGCTTCTAACTGTAGGGGGAGGGGACGCACAAGGCGAGGAGACCGATCAGTGTTCCTCCATTCTGGGAACACAGATCGCTCTCTGAGCTGACAGGACGTGGATCTCTGTGTTTACACACAGAGATCCACGGTCCGGCCCGGTTAACGGGCAATCGCGGGTGCCTGGCGGACATCGCGGCCGCCGGGCACACGCACCGGGTCCCGAGCAACGCCTCCTAGGCGGCCGTCATATGACGTCTACCCAGGATGGGAGATCCCATCTGTGGACGTCATTTGTCTATGGCCGGGTAGGGAAGCGGTTAATAGGGGAGTCACTATAGAACCAATTGGGGAAGCATTTAGGAAACAATCTAACATGAGTGTCCTGAGAAAGATGGTTCTCCTGTAAAAACACCACATCAACATTGAGGTGCTCTAATTCTCTTAACACCTTATGTCTCTTGAGAGGGGAGTTCAACCCTTTTACATTATAAGTCAGGCAAGTGCACTCTGTCGTCTGTTCTTTGAGTAGGGCTGCATTATGAAGGCGCTTGTTACTTTATGAACCCATATGCAGAGCCTCTGCAGGACTAAATCCCCCCCCCCCCGTCGTCCTACCCAAACCCCCTCTCCCTGCCAGCCAATACCTGGCTACAAGTCCGCGGCAGAGAATCGCCATTGGTCTCTGCCTGCGTCCAGCCAAATCTTTGGGGTGTGACTCTAACAACGGGACGCCACAGTCATCCTGCCCCCCCCCCCTCGATAGAGGGGGGGGGGGGAGGGAGAACAGGACGAGCGGGCGGCCGAAGGACCACCTCGACCCCATCCCCCCTCAAATTCAGAATCGCTGATCTAGGTACATCGTTCAAGGTCCTTGGAAACCGGGCAACCAGCAGGAATATCTTCCTTCTAATTAGACATAGCTAGTACAGGAATATCGAGCTCACTACAGAAATCTTGCAAGTAATCTAAGTGTTTCAATCTGACAGTTCTACCTGCTTTCACGACGTTCAATGAGGTAGGGAAACCCCAGCTGTATTTTATATTTGCCTTCCTCAGCTCTTCCAACAGCGGTCTTAGCTGGCGAACTGAATCACTGCGCCATCGAACTTTACAGGCTGGATTTTTCTGAGATTGCTCCATATTCTTGCTTTATCTTCATAATGGTGGAACCTGATAATAGTGTCTCTAGGTGTATCTTCACTAACGCTTGGGGGTTTCCTTAACCTATGCACCCGATCAATCTTCAGTTCTTTATTTGGGCCTCTATCTAGGATTGGATTGAAGATGGCTTTCATTTTGGTGGGCAGATCTTCGCCATGTTGTTCTGGTAGAGCACGCAATCTCAAGTTTTGTCTGCGACTTTGATTTTCTTGCTTTTCTAATTTATAGAGCATATCACGTTGGGCCATTTGCAGATTGTTTATTTGTTGTTTTAATTCGATTATTTCTCGGTTCTGTTTCTCTGAGGCCTCCTCCGCTATTTCAACTCTCTTCAGCAAGTGGCCCATGTCAGTTCTAACGTTGAGAATTTCTGATTTGATTACGTTTTCCAATTTTGCGAACATTTCCAGTAATTCAGTTTTTGTTGGTAGAGATTCCATAGTACTATCTTCTGCCGGGCCGATGTCTTTCCTCTCCTCCCCAGGTGTTCCACCGTGAGCACCTTGAATCTTGCTTGAATCTTTCTTCTTATCCTTCCCACTTTGCTGTTTGCTTTCCTGAGCTGGATTCTTAGGGCTTCCCGGGTTTGCTTCCTTCAGGTACTTCTGGATGGAGCTTGGATTTAGACTGTCTCTCGGCTGCTTCACTTCCATTCCTCTTTGAGGGCGCCCTCTCATTTTCACCGCCCCTCGCACACCTCTTTCCTCTCTACCCGCCTACCAAATTTATTCGCCTTTTCTTCACTTGTCCCAAGCCTGCTCCTGAACCTCCCCGCAGATCCTTACTGCGAATTTCTCACGGAGCCCTGTGGCACCCAGCGATCTGTACTTTGCTCTATAACCTTTGGCTTAAAGTTATTTCAACTCTAAAAGTTTGCGGCAGTCTAAGCAAAACTACCCCTTTTATCAATGATGCTCTGACAGTGATCCAGTCATTTGGCCTGCTACAGTGTATTATTGTTGGAATAGATATTTAAAAAAAAAAAAAAAATGCTTTCCTTCCTTTCCTCTTCCCTTCCCTTCAATTCTCCAGTTATATTTTATATTTTTTTATTCCTTTTTTCCCACAACGACAGAGCCTAACCTTAATTAAAGCATAGCCACCTCCATGGCCCTTTTTGAACAATGATCTACACCACACTCCTCCAACACTATGAGCATGTTTATACTGGCCTCATCGAATCCTTACATATCTTCAAATAGACCTGCTAGCAAATAACAGTACACATCGCATTACCTCTGAGACCAGAACTGAATTCACAGGGGTTCCCTCCAGGGTCTCGCTGATTGACACGGCTCCCATCCGCTACGCCGGATAGAGGCCCTTTTCAGTCAGCCTCCAGCTCGGGCAAGCCCAGGGATGGCCAGAAGAATGGGGGGGATGTCCTGTGGCAAGCCGCAACCAGTCACTCGTTGTAATTCGGGGTGCAGTAAAGGTGATATGCCAATAGCAACCCAAAACAGAGCACAGGGGTGTCAGAGGTTTATGAGGCTGGGGGGGCGGCCCGGGAAAGACCAGGGAGGGTGACTCACAATCAATGCAGGACCGGAACGGTAGGTGGGGAAACAGGGAGGAGAGCCCTTGGCATGCTCAGCGTCCCAGGTCGGCCCGGGATCCACTGCTGAGAGCCGAGACAACTGACCTACACACGGCTCCGGATGGTTCAGCGGCTCCTCGTCTCCTGAGCGGCTGTTTGCATCGCCGCTACTCCGCCGCCCGCTTTCACGGCTCTGCCGTCAGGCCCCTCCCCCAGTTCGTGTGCGTCACATCACGCACTCCTCCCTCTACTCTTCAATCTCTTTGAAGCTTCTAGCACACCAGTTGGGCTGGAGATGAGTACCTCTTAAAACTGTGGGAATGCAAGTGTCACCATGGCTGGTCCTGGAAACAAGGAAACGCACAAACATCCAGAAATACGATAGTAATTCATGTTGAATTCCAACATATAAACCGCTTTGCGCCTAAAGGGCACATATCACCCTTCTTCAGACACAACTCCTATTGAACAGTCCATAACCATCTTATTGCATGTCACTCCCCAACATGTGTTTCCGAACCAGTACCTATGGAACAGTCCTTAACTGTCTTACCGTGTTGCGCTTCTCAACATATGCTTCAGAAACAGCCCCTATGGAAAAGTCCATAAATGTCTTAACGCGTGTTGCGCCTCTCAACGTAGGCCTCAGAACCAGCTCCCGTGGAACAGTCGAACGGTCCTAACGTGCTGTGTTTCCCAACACATACCGCTTTGCTACTGGGTGACACACCAACATCATTCCTGTGACCGCTTCCATGTCGCCATTCTGTATCTTCCTCTTTCTGACATCTTCGTGAAGGGGTATAATACAGGCAAGGGGTGTCCATACACTCACCATTCACCAGCACACGCTCAGAGCAGCCTCTTAACTGATATAGAGTCTCGAGGAGGGCCTTTCGCCCATGTTACGAGCCTAAAATACACCTTTTATCACACTATACCATGACATGAATCAACCCATCACCATAATGTATACATATGTGTCCCATCCAATTATGCATCCTGCTCCCAACCTCCTATAACTTCTCACTGTAGATATGGGTCGGGATTAGGCAGGCTTGCTCACAGTGGCCTTTCCTACCGCACTTTTTGCATGTCAGCGGTATCGCAGGGCTCTGACTTGGCAGCAAAGTCTCTAACTTGTACACAGAGACCCTACCGTCAATTCGTCCCCCCAAGCTTGCATAGATAAATGGGAGACCCTTCTATATAAATCTTGAGTCTAACAACACATAAATCTGCAACAGTGACAAAACCCACAAAATTTCATCCCTGTGCCTGGATTTCCGTGACCATGCCCAGGGTATATCATGCACCTCTACCTACTGTTAGGTTCAAGGAACACCCTAGTTCCATGACTAACGTTACAACAGTATCCTTTAGGACAAAGAAAAACTTGTCTATGTCCCAAATAATTCCCAGGTGCTTCCTTCCCAGCAATGACCTCCATCCAGAACACAGAGTGGAATATCTTCCCAACATTTTTCGTTCACCACCATGTATTGACCTGGCATACTAAGGACGTCATGGTCATGCTTCCAACCTAGGGAAATATCAACCTGCCTTCAGCTTCCATCTTCTCTGATCACATGTGGGCAATTTAGCCTCAGATGCAACAAGATAGAATCCTCAATCAGTAAGCCCATTGATGCCAAGTATACAGACCGAGTCTGCACTTCTGTATATGAGATCATACAGCATAACACCTTTCACAATCCAAACTGGTACAGCCCATCCAGGCATTCGACCACCACTTTGGATCAGTGTAAGCGACGTGTTTTTGGCAAAGTCGTCTTACTTAGCGGTGATGCTAACTCATCAGGCCACTGCCCCTCATACAGAGACTGTACAGAGACTGTACAATCAGCTTGATGTTGGTTGATCCTGCCGCTGCGTGCACGCCAGAGCCAATGACCTATTTCTGTCCTGTACCATCTCACAACCTCTCAATGTGGTTGACAAAATCTTGAGCCACTTTATTTATGTGACTTTGTTGAGTGTTAAGGATGTCACCAATCTCTGAGTAACAAAGCCCCGCTTATTGTCTGAAGCTATGGCTGCGAGTTTGTTCCTCAGGAGGCCGATGTCCACTCCATTAACACCCATCCCAGCTCCTATTCCCCCAATATAGTGCTAAATACATCCCTCCTCTTTCGGGTTACTCCTCACAAATAAGCTTCCTGCATGAACCTCATTCTGTGTCCGCACATCTCTGGGAGTAAGCCACTGTTACAATGACCGCACTTGATTGAGCGTATACTCAGCACATATAAGGTAATAGGTTTTTATCAACCCCTGTGAGATGTTAAAGCGCCATGTGGTGAAGGCATACTGTATCCTGGTAGGCAGCGTTTGTTCCCTTTTTATCTAGCGGAGCATGCCCCTGTGTGTGGTCACTGGCATTACATGTGCAGGGTTTCAACCTCTCAGGTGAGTCATCAACCAGGCGTATCTCCCCCATGTCTAGTTCTGGTGTCCCACATGTCCAGTAACCGAGAGCTTCTCTACAGGACTGCTAAGATTGAGACACCACCCCTACAAGGAAGTTTTCACCCCGTTGATATGTCACCTGGCACCCTCTAGTCTGGCCAACAGACACCTTATTATGCATAAGTGTCAGCCAGCCTCCTGGGTACCTGCACCATATTAATTCCGTTACGTCAGTGCATGTCATGCATTAAAAACCTTTCCTTCTTTCAAAAAAAAAAAAAAAAACATATTTTACATTTTGTGTTCTGACAGATTGGATATGTTCTATTCCTTCCCCAACCTCCAACCCATTGCACATGTATTAAAAGCACGTTTGCATTCATCAGGAGAGACTCCGGCAAAAAAATGTTTCCCAAGTACTGTCGATAGGCACAGTCTTTCAGATTCAACATTAGCACCACATTGTCCATAAGAAAAACAACAGTATTAAACAGAATCTTTTCATTTGTCCCTTCTCTCCTGAATGTTTATCAGAACAAATTTTCGGTGTGGTATGGCACAGACAAACTGCCAACCAGATGAACATCTTTCATCTCTGTTCCAGAAACCTCTCCAATCTCGCTTCACCAGGATTCTGGAAGTGAAAAACAAGAGCAGAATCAAATTCTTATCCACAATATCTGCTCGCTTACTATGTTTACTTACAGCTCCTTCCTTGGCTTCTGCAACTCGGACCAAACTATCAAAACAATCATGACCTCTTTAGGCTGAACCCACTCTAAAATGGATCCCCATGGTATGATCAAAAATTTTAAAACAACGAACGTCAATGTTGCTTCTCAAAATTCTCAATTTAAACACTAAAAAAACAATGCATTTATGTGTCTCTTAAGACCTATGCACTAACCCCCCCCTTTCAGGTGGACAAAGCGTGAACCTTTTGGAACTCTTTGCACCTGAATGAAAATAAAAACGAAAAAAAATGAACTCCAGAGGCTACCAACTCTTGTCTTAAACAAAATGTATCCAGCTGCTAATTGGGGGCACAACCTAACAATTTTTCCACCTGAACAAAACAAAAATAAAATGGATGACTAAACAAATACCAAAAATATAAAAAAAAAATTAAAAATCTGGCCATTATCGCACAAAAACATGACAAGACAACCGCCATAAAACAATGACAAACACTCAACTTTTAATTAGACATCCATGGCCTTTTTCTCATGAGAAGAGTAAGTGCTCATTTCCATCTGAAAGACAATTCGTTAATGGGGAAAAACAAAACCTCTGTACCTCATCACAACATTTGTAACTTCATTTATAACTCTTTAATCTACTAATGCCTGATTTATTGTTTATCTTATTTTTTCATTGTTTGCAAACAATTACTAATTAATGAGCTCATGGTACCATATGATCGATTTATGCATTGACAATAACCTAACCCCTGTTTTGGTAAATTTGCCCACTATTCTCACTTGAAGGACCTGCAAACTAAAAAACAGACATTAGTATCCAAACTGGTTTTAACTTCTTCCAAGGTCTCTGGAAAAGGAACACAAACACAGTGACTACACACAATTATTATGACAATTGATTTTGAGTCCCCCAAGCCTTTTCCCATTAATTGCAGTGCTATAATTGCCATATTTTATTTAAACATGAAGCTCACATCTAAACCTTATTCATAGCAAGGAATCATTGATCAGAAAATTCTTAGTATCCATGCAGCTCACTAAGTTCTGCTAACAACATTGTTTCTCCCAGTGCTACATTTGAATAACCATGCGGCTACCTCCATTTTTGACTTTACGCAACTGTTCTACATATTGATAATTTTCAGTTTGTATTCTCCACTTGGGTCTTGAAAGGGAAATGAGTTTGATTACTATGGCCTCCATGCTTTGGGTTGCTCCCCCATCAGGCAGAATATACTTCATAATTCCTTGGGGTCCTTTTCGGGTATTGCGATCTTCTTTTGATATTCGCCGCCCAATAATACTTAGCGATGTGACCCCCCCCCCCCCTTACACAAAAAACATTTGAGGGCTGGTCTCTCTGTATAGGCCCTTCTTTGAGTATATGGCGCTGGAAACTCACATTGCTGGACATTATTACTACGATTACTATGATTGGAATAAACAGACTTTACACTCTCATCGTCTGAGGAGTCATCAGAAGTTTCCATTGTTTAAACTCCTGAATCAATTTCACTTTTATTTAAATCTCAAACATTGATTTCTGTCATAGCAACATCACTTGCAGCAATAAGAGCGTCTGTTTTTTCTGCATGTTCTTTCACTTCTATCTTTGCTGTGCACTGAGCCTGTGCGGAGGGTACCTCCACCATTGCACATTCGGCTTTTGCATGTTGGGAGGATAACTCCATTATGGCTTCCCGTGCACCCTGTAATTACTCCCTAAGCAGTGTGATGTACACAAATTCTCAGCCTCTTTTTGATTCAACGATGCGATACGTTGTTCCTTCAACATACATGTTTAATCCAACTCATCTAATCTCTGTTCCAATACACATTTCTCAGTCACTAATTGTTGAATGTGATCAGCAACATTTGCATCTGCTTTTGCAACTATTGCTAATATATTCTGCGTTACACTTTACCTGTTCCAATAATCATTTTCTCTCACTATACCATTCTAATTCTTTTTGTTCCGCAATGTTTTTCATTTTCAACAACGTGCTTATAACAATGGCCATTCTTTGTTTCTTGCCTCTTTTTTGGAAGACTTTTTATACTTTATGGCATCATTATGAGTATTGCATTGTTTTAATAGATTATATCAAATCTAACACAGCCATACTTGTTAAAGTCTTCAATGGCTTCCATTGATATGCTACACACATATAAAAGCTGTTTAAAAGCAAACTTTCACCTGTAGTCCCACAACCAAAAAAAAAAAAACGATACAAAGCCGTTTAAAAATGACTTTGTTCTAGAGAACACACTCTTAATCAATGCTCTCCTCTCTTAAATTGCAGGCCACATTGAACTTCTATTGGAACAGAGCTATTTCACACTCACGCGGGGGAAAAATAAAAATAAACCAATAAAAAAATGAAAAAATAAAATCTATAGTCCCCCACTTTTTCCTCAAAGATGTGTGGTGTATCCTGTCAATATGCAGGTTATATCAGATAACCAGGGATGATCAATTCCTCACTCACCAGCACCGTTGGCTGGTTACAGGCCTAAAGCACATTTAACAACATAACGTTTAACATATATACATATATCAGCCAAAGATCTCACCAGGTTCTACGCATCTGTTCCACTGATGAAATATATTTTGCAGAATTTTCATGACCATCCAAGCATGGTTTCAGAATTCGTGAGCCAGCACTAATCTTGTCCACACTAGAGAAGATTTTCAGTTCTGGGTGTATTTGAGGATTTATGCTTACAGGGACTCAAAAACAAAAATACACTAGGGTTTGTGAATTCTGTGCAGGAAAAAAAAAATACTGCACGCCTCTGGGGTGCCAAATGATGTAACTGATACAATAATTATTATATCTGTGTATTTAGTCCCTATAATTGCTAATCTATAAGAGTCTGATAAGCACAATGATATAACAAACACCTCTGCTTAGTAAACAAGTTACATTTATTTCCCAAGAAAATAGGAATGTACTAAAACAGCAGAATTAGGAAAAAAACCTAACATAAAGGTATTACAAGAAATTGCAATGTTACAAAACTTACAATCAGAACACAATATAAGAATATTCTTATCACCTCCTCTCGGCTGGTCTCCAGGTGTAGTAAGAGAGAGCTCTGTGCCGCATGGAGTTTAGGCCCAAGATGGCAGAGAGACAGCCTCATGGTAAGGCTTTGCAGCAACAAAGAACTCTCTGTAACAACCCTTTTTACAAACTCACTCATCACTCATTCAAACTCCCCCCATTGCCACTCCCATTTGCTTTGGACCAATCAGTGTTCACATGACAATCCTCATATTACTTGGCTCTGGGGGCAGTATTGCAGTCCATGCGCCCTGGGCCGTCTTTGTAATCATTCTCTTTTGCTTTGCAGATTCTGTTTGGGGCCACATTCCTCTGTACCTTTTAAAACTGTGGGACAGCATGGCTGGTCCTGGAAACAAGGAAACACACGCACAACATCCAGAAATACGATAATAATTCATGACTGATAGGTAAAGGGACCGGGGATTATAGCGGTGCTAGAGTAAAATATGTGATAATGAGAAGGGGATATAAAATTACAAATATTTTATTTCACAATATTAAATACATAGAGCAATAAAATGATTAGCAACAAAAAACATATATATTGCGTGTGACCCAAATACAGTAGGGTGGGCCAGCTGGAGACGGCCTTCGAAGCAAGGGCTCAGTTTCCTATACGTTTCGCCAAGGCATTGGCTTCCTCAGGGAACAAGAGCTCTTTGCAATATACAAGAATCTATACATAGAGATACAAAAAACATCATGTAAACAAGCAGAAACGCTAGAGTATGAGCCTGGTTTCATCAGTCTATCAATTAAGGGGTGTGGTTAATTGCTCACAGGTGCCTATTTAACTGGTTGTAGGACTCAGTCTGAGCGTGCTCAGTCTGAAGCTGTGGAGCTTGGTGTAAGTGGAGCTGGATTAAGTGGGAGTTAAAAACCAGAGTTTTAAACAGGAGGTTATAACAGGGGTCATAGTACCTGTGTAGTGTGAGTATCTGAGTGTTGTCTGAGTAGTGTGTGTGGATCGTTAGTACTTGTGTATTGTGTACCTGTGTATTGTCGTGTACCTGTGTATTGTCTTGAGTATTAGTGCCAGGAAGCTAGCTGTTAGGTAATTTGGACAAGGTAAAATCCCCACTAAATTTAATAGGTACGATGCCCGGCGGGTGTGGAGAGGCGACTCTTTGTACATCTTGCCGCATGTATGCGTTCCTTGATCATCCGATCGAGGGCGAATACTGCTGTGCAAAATGTAAGCACATTGTTTCCCTGGAAGCCCAGGTTCTGAATCTGGGGAAGCAACTGTCAGCACTGAGAAGTCCCTCCATACTAAAGGTGAGCCAGGAACGTACACGGCAGGTGCCGGCAGGGGCCAGCACAGAGGCGGGTGGAGACAGAGGTGCAGGCACTAGCAAAGAGTAGATGGGTGACAGTCAGGAGGGGTAGAGGGGGAAGTGCCAGAGGCCGATCCAGGACTGGAGCATCCCAATAAGTAGGCTCCATTGAGTGACATTGGTGAAACCAGTCAGGGACCAGCACTGCTGGAGATGAGGGACTCTCCTAGCTGCCAGGGGAAGAACTCCTCCAGTGAGAGTGGGGGGGCAGCAAAGGGAAAGGAAAGACAGATTCTGGTGGTAGGGGACTCAATTCTTAGAAGGACAGAGAGGGCAATCTGTAACCAAGACCTGAAGCGCCGAACAGTATGTTGTCTACCGGGCGCTCGGGTTCGGCACATCATGGATCTTGTGGACAGATTACTGGGAGGGGCTGGGGAAGACCCGGCTGTCATGGTGCACGTTGGCACCAATGACAAAGTCAGAGGCAGATGGAGTGTCCTAAAGAACGATTTTAGGGACTTAGGAGCTAAATTGAGGAAAAGGACCTCCAAGGTAGTGTTCTCAGGAATACTACCGGTACATCGAGCCACACCAGAAAGGCAGAGGGAGATTAGGGAAGTAAACAAGTGGCTGAAGAGCTGGTGTAGTAAGGAGGGGTTTGGGTTCCTGGAGGACTGGGCCGACTTCTCAGTCGGTAACTGGTACTATAGAAGGGACGGACTGCACCTAAATGAGGAGGGTGCAGATCTGCTGGGAATGAAGATGGCCAAAAAGTTAGAGGGGTTTTTAAACTAGGCGATGGGGGGGAGGGTCCAGAGACAGTGATAGCCAGCGCGGAAGATATTCCAGAGGGTAGTATTTGGGGCATTAGTGGTAGGTTAACCAAAGCACAAAAACACAAGGTGAGTATAGTAGCAAGTCCTAGTTGCAATCTTGAAACACCCAATACGAGGACAATATGCGACCGGTCTAAACTATGTGGCATGTTCACCAATGCCAGGAGCATGGCGGACAAGATGGGTGAACTAGAGATACTGTTGTACGAGGAGGATTTGGATTTTGTGGGAATTTCAGAGACCTGGTTCAACAGCTCTCATGATTGGCTGGCAAACATTCAAGGGTAAACCCTATACCGCAAGGATAGAGAGGGTAAAAAAGGGGGAGGGGTATGCCTATATATCAAGAATAATGTACAAGTGAATGTGAGAGATGACATCACTGAGGGGGCTAGGGAGGAGGTGGAATCTTTATGGGTAGAGCTCCAAAGGGATGAAGCTAAGGGGGAAAATAATACTGGGAGTATGCTATAGGCCCCCTAACCTGAGGGAGGAAGTGGAGACGGATCTCCTATCACAAATTGGATTAGCAGCAAGGATGGAAAGTGTTATCATAATGGGGGATTTTAATTATCCAGACATAGACTGGGCGGAGGGAACCGCGCATTCATTTAAGGCTCGCCAGTTCCTTAGTGTCTTGCAGGACAATTTTATGGGTCAGATGGTAGACGCACCAACTAGAAATAAAACATTACTAGATCTACTGATTACCAACAATACAGACCTGATAACAGATGTGGAAATACGGGGCAATTTAGGTAACAGCGATCACAGGTCAATTAGTTTCAGTATAAATCACACAAATAGGAAACATGAAGGGAACACAAAGACACTGAATTTCAAAAGAGCCAACTTCCCTAAACTACAAACCTTGCTAAAAGGCATAAATTGGGATAAAATATTAGGAACAAAGAATACGGAGGAGAGATGGGTTTGCTTTAAGAGCATATTAAATAAGGGCATTAGCCAATGTATCCCATTGGGTAATAAATTTAAAAGAGCGAACAAACCTCCTGGATGGCTTAACTCCAATGTAAAAATGCATATAAAAGCAAAGGAGAAGGCCTTCAAAAAATACAAGGTTGAGGGATCATCCTCAGCATTCAGAATTTATAAAGAATGCAATAAGAAATGTAAGGGTGCAATTAGGATGGCTAAGATAGAACATGAAAGACACATAGCGGAGGAGAGCAAAAAAAATCCCAAGAAATTCTTTAAGTATGTAAACGGTAAAAAAGGGAGGACAGACCATATTGGCCCCATAAAGAATGAGGAAGGACATCTGGTTACAAAGGATGGGGAGATGGCAAAGGTATTGAATTTATATATATATATATATATATATTCTCCTCAGTCTTCACGAGTGAATCGGGGGGCTTCGGTAACCAAAACTGCAGTGTTTATCCTCATGACACAACACAGGAAGCACCTACATGGTTAACAGAGGACGGAATTAAAATTAGACTTGAGAAACTTAACATTAATAAATCACCGGGACAAGATGGCTTGCATCCGAGGGTACTTAGGGAACTCAGTCAGGTGATTGCCAGACCGTTGTTCCTAATTTTTACAGACAGTCTATTGGCTGGAATGGTACCAGCTGATTGGAGAAAAGCCAATGTAGCACCAATATTTAAAAAGGGCCCAAAAAACATCCCTGGGAATTACAGACCAGTTAGCCTAACATCAATAGTATGTAAACTCTTGGAGGGGATGATAAGGGACTATATACAAGATTTTAGTAATAAGAATGATATCATTAGCAGTAATCAGCATGGATTCATGAAGAATCGTTCTTGCCAAACCAATCTATTAACCTTCTATGAGGAGGTGAGTTGCCATCTAGATAAAGGAAGGCCCGTAGACTTGGTGTATCTGGATTTTGCGAAAGCATTTGACACAGTTCCCCATAAACGTTTACTGTACAAAATAAGGTGCGTTGGCATGGACCATAGGGTGAGTACATGGATTGAAAACTGGCTACAAGGGCGTGTTCAGAGGGTGGTGATAAATGGGGAGTACTCAGAATGGTCAGGGGTGGGTAGTGGGGTTCCCCAGGGTTCTGTGCTGGGACCAATCCTATTTAATTTGTTCATAAACGACCTGGAGGATGGGATAAACAGTTCAATCTCTGTATTTGCAGACGATACTAAGCTAAGCAGGGCAATAACTTCTCCGCAGGATGTGGAAATCTTGCAAAAAGACCTGAACAAATTAATGGGGTGGGCGACTACATGGCAAATGGGGTTCAATGTAGAAAAATGTAAAATAATGCATTTGGGTGGCAAAAATATGAATGCAATCTATACACTGGGGGGAGAACCTCTGGGGGAATCTAGGATGGAAAAGGACCTGGGGGTCCTAGTGGATGATAGGCTCAGCAATGGCATGCAATGCCAAGCTGCTGCTAATAAAGCAAACAGAATATTGGCATGCATTAAAAGGGGGATCAACTGCAGAGATAAAACGATAATTCTCCCGCTCTACAAGACTGTGGTCCGCCCGCACCTGGAGTATGCTGTCCAGTTCTGGGCACCAGTCCTCAGGAGGGATGTACTGGAAATGGAGCGAGTACAAAGAAGGGCAACAAAGCTAATAAAGGGTCTGGAGGATCTTAGTTATGGGGAAAGGTTGCGAGCACTGAACTTATTCTCTCTGGAGAAGAGACGCTTGAGAGGGGATATGATTTCAATTTACAAATACTGTACTGGTGACCCCACAATAGGGATAAAACTTTTTCGCAGAAGAGTTTAATAAGACTCGTGGCCACTCGTTACAATTAGAAGAAAAGAGGTTTAACCTTAAACTACGTAGAGGGTTCTTTACTGTAAGAGCGGCAAGGATGTGGAATTCCCTTCCACAGGCGGTGGTCTCAGCGGGGAGCATTGATAGCTTCAAGAAACTATTAGATAATCACCTGAATGACCGCAATATACAGGGATATGTAATGTAGTGCTGACACATAATCACACACATAGGTTGGACTTGATGGACTTGTGTCTTTTTTCAACCTCACCTACTATGTAACTATGTAACCTGAGCAACAGACACCCAGGGGAGGCGTGGCAGAGTACCCCCGGATGGGGGAAAGGCAGGCTGCACCGTATTTTATGCTTGCAGGGGGCACATAGAACACCTGGCGATTGAATATATTGAAAATTAGGAAATGATGGTGACTAAATAAATTTTAGGTGTGTGTAAAACGTTTAATTTGAAGAACAGGGAAGATAATACATTATACATCAGTTAAATAGGGCATAACGGCCTCAAGAGAACTCACACTTTTTTTAAAAACAAGTTGATTGGTAGAAGGGAAAATGCCTGTAGATGGATTAAAGGGCAAACAAACGATTGGTGGAGATATTAGGTAGTGATCTGTATGGGAGAAAATGGGCGAGTTAATATTGCAGAGATTGTTTGGCAACAATCTTATAAAGGGATGGGAGAGATGACAAAAAATTGCTTACCCAATGAGCTATTTGCAAGGTATGTGACTATCACCGAACAGTGTTCACATGATTTGCATGGGAGTGAGAGATTAGAAAATGGCAGGGAGTTGATAAGTCCTGAGAAAGGATAAGTATTTATCCTTTTAGTCATCCCTAACAAACCGTCCTTTTACATTTAACTTGGCCCCCATCCATCTTTTCCCAGGATTTACCAACTCTCTGCTACTGTTCAATCTGTTAATCCTATGGCAGTTTTGTGAACGCTGATCCCTGATAGCCACATGCTTTGCTAATGGCTTACTAGGTAAGCAGTTTTCTGTCATTTCTCTCATCTCTTATCCCTGAGCAAACCGTTTCTTCACTTCTAATCTAGCCCTTACTTATCCTTTCTCAGGACTTATCAACTCCCTGCCATTTTCTAATCTCTCACTCCCATGCAAATCATGTGAACACTGTTCGGTGATAGTCACATACCTTGCAAATAGCTCATTGGGTAAGCAATTTTTTGTCATCTCTCCCATCCCTTTATAAGATTGTTGCCAAACAATCTCTGCAATATTAACTCGCCCATTTTCTCCCATACAGATCACTACCTAATATCTCCACCAATCGTTTCTGTTTGCCCTTTAATCCATCTACAGGCATTTTCCCTTCTACCAATCAACTTGTTTTTAAAAAAAGTGTGAGTTCTCTTGAGGCCGTTATGCCCTATTTAACTGATGTATAATGTATTATCTTCCCTGTTCTTCAAATTAAACGTTTTACACACACCTAAAATTTATTTAGTCACCATCATTTCCTAATTTTCAATATATTCAATCGCCAGGTGTTCTATGTGCCCCCTGCAAGCATAAATACGGTGCAGCCTGCCCTTCCCCCATTCGGGGGTACTCTGCCGCGCCTCCCCGGGTGTCTGTTGCTCAGGTATGTTTGGAAATCCCGGGGTTACCTTAGTGTTACCTCCCTATTTGAGACTGTCCAGCCATAATATTCCAACATCTAGCACTGTCTATAACAGCTCATACTCTAGCGTTTCTGCTTGTTTACATGATGTTTTTTGTATCTCTACGTATAGATTCTTGTATATTGCAAAGAGCTCTTGTTCCCTGAGGAAGCCAATGCCTTGGCGAAACATGTAGGAAACTGAGCCCTTGCTTCGAAGGCCGTCTCCAGCTGGCCCACCCTACTGTATTTGGGTCACACGCAATATATATGTTTTTTGTTGCTAATCATTTTATTGCTCTTTCTATGTATTTAATATTGTGAAATAAAATATTTGTAATTTTATATCTCCTTCTCATTTTCACATATTTTACTCTAGCACCGCTATAATCCCCTGTCCCTTTACCTATCAGTCATTTAATTGCTCTGGGATGAGGTGCTGTATCTAATATAACCATCTAGCCACATCTGCATTTTTTCGGTAATAATTCATGTTGTATTCCAACAACTACCTATTACACTTTTTTTTAGGCCCTGGAGCACCAGGACAATGGAAACGCCCACAAAATTACCCCATTTTAGAAAGCTAACACCCCAACGTATAATCTGAGGCATGATGAGTCTTTTAAACATTTCGTTTTTTTCCAGAAGTTTTGGAAAATGGGGAAAAAAATGTTTAAAAAAAAATGCATTTTTCAATTTAAAGAGATTTTAAACACATTGCATGTACATAGCAAAAATGACACCCCAAAATACATTCTGCTGCTTTTCTGAGTATGGCGATACCACATGTCTGAAACTTTTACAAGGTCTGGCCCCAAAATGCAAGTAGCACAGTCAGGCATTCTAGGAGCATAAATTACACACATTTCCTGACAACCTATCATTTTTGGAGGCCCGTCATAATTCTAACAAATAGCATGTATATACCAAGAATTACAATCTAAAATAAATTCTATTGAGGAAAGCGTAGAAAAAAATAAATCTTACCTGTGGTTTTAAGTGTCTGCAGAGCATTGGTCCAGGCAGCAGGCAGGGATGTGCTTAGTGACAGCAATAGTAATTATCCAGGCAGCAGGCAGGAATATTGTCTATAGTCAGTGCAAGGATATTGTCGACACAGCCAAAGCATTTGTCCATAGGAATTGGCAGAGAGCCAGCACGGCCATAATATTGGTCCTGGTACACTATTACCTGCAGAAACACATTGTACCTCTCCAGCCCTTCATAAACACACTGTGCAAGCAATCCAAGCCGTAGGCAGAAGTGTAGTTAATAAAACAGGCCAGGGTCAGTTCACGTGGAAGCAGTCCAAACGGTAGGCAGAGGCATAGTTGAAAAACAGACCAGGGTCCGTTCACGTGGAAGGCAGTGGCATGGTTATTTGAGGAAGCATGGAAAATGGTCAGCACAGATGATGGAAATAGGGAAATGGTTAAAAATACGTGCTAATATTTTAGGGATGTGTGATGTGGTCGGAAACATTCACCAATGCAAAGGCTTCTTTTTGAGCCACTCCTTTGTTGCCTTGGCAGTATTTTTTGGGTCATTGTCATGCTGGAAGATCCATCCATGACCCATCTTCAATGTGCTGGCTGAGGGAAGGTTCTCATCTAAGATTTTTACAATACCTAGCTCCATCCATTGGCCCCTCAATGCGGCAGCATCAGTTTGTACCTTTTAGCAGAGAAACGGGCCCAAAGCATAATGTTTCCACCTCCTTGCTTCACTGTAGGGATGGTGTTCTTAGGGTCATAGTCAGTATTTTTCTTCAAACATGGCAAGTCGTGTAACCCCCCCCAAGAATGCACATGAACAGTCCCGCCAATGAATATCTAAGTGTTTCAGAGGAGGTTTGGGAGGCAGGGCTGTAGTCAGATGAAACCAAAATTGAGCTATTTGGAATTAACTCGACTCGCTGTAGAAAAAAAAAAAAATGCTGATCATGACCCTAGGAACACCATCCCTACAGTCGAGCACGGAGGTGGAAACATGATGCTTTGGGGCTGTTTCTCTGGTAAAGGTATAGGCTGACTTTGCCTCATTAAGCGGCCTAAGGACGTGTTGTAAAATCTTGGATGAGAACGGTCTTCCCTCGGTCAAAACACTGAAGATGGGGTGTGGATGGGTCTTTCAGAAAGAAAGAATTGCAGAGAAACCGCCCCAAAGCATGATGTTGCCATCCCCATGCTTCACAGTAGGTATGGTGTTCTTTGGTTGCAACTCAGCATTCTCTCTCCTCCAAACACGAGTTGTGTTTCTACCAAACAGTTCTACTTAGGTTTCATCTGACCATATGACATTCTCCCAATCCTCTTCTGGATCATCCAAATGCTCTCTAGCAAACCTCAGACGGGTCCTGACATGTACTGGCTTAAGCAGGAGGACACGTCTGGCGCTGCAGGATCTGAGTCCCTGGCGGCGTAGTGTGTTTCTGATGGTCGCCTTTGTTACGTTGGTCCCTGCTCTCTGCAGGTCATTCACTAGGTCCCCCCGTGTGGTTCTGGGTTTTTTGCTCACCGTTCTTGTGATCATTTTGACCCCATGGGGTGAGATCTTGCGCGGAGCCCCAGATCGAGGGAGATTATCAGTGGTCTTCCATTTTCTAATTATTGCTCCCACAGTTGATTTCTTCACACCAAGCTGCTTGCCTATTGCAGATTCAGTCTTCCCAGCCTGGTGCAGGTCTACAATTTTGTTTCTGGTGTCCTTCGACAGCTCTTTGGTCTTCACCATAGTGGAGTTTTGGAGTGTGACTGTTTGAGGTTGTGGACAGGTGTCTTTTATACTGATAAGTTCAAACAGGTGCCATTCATACAGGTAATGAGTAACAGAGTGGAGGACAGAGAAGCCTCTTAAAGAAGAAGATACAGGTCTGTGAGAGCCAGGAATTTTGCTTGTTTGTAGGTGACAAAATACTTATTTTCCACCATAATTTGCAAATAAATTCTTTCAAAAATCAGACAATGTGCTTGTCTGGATTTGTTTACACATTTTGTCTCTCATAGTTGAGGTATACCTATGATGACAATTACAGGCCTCTCATCTTTTTAAGTTTGGGCTTCTGTCCTCCTGACAAGGAACTGAGGGAAAAATCTGCCACAAGGACCCAGAGAGTAATGCCATGTACACACGACCGGTTTTGCCGTCGGGATAAACTCCGAAGGTTTCTTCGGGATTCCATTCAAACGGTCTTGCCTACACACGGTCAGCCCAAAGTCCGACTGTCCAGAACGCAGTGACGTACAACACTTACGACGGGACTAGAAAAAGGAAGTTCAGTAGCCAATAGCTTCCGTCTTCACAGCATGCGTCGTTTTTGGTCCATCGGAACAGCATACAGACTATTGGTTTTCCTGATAGGAATTGGTTCTGTCGGAAATATTTAGAACATGTTCCATTTCTAGGTCCGTCAGAATTTTCGAAAAAAGAAGTCCGATAAGGCCTACACACGATCGGAATAGACGGTGAAAGCTTTCGTCTGACTTTTTCTGTCGGACGTTCCGCACGCGTGTACAGGGCATAATAGAAATCTGACAGAGGTACTAGGTTTCTCCTACTTTACTAAAGAAAATCTGAACAAATTAATGGGGTGTGCAACTACATGGCTAATGAGGTTCAATGTAGAAAAATGTAAAATAATGCATGTGGGTGGCAACAATATGAATGCAATCTATACACTGGGGGGGGAGAACCTCTGGGGGAATCTAGGATGGAAAAGGACCTGGGGGTCCTAGTAGGCTCAGCAATGGCATGAAATGGCAAGCTGCTGCTAACAAAGCAAACAGAATATTGGCATGCATTAAAAAGGAGATTAATTCCAGAGATAAAACGATATTTCTACAAGACTCTGGTCCGGCCGCACCTACAGTATGCTGTCAAGTTCTGGGCACCAGTCCTCAGGAAGGATGTACTGGAAATAGCGCGAGTACAAAGAAGGGCAACAAAGCTAATAAAGGGTCTTGGAGGATATTGGTTATGTGGAAAGGTTGTGAGCACTGAACTTATTCTCTCTGGGAGAAGCGACGCTTGAGAGGGGATATGATTTCAATTTACAGATACCGTACTGGTGACCCCACAATAGGGATAAAACTTTTTCGCGGAAGGGAGTTTAACAAGACTCATGGGCACTCATTAAAATTGGAAGAAAAGAGGTTTAACCTTAACCTCTTCAGATCCGCGCTATTGCTGAATGACGGCAACAGCACGGACCTACATTGCCGGGACGACTTCTATTGACTCGTCGTCCCGTGCACGAGCGGCCTGCGCGCACCCTGCTCGGTGATCAGTGAGTCTGAGTCAGTGCCACCGACCAGCGCCCATCTGTCCCCATCAGTTGCCCACCAGTGCAGCCTCATCAGCGCATATCAATGAAGAAGAAAATTACCTGTTTGCAAAATTTATAACAAACTATGAAACATGATTCTTCTTCCTTCCTTTTTTTTTTTTTTTTTCAAAATTTTCCATCTTTTTTTGCTTGTTTAGCAAAAAATAAAAATCCCAGCAGTGATTAAATACCACCAAAAGAAAGCTCTATTTGTGGGAAAAAATGATAAAAATTTCATTTGGGTAAGGTGTTGTATGACCGCGCAACTGTCATTCAAAGTGCGTCAGCGCTGAAAGCTGAAAATTGGTCTGGGCAGGAGGGGGGGTTTAAGTGCCCAGTAAGCAAGTGGTTAAACTACGTAGAGTGTTCTTTACTGTAAGAGTGCCAAGGACGTAAAATTCCCTTCCACAGGCAGTGATCTCAGCGGGGAGCATCGATAGTTTCAAGAAACTATTAGATAAGCACCTCAATGACCACAACATACAGGGATATACAATGTAATACTGACATATAATCACACACATAGTTTGGACTTGTGTCTTTTTTCGACCTCACCTACTATGTAAACTATACATTTATTTCTATGAATGTTACTGTGGAGAGCTTCCCTTTCTCCCTGTATAGTTAAAATCATGTATGTAGGGCAAAAATTAGGGTAAATCTCAAGGGGAGCCCAGGATAACAATACAGCCAGAGGTTCTAATCCTTACCCACTCAATACAAAACAAAGAAAAATATCTTGGATATTTTGAAGTGGTATTCTAGCACTGCAACCTCAAACATGTAATTGTGCCAATTTTGATGTAAGATGGTATGATTTAGAGCAGTCTTTTGAAACATGCCTGATAATTGTTTATCCTCTGAATATAAGCTTTACAGTGGTTGTAAAGTTTGTTTTTAATCTTAAAAGAGAAGTATGGGGGTTTTTTTTCTTTTGGATTCATACTTTACCTAGGTTGACGCCGCATCGGTCTGATGCTGTATCTGTCCCCCGGCGCCTCTACATGAACGAACACCGCCAATCGCTCTGTTCTCACAGCTCCCCGAGCAGAGAGTTGCTGACTATCAGGTAGCCGCTCTCTGCTCTGCCCCCCGCTCACTGGAGCGCAGGGCTGTGGAGGGAGCGGGAGTGGCCAGCTCAGGCTCTTAGCGGCTCGCTGAGAGGCTGGGTGCCAGGCCAGGGATCTGGGCAGATTCTGACTCTCTGGTTGTGATGACGCCTGAGCCTGGACCGACTCTGTGACATCAGCAGAAAGCAGACTTCAGCCTGCTCTCTGCTAAAAACACGTCACAGGAGTGCGAAAGTAACCTGCACTCATGTGAAGTACAGCCAAACGAGCTTTATGCATTAAGATAAAAAAACCTGTGTGCATCAGCCCCCCTGATACTTACCTGAGCCATCTCGATTAGCGATGTTCAAGAGACTGGGACTCTTCCTCCTCATTAACTGGAATGGCTCCCGCTGCTGTCTATTAAATTCAGTGAGCCAATGAGAGAGAGGGGGTTTTTGTCAAACAGTGGCTCTGTGCCTGAATGGGGACACAGAGCAGCGGCTCGGCTCCCCCCATAGCAGGCTACTTGCTGTTGGGGGCCCCTGGCAGGGGTGGGGGGGGGGGGGGGCGCCAGAAGCGCCAACAAGGGACCCAAGAAGAGGATCTGGGTTGCTCTGTGCAAAACCACCGCACAGAGCAGGTAAGCATAACGTTTATTATTTGTATAGAAAAAGAAAAAAGACTTTAAGGGTTTATTTATTTATTTATTTATTTATTTATTTATGTTATTTATTTTTTGCAACTACAGGTGAAGTAATGAGAAGTGCTTCTGGAGAGGTTTGCTGATGATCCATGCTCCTCTGTTAAGCGTGGGAATATGGTGCGAGCAGCTCGTGCCTTGTTATCAAGCTGTTACAAGGCTGCTGATTTTGGCTGATATGGCAGATGTATACAAGTTACTTGTTCAACTAAAAGTGGTAATGGCATTTTTATATTATGATTTCTTTAATATAAGCTCCCTTTTTTTTTTTTTTTTTTTATTTTGTAATGTTTCATAATTAAACTTTTTTTTTTTTTTTTTTTTTTTTTTTTTTTAAGGTTGAAGAAGGTATCGTAAAATTAAGAAATGCTGGAACAGAGCAAGAATTGGGAATACAATATAAAGCACTGAAAGCTGAAGTAGAAAAGTTAAATTTAATGACTGCTAAACGCCAGCAGTTGGAAATATAAGCTTCAATAAGTAATAGGACAGTATTGTTGAGTTCTGATTGTCTGCTCACCTAATCTACTTGTGCTTTGGTTTATCCTCTTAGCCCTGTGCAATAAACGTATCTGCTTTTACTATGAGCGGTTATTTGTACTGCTGGATTCCTTATTGGTTTATCCGTTAGCTGTTTCGAGTCTGACTTGACTTGTAGCTCCATTCTTTAACTTTTTTTCATGCATCTTTATATTTTATTCAGCCATTACTGCTCACTTGCTTTTTTCCCTAGAGTTTTTAGTTCCATGTTTTCTGGTATCTCTGCTTTCCACTTTGGTAGAAGTATATCCTTGTGAGCACAATGGAGAGTGCGCCCTGTCTTATTTAGAGGTCGACCGATATGGATTTTTCTCTGGCCGATGCCGATATTTAGAAATCACAGCGGCCGATATATGATGCCAAATTTGTTTTTGTTTTTTCCCCCTTCATCTCATAAAATCTAACAGTTAGACCCCTTTCACAATGGGGCATTTTTCAGGCGCTTTTGGGCTAAAAATAGTGCCTGTAAAGTGCCTGCAAAACTGCTCCCCTGCAGTGTCAGTGTGATATCCTGAGTGCTTTCACACTGAGGCGATGCGCTGGCAGGATGTTAAAGTCCTGCAAGCAGCATCTTTGGAGCGGTGTATACCGCTCCTCCACCATTCCTGCCCATTGAAATGAATGTGCACCGCTGTCGAAGTGCCTTCAAAGTGATTCGGCAGCGGTGCTTCACGGGCGCATTCAACCTTTTTCCTCGGGCGCTAGCTGGGTTATAAGCGCCCCGTTAGCAGCCGAATAGCACCGCTAAAATGATGGTAAAGCGCCGCTAAAACTAGCAGCGTTTTACCGTCAACGCCTGCCTGCTCCAGTGTGAAAGTAGCCTTAAGTAATAAGTGGGTTTCTGCTAAAAATTATATATATATATATATATATATATATATATATATATATATATATATATATATATATATATATATATATATATAATTTTTGGGGGTTCTAAGTGATTTTCTAGCAGAAAATACAGGATTTTTACTTGTAAGCAACAAATGTCAGAAAAGATTTAGTCTTTAAATGGTTAAACTGAGAACTCCTACACATGGAGTTCAGTTCATTGACAAGTAGAAACATTGTATCCTTTTTTTTTTTTTTTTTAGTTTCTTTTATCAGACTTGGCAGGCTGCCCAGAGAGGATAGAAGTCACTCCACAGAAGACTTCAGGCAACTTGCATTGACTTCTATTACAGAAGTAATTTGCAAGTCGCACTGAAGTTATAATCGGCCTTTTTAATCAGCACAATCGGCCGATGCCGATTAATTAAACAAAACGTCAAATATTGGCCGATATATCGGTCGACCTCTAGTCTCATTTATTTATAATAATATTGGTATTAGATCACCACTGGGTTTTTTTATATTATATAAATGAAAAAAGACTGACCATTTTGGGAAAAAGTATTCTTGTTCCAAAACCTATCCATTTAAGATCAAAGATCCGCTGTGTCTGGTGGGCTCTGTGCTCGAAACACACACACTGCCTTAAAGTATTTATACCCCTTGAAATTTTTGCCATGTTACAGCCAAAAATGTAAATGTATTTTATGTGATAAACCCCAGAATTGTGAAGTGGAAGGAAAATAAGTGTTTTTTTTTTTTTTTTTTTTTTTTTACAAATATGTGAAAAGTGTGATGTGCATTTATATTCAGCCCCCTTTACTCTGATAACCCTAACTGAAATGTGGTGGAACCAGTTGCCCTCAGAAGTCACCTAATTAGTAAATAGAGTCCACCTGTGTGTGATTTAATCTTAGTATAAATACAGCTGTTCTGTGAAGCCCTCAGAGGTTTGTTAAAGAACCTTAGTGAATAAACAGCATCATGAAGGCCAAGGAACACACCAGATAGGTCAGGGGTAAAGTTGTGGGGAGGTTTAAAGCAGGGTTAGGTTATAAAACAAAATATATATATTCCAAGCTTTGAACCTCTCACAGAGCACTGTTCAATCCATCATCTGAAAATAGTTTGGCACAACTGCAAACCTGCCAAGACATGGCTGTCCACCTAAATTGACAGGCTGGGAAAGGAGCGCATTAAGGAGATGCAGCAAAGAGGTCCATGGTAACTCTGGAGGAGCTGCAGAGATCCACAGCTCAGGTGGAAGAATCTGTCAACAGGACAACTATTAGTCATGCACTCCACAAATCTGGCCTTTATGGAAGAGTGATAAGAAAGCCCTTGTTGAAAGAAAGCCATAAGAAGTCTTTGCTGTTTGTGAGAAGCCATGTGGGGGACATAGCAAACATGTGGAAGAAGGTGCTCTGTTCAGATGAGACCAAAATTTGACTTTTTGGCCTAAAAGCAAAACGCAATGTGTGGCAGAAAACGAACACTGCACATCACACTGAACACACCACCCCCACCGTGAAACATGGTGTTGGCAGCATCATGTTGTGGTGATGCTTTTCTTCAGCAGGGACAAGGAAGCTGGTCAGAGTTGATGGGAAAATGGATGGAGCCAAATACAGGGCAATCTTAGAAGAAAACCTGTTAGAGTCTGCAAAAGACTGGAGCAGAGGTTCACCTTTCAGCAGGACAAACATACAGCCAGAGCTACAATGAAATGGTTTAGATCAAAGCATATTCATGTGTTTGGCCCAGTCAAAGTTCAGACCTAAATCCAATTGAGAATCTGTGGCAAGACTGTTCTCAGATGCTCTCCATTCAATCTGACAGAACTTGAACTTTTTTGCAAAGAAAAATGGGCAAAAATGTCACTCTCTAAATGTGCAAAGCTGGTAGAGACATCCCCAAAAAGACTTGAAGCTGTAATTGCAGCGAAAGGTGGTTCAGGGGGGCTGAATAAAAATGCACGCCACCCTTTTAACATATTTGTAAAACATTTTGAAAATCATTTATCATTTTCCTTCCACTTCACAATTATGTGCAACTTTGTTGGCCTATCACATAAAATCCATTTGTTTTTGGTTGTAACATGACAAAATGTTGAAAATTTCAAGGGGTATGAATACTTTGTGTGTAAAAAAAATATATATATATATATATATATATATATATATATATATATATATATATATATATATATATATATACACGACGGACAGTATTCAGACCCCTTTAAATTTTTCACTCTTTGTTATATTGCAGCCATTTGCTAAAATCATTTAAGTTCATTTCTTTTCCTCATTAATGTACACACAGCACCCCATATTGACAGAAAAACACAGAATTGTTGACATTTTTGCAGATTTATTAAAAAAGAAAAACTGAAATATCACATGGTCCTAAGTATTCAGACCCTTTGCTATGACACTCATATATTTAACTCAGGTGCTGTCCATTTCTTCTGATCGTCCTTGAGATGGTTCTACACCTTCATTTGAGTCCAGCTGTGTTTGATTATACTGATTGGACTTGATTAGGAAAGCCACACACCTGTCTATACAAGACCTTACAGCTCACAGTGCATGTCAGAGCAAATGAGAATCATGAGGTCAAAGGAACTGCCTGAAGAGCTCAGACAGAATTGTGGCAAGGCACAGATCTGGCCAAGGTTAAAAAAAAAATTCTGCTGCACTTAAGGTTCCTAAGAGCACAGTGGCCTCCATAATCCTTAAATGGAAGACGTTTGGGACGACCAGAACCCTTCCTAGAGCTGGCCGTCCGGCCAAACTGAGCTATCGGGGGAGAAGAGCCTTGGTGTGAGAGGTAAAGAACCACCCAATGATCACTGTGGGTGAGCTCCAGAAATGCAGTTGGGAGACGGGAGAAAGTTGTAGAAAGTCAACCATCACTTCAGCCCTCCGCCAGTCGGGGCTTTATGGCAGAGTGGCCCGACGGAAGCCTCTCCTCAGTGCAAGACACATGAAAGCCCCCATGGAGTTTGCTAAAAAAAAACACCTGAAGGACTCCAAGATGGTAAGAAATAAGATTCTCTGGTCTGATGAGACCAAGATAGAACTTTTTGGCCTTTATGCTAAGCGGTATGCGTGGAGAAAACCAGGCACTGCTCCTCCTGTCCAATACAGTCCCAACAGTGAAGCATGGTGGTGGCAGCATCATGCTGTGGGGGTGTTTTTCAGCTGCAGGGACAGGATGACTGGTTGCAATCGAGGGAAAGATGAATGCGGCCAAGTACAGGGATATTCTGGACGAAAACCTTCTCCAGGACCTCAGACTGGGCCGAAGGTTTACCTTCCAACAAGACAATGACCCTAAGCACACAGCTAAAATAATGGAGTGGCTTCACAACAACTCCGTGACTGTTCTTGAATGGCCCAGCCAGAGCCCTGACTTAAACCCAATTGAGCATCTCTGGAGAGACCTAAAAATGGCTGTCCACTAACGTTTACCATCCAACCTGACAGAACTGGAGAGGATTTACAAGGAGGAATGGCAGAGGATCCCCAAATCCAGGTGTGGAAAACTTGTTGCATCTTTCCCAAAAAGACTCATGGCTCTATTAGATCAAGAGTGCTTCTACTAAATACTGAGAAAAGGGTCTGAATACTTAGGACCATGTGATATTTCAGTTTTTTTCTTTTTTAATAAATCTGCAAAAATGTCAACAATTCTGTGTTTTTCTGTCAATATGGGGTGCTGTGTGTACATTGAGGAAAAAATTAACTTAAATGATTTTAGCAAATGGCTGCAATACAACAGAGTGAAAAATTTAAGGGGGTCTGAATACTTTCTGTCCCCACTGTGTGTGTGTGTGTGTGTGTGTGTGTGTGTATAGATATAGATAGATATGGATGTAAAAAGTCTGCACATCCCTGTTAACGGACAAGTACAGCCTGAGCTCGTTTGGCTGGGCTTCTCCTATGGGTCACAGGAGTGCAATTCGTTTTGCGGCAGAGAGCAATTTGAAGTCCACTCTCTGTTGATATCACAGGAATCAGTCCAGGCACCGCGTCATCACGACGATAAAGTCTGAATCGGCCAGGTGCCTGGACTGATGCCTGTCTCAGCCTCTCAGCAAGACGATGAGAGACTGAGACGGCCACTTCCCGCCCCTCCACAGCTCAGCGCTCCAATGAGTGTGGAGGAGCAGAGAGGAGAGCTGCTGACGGGCAGCAGCTCTCTGCTCGGGGAGCTGAGTGAACTGAGCCATCGGCTGTGTTCAATGGCTCTGTTCTCAGTGCAGAAACGCCAGGGGAAAGATGCAGAAACGCCAGGGGAAAGATGCAGCATCGGTCCGATGTGGCATCCACCCAGGTAAGTATGATGGGTTGATTTAAAAAAAAAAAAAAAATCTTTTTTAACCACTTAACAACCGGCCCATAGCCAAATGACGGCTACAGGGCGGTTGCTTAACTAGGGCGCGCACTCGAGAGCATCCGTGACCGCCGGGGACCCGGCGCATCACGGATCTCGGTAAATGGCCGCTAATCGCGGCCGTTTACCATGTGATCGCTCCGATCGGTACACTGTGAGCGGAGAGGGGGATGGATGGATGGTAGCAGCGTTGTGGGCAGCCATCCCCACTACTCTGCATGCCCTGCAATGCTGTGCATTACTCTGCAATGCCCTCTGCTATGCCCCACAATACCCCTGCAATACTCTGCCATACCCTGGAATACCCCGCAATACTCTGCCATACCCTGGAATACCTCGCAATACTCTGCCATACCCTGGAATACCCCAAAATACTCTGCCATACCCTGGAATACCTCGCAATACTCTGCCATACCCTGGAATACCCCGCAATACTCTGCCATACCCTGGAATACCCCGCAATACTCTGCCATACCTGGAATACCTCGCAATACTCTGCCATACCCTGGAATACCTCACAATACTCTGCCATACCCTGGAATACCCTGCCATACTCTGCCATACCCTGGAATACCCTGCCATACTCTGCCATACCCTGCAATACCCCGAAATACTCTGCAATACCCTGAAATAACCCCCAATACTCTGCCATACCCTGCAATACCCTGAAATACCCCGCAATACTCTGCCATACCCTGCAATACCCTGAAATACCCCGCAATACTCTGCCATACTCTGCAATACCCCGCAATACTCTGCCATACCCTGGAATACCCCGCAATACTCTGCCATACCCTGCAATACTCTGCCATACCCTGCAATACCCCGAAATATCCAGCAATACTCTGCAATACCCAGCCATACTCTGCAGTACTCGGTGATACCCAGCCATACTCTGCCATACCCAGCCATGCTCTGCAATACCCCGCAAAAATCTGCAATACTCTGCCATAACCCGCAATACTCTGCCATACCCAGCCATACTCTGCAATACCCAGCCGTACTCTGCAATACTCGGTGATACCCAGCCATACTCTGCCATACCCAGTCATACTCGGCGATACTCTGCAATACCCAGCCATGCTCAGCCATACCCAGCCATGCTCAGCCATACTCGGCTGTACTCAGCCTCTGTATGTGGCCAGGCTGTGGAAGTCTCACACATGTGGTATCGCCGTACTCAGGAGGAGTAGGAGAATCTATTTTGGGGTGTCATTTTTGGTATGTACATGCTATGTGTTAGAAATATTGTATAAATGGACAACTTAGTGTTAAAAAAAAAAAAAAAAAAAAGCGTTTTAACCACTTCCCGCCTTCCGTCATACGACTTCCTTGAATTTGTGCGGGGATATCTGAATGATGGGTGCAGCTACAGGCATCATTCAGATATCAGCTTTTTCAGCCGGCGATTCCCTACACCATAAGAACGATCATAGCGGCTGTTACACTGCTTGATCGTTCTTACGGGAGGCGAGAGGGGATGTCCCCCCTCCCGCCGCCCTCCGGTGTTTCTACCGACTCACCGCTACGATCGAAGCCAGGATCCTTTTTTTTTTTTTTTTTTTTTTTTTTTTTTTTTTTTTATTTCAGGCACAGCCTAGAGGTGAGATGTGGGGTCTTATTGACCCCATATCTCACTGTAAAGAGGACCTGTCATGCCATATTCCTATTACAAGGGATGTTTACATTCCTTGTAATAGGAATAAAAGTGATCAAAAAATTTTTTTTTTTGGAAAAAAGTGTCAAACTAAAATAAAGTAAAATGAACAATAAAAAAAAAAATCAAAAATTTTTAAAGCGCCCCTGTCCGTGTGCTCGCATGCAGAAGTGAACGCATACGTAAGTCCCGCCCACATATGAAAACGGTGTTCAAACCACACATGTGAGGTATCGCTGCGATCGGTAGAGCGAGAGCAATAATTTTGGCCATAGACCTCCTCTGTAACTCAAAATTTGTAACCAGTAAAAAATTTTAAAGCGTCGCCTATGGGGATTTTTAATTGGCGAAGTTTGGCACCATTCCACAAGCGTGTGCAATTTTGAAAGGTGACATGTTAGGTATCTATTTACTCGGCGTAACTTCATCTTTCATATTATGCAAAAACATTGGGCTAATCTTACTGTTTTTTGTTTTTTTTTTAAAGCAAAAAACCGCTATTGTATTCTCTAGGGTCTTTGCTAAAAAAACATATATAATGTTTTGGGGTTCTATGTAATTTTCTAGCAAATGATGATTTTTACATGTAGGAGAGAAATGTCAGAATTGGCCTGGGTGCTCCAGAACGCCTGAAGGTGCTCCCCTGCATGTTGGGCCTCTGTATGTGGCCACGCTGTGTAAAAGTCTCACACATGTGGTATCGCTGTACTCGGGAGTAATAGCAGAATGTGTTTTGGGGTGTAATTTGTGGTATGCATATGCTGTGTGTGAGAAATAACCTGCTAATATAACAATTTTGTGAAAAAAAAAAAAAAAAAAACGAAAAAAAAAAAAAAAACTTGATTTTGCAAAGAATTGTGGGAAAAAATGACAACTTCAAAAAACTCACCATGCATCTTTCTAAATACCTTTGGAATGTCTTCTTTCCAAAAAGGGGTCATTTGGGGGGTATTTGTACTTTTCTGGCATGTTAGGGTCTCAAGAAATGAGATAGGCCATCAGTACTTCAGGTGTGATCAATTTTCAGATATTGGCACCATAGCTTGTGGACGCTATAACTTTCACAAAGACCAAATAATATACACTAATTTGGGTTATTTTTACCAAAGATATGTAGCGGTATAAATTTTGGCCAAAATATATGAAGAAAAATTACTAATTTTCTAAATTTTATAACAAACGAAGAAAAATTTATTTTTTTTACAGATTTTTCGGTCTTTTTTCTTTTATAGCGCAAAAAATAAAGAACCCAGCGGTGATTAAATACCACCAAAAGAAAGCTCTATTTGTGTGAAAAAAAGGACAAAAATTTCATATAGATACAGTGTTGCATGACTGAGTAATTGTCATTCAAAATGTGAGAGCACCAAAAGCTGAAAATTGGTCTGGTTATTAAGGGGGTTTAAGTGCCCAGTGGTCAAGTGGTTAAAATGTCATGTTTCTGTGATGTAAAAAAACTGGGACAAAAATCATTTCAGAACTTTTTTTCTACCTTTTTTTTTTTTTTTTAATGTGACCTATAAACTGTAAAACTCAATTGAACAACAAACTGAAATCTTTTAGCTGGAGGGAAGTAAAAATAAACAACTAAAATAATACTTTGTTGAAGCGCCTTTTGATTTTATTACAGCACTTAGTCTTTTTGGGTATGCGTCTATCATACGTGAGCAGCGACTGCATATGAAAACTGTGTTCAAACCACACATGTTGGGTATCGCTGAGATTGGTAGAGCGAGAGCAATAATTCTAGCCCTAGACCTCCTCTAAAACATGCAACCTGTAGAATTTTTTAAACGTCGCCTATGGAGACTTTTAAGGGTAAAAGTTTGTCGCCATTCCACGAGCGGGCGCAATTTTGAAGCGTGACATGTTGGGTGTCAGTTTACTCGGCTTAACATTCTTTCACAATTAAATAAAAACAATTGGGCTAACTTTTTACTTTTGTCTCCTTTTTTTTTTTTAATTCAAAAAAGTATATTTTTTCCAAAAAAAGTGCGCTTGTACAAATACGGTGTGACAAAGTATTGCAACAACTGCTATTTTATTCTTCACGGTGTTAGAGGCCCCAAACATTTTATATATTTTTTTCTAAGTAATTTTCAGGCAAAAAAAAAAAGGTTTTAACTGTAAACACCAAATCTGAGTCTCGGTCCTTAAGTGGTTAAATATGTCTGTATTTTATACTTCCACATATAGTTTATTTATTTTTCCCTTTTAATATTTTCTGCCCATTGTGTTGCAGGAGTTGAAAGATATTGGCCACCGGGATCAGATGGCTGCAGCTCGTGGAATCCTGCAAAAAAATATTCCAATCCTTTACACTGCTTCCCAGGCTTGTCTGCAGCATCCCGATGTAGCGGCCTACAAAGCAAACCGAGATTTGATCTACAAACAGCTCCAGCAAGCAGTCACTGGAATCTCAAATGCAGCTCAAGCCACATCATCTGAGGAAATTACTTCCCAGAATGGAGGAGGAGAGCTGGCTATTGCACTAAACAATTTTGATGTGAGTGTGTATATAACGTACGTGTGTGTGTGTGTGTGTGTGTGTGTGTGTGTGTGTGTGTGTATATATATAGAGATAGAGATAGAGATAGATCTCCAGGAACTCAGAAAAGTACACTTTAGGGCTCCTAACCACTTTGTATTCATCAACAAAAGTACTTTTTACACAAGGTTTACTCATGGAGGATTTCTCCGCATCGCACAGAGGGAAAAAAAATAAGTTGCATAAATTTCATGCTCATTGTCAAGCTAGTTACTAAACAAACCTAAATTATGCATTTTAGGAAACTGGACAGAATTTACCATCTTATTACTAAACTCCATATGTGCACTGTCCTTCTTAAGGATACACAGAAAAGTGTAAAGATGAATTAAAATTCTATCAGAAATAAGTCATCTAAATTTGAAAAATAAAGCACAATGTTGCTGTAAACATAACAACTACAATTGATGTCATGAATATATACTTACCACATCATACGAAAACAATAATAGATTATGATCAACGCTCAATCACCTTGGTGCACATGTACCCCAAGGAGTGTGTAAAAAAAAAAAAAAAAAAAAAAAAAAAACACGTTTTTTCAGTAGTAGTATCCTATCACCTCCACACCTTGGTTTGGGAACATAATTGGTTATCTGGTATTTCAAATGTGAGAGGCCGTGTGCTAAAAAAGTCTAATGACAAGGTTCCTTTTTGGTTAGATTTTATTGTGTTGTGAATTATGGTTATGTGCTTGACAAATGTTTTGGGAGATCTAACCAGAAAGAATTTCTGGTCATTCTACATATTTTTTGGAACCAGAAAATCTGAAATAACAGATAATTCGTTATGTTCCCAGTGATGGGATACTACTATTAAAGCAACATAAGGTTTTTTTTTTCGATGCACATCTTTGGTACCTGTACACCAAGTGGCTTGAAATCTGATTTACGATCTATATTCTTGTAAGATGTGGCTTGTATACTTTGACAGTAGTTGTATATAACTAATATTTGGTTTTATTATCTTAATTGTACAATACAGGGACACAGGCTTAATATTCCTAATATTTTCTGTTGGTTTGTGTGTATTTCTACATTTTTAATGTTACTGACTGTTTTTCCCACTTTATTTTAAATTTTATAGAAACAAATCATTGTAGACCCTCTTGGCTTCAGCGAAGAGAGATTCAGACCGTCTCTGGAAGAACGATTAGAGAGTATTATCAGTGGTGCTGCTTTGATGGCTGACTCCTCCTGCACTCGTGATGATCGTCGGGAAAGAATTGTAGCAGAGTGTAATTCAGTTCGACAGGCGTTACAGGATCTTCTCTCGGAGTACATGGGAAATGTAAGGTTCTGTTTCAGCATTATGCACTTCTAAAACCATTTGAGGAAGTCCTCCTACTAACTGAGATTTATGCAGAAGCAATTTGGGAAAAGGTGGTATGGTGGGGGAAAGGGGAGATGTTGGGATAGATTACTGGGAGTTCTATACTGCTTCATTTTATCAAAACGGAGCTGTTGTGTATTTTCTATATGACCTGTATAGATTCATCAAAGACCTTTTTTAAGGTTTAATAACCTTGTTAAGAATATGCATAGGATTTCTGTATTTTAAAAGTTGCATGTTGGAACTCACACCTGGTACAAGCTACCAATTTAGGCACTCAATCATGGTTTACTTTTCTCAAGTCAACAGAAACACCACAAAGAATATTTATTTATTGGATAATAAAAATAAACAAAGCAGTACAAAAGCCAGAACACATCATTGTAAAACTCTCCTCCCATCCCTATGTCCCAAACCTCCACACCTGTACCCAAGTTCTTGCTCCACGCCACTAGCTATAACAGGGTGGACCAGTTTACATATCCCATTGTTTCATCATTATTCACGTCTTTTTAGGTCCATTTCAGTTTTTTGGCTTTGCATTTGAGCCGAAGAGACTGTAATATCTGGGTATGTAGCGGCCACTACCTGGTCTCCTTTTGGACGCATTGCTGTCTAGCCATTGATCAATTGGCCACTTCAAACACCTATATGGTATAAAACCCCCTCTGCTACAGGCATCCAGTTTTTTTTCTGCCTAGTTTCAGGAGTAAGGCCCTGTCTCCCTGCTGGTACTTTTTTTTTTTTTTTTTTTTTTTTTTTTTTTTTTTTTAAAGCATTTTTACCTTTTTTCTGTTATTTTTTTTTCTTTCCTGCGGAGATCTGCAATCAAGCGACGGGCTGTATGATCTAGATCCAGTGGTCACCCCAGTCTGGCCATTGAGAGCCCAGAGACAGTCCGGTGAGTTGAACGTTGTACTTTGATGGCGAGGCAGATCTGTCTGTGGAAAGCTTACCTGCACCTCTGCAGATTGGTAAGTAGTTTCCCCCTCTCCTCCAGGTGCGGTGCAGACACAGGTTCTCCCTGAGACTGTCCTCCCATCCAGGCCCCCCAGCAGTTTTCTGCCAGGTTACCTTCTGCCCCCCACCCCTCCCTAATTCGTGCTGGGTCTTTTGTGCCTGGATGGGCTTGTTCCTTGTCCTGCTTTGCTGCTGGCGGAGCCTGAGCTATCTGGGGGGGTGAGCGATAGGGATCTGTTTCCAGAAACCTGGATTCCCCATGTGGGCAACATGGCACGGGGTGGGGGCTATTTTCTCTGAGGTCTGTACACCTCGTGGTCCTGGGTCCCAGTGGCCATTTTGTTGTAGTCTGGGCTGGGGTGCCTTCTTTTTCACTTCCCTTCCTGTGCAGTGCTTCGGATACTGCGGGCATGTTATTTTGGCCTGTAGCCATTTCCTCTTGGCAACCATTTTCTGGTGGACCAACTTGCGAAGGATGTACTGTGGAAGGCAGTGACTGCTCCTGCTTTTGGCCCCTCCTCTGTTTCCCCTCTTGTGGATTCCTAGGCTTCCTCTTTCCAGGTGCACTGCACATTGGCTCTGCTTGCTCTTCTGAAGGCCTGCTGTCAGTGCTTATCCTGTGATGGTGGTGAATCCTGGTTGGGTATCCCTCTCTGCTGGCATTGTGGGGTGTGTAACCAGTTCCCTAGTGGCTGGTGCTTTTTTTTTTTCCCCTGTGTGGTCCCCTCATTGCATGAAGTCTCAGGATCACACCTCTCAACCTGATCCCTTCCTGGATGTTGCGAGTCCCTCGGGGTCTCCGTTTCACTTTGATACAGTGACAGCAGTCCTGGAGTCTTTTGTTTCCCAGGTGATGTTTGGGTGTAAGGCGAGCAGGAAACATTGCCCGCCCTCTCCTGTTTCTTAGGCCTTGCCGTATCCTGAGTCCGGGTCCGCGACTGAGGACGCAGTTCGTTCCATGGGACCTGACATTGAGCTCCCTGATCCTTCTGATAGTGAGGATGGTTCCTCTATTATTGTAGCAGCGCATGAGAAGGTGCTGGTGGGCACACTTATCACTTCAGTGTGCAAAACGTTATAAATGGAGGATGCGACTGTTCCCTTTGGTATGCACATGCTACCTTGTGTGGCCAAGGTGTTTCCTAATCCCGCCTATTTTGACAAAATTCACTACAAGGACTAGGAATGCCTGAAGCAACCCTTTGTGGTCCTTAAATGCTGTGCCGCTCGTTATTCCTTTTGAGGAATCGCTTTGGAAGAAGTGAACCCTCCTGCTTCCACCAAGATCCCAGTGGAGGAGACTCCCTCCTTTAAGGATTCGGCTGACAGAAAAGCAGAGTCTGTTGTCTGCGCTATGTTTACTATTGCCTGTTCAGCGCTATGGACTGTTTTTTGGCCACTACCTTGGTATCCCAAATGCCCACTGAATAGGCTAAGCTTTTGCGCCATGGCCTGGGTAGTGAGCAAGTTCCTCCTGCTTACATAGTTGCATAGCAAGTCTGGTTCAAAAAAGACACAAGTCCATCTAGTTCAACCAATAAACTGGAACTTATGTGGAACTGGCAGACCAGTTAGTCCAGAGGCTGCAGTTTGTGTATGTTACTTTTTTAGATTTGATCTCTTTTTGCTTTCCAAGCTTTCTCGATGCGTCGACGCTTACTGTGGCTCAAATGTTGGTCTGCGGACCAAACATCCAAGATGGCTCATCGATTTTTGCCTTTCCAAGGCGACCACCTGTTTAGTGCTACTCTGGATGACATTAAGAATCGCACGGTGGAAAAGAGCACCTTTTGTACACAGTTTAAGAAGGGGAAAGAGCCCCGTTACAAGCGCGGCCCTTTTCTGCGCACTAAAAACTTTCATTCTTCCCGGAGCTGCAGAAAAGGGAAATAAATCCTTCAAGCCCTCCCCAGGAGGTTCCACGTGTCCCTGCTCTGGCAAACCTACCAGGCCCGCGAACGAGTCCTCTGCAGCATTAAAGTTTGCCCCTCCCATGTCCAGGGTGGGGGCAGCGTCTTTCGCTGGTTTGCGGCCCTGTGGACCTCCTTAAAGCGGTAGTAAACTTGAAAATTAAACATTTTTCCTGCAAGGCAATGTTCTAATATGCTAGTATGCATCGGGGGCTGCGGCTGCTTGAATGGCCGAGCCACGATGACATCACTCCTGTGCAGAAGTCACGGTTTATGGCACATAGCTCTGAAGGAATGACACAGGCAATGCCATTCCTTCAGATCGTATGCGCTCGTGACGTCACCAGTGGCTACACAAGAAAATATCTCCTAAACTGTATATGTTTAGGAGATATTTACAGTACTAACGGGTAAGCCTTATTATAGGCTTACCTGTAAGTAAAGCATAAACAAATCCACTTTACTGCACTTTCATTTCTGACTGGTGGGTCCATGATGTGATCCTGTCCAGGTATAAGACACTTTCACTCATCTGTAAAGGTTTTTCCTTTCCAATATGCGTGTCCCTCCGGATCACCTGCAGGCTCTCTACGGGGCAGTGCAGGCTTTGCTACTCCAGGAGGTAATCACCCCGGTTCCAGCGGTTTTATCCCAACCTGTTTATGGCACCTAAGACGGAAGGCAGGGTTAGCCTTATTCTGGATCTCAAGGCCCTGAATTGCTTTGTGTGGCTGCAAAAGTTCAAGATAGCACCACAGACTGAATGGATTCAATCTCGGGGATTTCTGGGCCTCTATCAACATCAAAGATGCCTTCCTGCACATTACGATTTGTGCCCAGCACCAACATTTCCTCCACCTTGCAGTTGGGGAGGCACATTTTCAGTTTGTGGTGCTGCCCTTTGGTCCTGCCTCTGCTGCTCGGGGCTGGCCCTGGTTCTGGTGTTGCTGCGACAGCAGGGATTGCAGTGATTGGTTATCTGGAGGACGTCCTCTTACAGGCAGAGTCATTCTCAGCATTAAGGGACGACATGGTGATAACGATCCATACCTTGCAGGAGTTTGGTTGACTTCTGAACTACCACAAATCTGTCCTGACCCCAACCTGGAAGCTGGAATATCAACTGTGTTAAATTAACTATGTCTGCGGTGGTGCACTCCCAATGTGGCTCTTTTGGCATCTCAGCTCAACAGAAAAGTGCCAAGGTTCGTGGCAAGGTCGCCAGTATCTCCTCCTCCTCCTCCTACGCTTTCCCTCCTCTCGAGCTTCTTCCCCCCACCTATTGCACAAGAGGCAGAAGGGCTTCTGGTCATACTGGTGGCCCCCTGGATGCCCCTTGGAGACTGCCTCTCAGGGAGGATCTGCTGTCCCAAGGACCAATCTTCCACCCTGCTTTACCATACCATTGCTGGCTTTGATAGCTTGGCTTGGGCGATTGGGCTACAGTCTTTTTGGAGGTCGGACTCTTTGTGATCAGATGGGCAGACGGTGGTCCAGACCTACACCCTTAAGGGTCAGGATTCTCCCTTTCCTGTAATAGTGCACTCTACGCGAGTGCTTGGTACCTCTTGGGTTTTCCGTCATTGGGCATCTGTGTCAAGTTTGCAAGGCGGCTACCTGGTCGTCGGTGCACACCTTCACTAAGTGGATGTCTTGGCATCTTCAGAAGCTTGTTTTGGCCACAAAGCTTGCGGGGGGGGGGGGGTCTGTTCCCTCAATGGGGGCGGGGAGGAGTATATTTCTGGTTGGGCCTCTTTTTGGCCTGGTGTTTGTATTTTTTTTTTTTTTTCCTCGCCCCTCACTTTTAACCTAACTTTTGACACTTCTGTGGGACATCCCTGTGGTCGAGGATATACCGAAGCTGTCTGTCAATAAAAAAAAAAACTTTTATGTTATTTTATTTTTTTTCCCATTGACACAGCACCCACCCCTCACCAGGGAAGGGGGTTTAATACCAGCTAGGACTGCCCATAGGTGTTGCTGAGTTTTTCTGCCTAGTGTCCTACTCCTGTAGGTGGCACTATAACCCTATGGTCGAGAATATGAAATGGCTGTGTCCATCAATGTACTCAGGGATTTTATGGTGAGTAATAAAGTCCAGTTCTTCTTGGCCTTACTGTAAAATGAAGGCTATGTTTGGAATGTATTCACTGCAGAGCTCAGGCTGAGGTTGATTGCCAGGTGTTATATCAAACCACCGGTCACACACTTATCACTATTTTCGCCTAGAGCCTTTTAAAAGGTAAATATGCACTTCCTCCCACCCTTTTTTCCATGAGAACATGCTACAGGACAGTCTTCACCCACATTGCGGCATACTCCTTCTCAGACACGTTTACCCCATTTCCACACCCTTTTTCCGCGAGTACCCTGATGGGGATTACCGTCGCCTATACTTCTAGGATTTGTTGCAGGACGGTCTACACCTGGGTTACTGCATATTTCTTCCAGACACGTACACTGCATTTCCTACAGTCTACTCCATGAGTACACCACAGAATTTTACTCACTTGTAGCTATGGCGGAGACCAGGCGAAAGGGAGCCAGTTCAAAACAGCAGGGGAATATTCTCTCTGCTGACGACCTGCACAACACTCACTCTCAGATTAATGACGCACCCCTTACGCAAGAGCGGAGCACAGTTTTAACACTGGTATGAGCATTTGATTCTAGCTCTGTTTCAGGCATGTAACAAGTGGCCTGCTTGACAAAAGCAGAATATCTTAATAGTACAGTCCAGGATACAACTTATTTATACACCATGGGTATAAATAATATCGTAAGGCTCATATTTTTTAAAGTGCTCATATCTTAAAGTGAGCAGACATGTCTCCCTGAGACTCCTCCACTATACCCCCCACCTCTTTCTGTGAAGCCCCAGTTTCTTGCTAGTGTCTATTGGTGATGGACCTATTCTTAAGAGAAACCAATTTTTTTTTTTTTTCTTTCGTCTTCTGATTCCTCAATTAACCCTCACGATCGTCTGCCTACACATAAGCAGTTTATTTGGATTGGTGCAACTTCAATAAAACCTTGGGAGCTGTACCTGGACCCCACGCTGTGGGGACAGCCTGTAATGTTTCAGACACTTGATCCTGTGTGGAGCACTCACCTTTGCACTTGGTGAAACGCGTTGAGTTGGCCACAGGGTGCTATACAAGTCCATGGCTGTGGTTGATTGCTATGAAACCCAGTCACTGAAGACCCATTTGGGGATATGCCACCATGATGGATGAAGCCTGGAATTTATATATAGCCCAGCATCATGTATAGGTAAAACCGGGTCACTGTATCTCTGACCGTTACTGTGATAACCGGGGCTATGTTTGGAATGTATTCACTTCTTCAGTTTACATTTTTCAAACTTGGCCCTAGCGTTCACCCATTCAGAGTTCAGTCTCATTTGGATGACCAGGTGCTACATCACACCACTGGTCGCACACTTTAATGCGATTTCCACCTAGAACCCTTAAATGGTGCTCAGGCACTTCAGCCAGCCTTTTCCCCCTGATGATTTGTAGGATGGTCTGCACCTCGGTTATCATGTACTCCTAGATATGTTCACCCTGTTTCCCCCCCTTCTCTGTAAATACCCCACGGGGTTATACCATTACTTGCAGCTATGGTGGGGACCAGAAGGGGGCCAATTCAAAACCGCAGGTGAACACTGACTCTGCCGAAGGCCTGCAGAGCACCTCAAACTGTCCCGATTCTAGCTCAATTTCAGGCACACAACAAGCGGCATACTTGACAAAAGCAGAGTCCTGTGCATTCCTGTCACAATTCCTCAAAACGATTATGGCCTTAATTCAGCCATCTTTGTCCAGAGCTTAGAGCGCCCCACCACCTACTCTCGTATCTTAACTGGAGTTGAACCCTGATGTGCCAGTCATAAAGGACTTTGAAATGGAGGGAAATTAAGAGAATGTCAAGGCTGTGTTGGAAGCTGCAGACGATTTCTCTTCCCCCACATCACCATTATATTGAGGGAGCTTCAAGCAACATGTTTGCCAACGTTGAAAAGCTCATCGCTTATGCCTTCAAAAGCCGTGGCAAACTGGCACAAAGGCCTACAAAAATTTGCAAAACCTTTCCTGTTCATGAACAGATGGCATGTGCAGTCTATCACTGGGTCACTCCTGAAAGGATTTTTACACCCCCAAAAATCTTTTTCTGAATGGGCTATGCCTGTGGTCTAAACAAACATCTCACTGGGTCTGCTAGGTTAAAGGGCTTCTAGGAGCGTCTCAAATTTTTATGTCGGCAGAATCTTTTAAAAGATGGAACATCCTCAATAGGTATATTAAAGATGTTCCATCTTTTAGATGGACACATCTTCTCTTAGAGGCACTTGACCAATTCATCAATAGTTACATGTGGAAAGGTTTTGCTTCCTCAGAAGAAATTACCAAAGCTGCCCTCAGAGGGCAGTCTTCAACTTCAAAACCTAAGTTTAGCCTGTCCTTTTCAGGTCAAGGCACATTAAGGCCACCAAACCAACCCCAAAGTCTCTTCACAATGAAGGGGCACCCTCACTCCTAAGGGTTGGGGATGTTTTGCATTTTGGCCTTCCCACAAACTGGTCTTCACCAGAATCTAGCTATTTGCACTTTTTTAAAAAGGCATGTATCGGTCTTATCCATTCTTTATCAAAGTCCTTTGGCTTCACACTCCATTGTAAAAACCTTTTATTCAAGGTGTTTCTCATGTTGGGCTCCCCTTGCAGCACCCTGCGCTTCTCTGGGACCTTTAACATTTTTCCCTCTGCCCTGTAGAAACCACCCTTTGAACTCATCAGGGACATTCCCTTAAGAATTCTTGCCAGCAAAGCAGCTTTTTTTAAGTCGCTGTCACGTCTGTCAAATCTGTCTCTGATCTTGCAGCCCATTCCTCTAAAGAACCTTTCATCATACTTTTGCAATAACAAGGTTATATTATGCCCAAGATCATCCTTTCTTTCAAAGTGGTTTCAGAGTTCCATTCTACCCTTGTGCCCTGCTCCTAAGCATCCAAAGGAATTCTCTCTATATTGCCTGGCTGCAGTCAGTCTATTTAAAATATATTACTTCCATTAAGCAAATGGATTCAGTGTTTGTTTATTCTTTAGGACCTTGAAAACTGCACCCTGCTTCAAAATCCACCAATACACTGTGAATAAGGCAATTGAAACATGATAGCCATACTCAATGCTCATTTACTTGAGTGTCAGTGCTGTGGGTCTGGTGTTCCACTCTGGATCGGGTGTTGCCATAAGTTTGCTTATCCAGAAAGCGCTGTGAGGAATGATAAATGTTGCACACCAAGCAGCTCCAAGTGCATATAAAGTGGAGAGCAGCCTCAGCCCCAGGTCCTCCCAATAGCCAAGTAACCAGACTCCTTTTACGCCGCCCCTGGAGCTTAGTCATAGAACTAGAATTAAGCCCCGGGTGCGAGGTGAAACTTGGCCATGCCCACTGATGTCAGAAGAGCTGGGGCTGAGGCCGCTCCCCACTTTCCATGCACTTGGAGCTGCTTGGGGTGCGGCATTCATCTATCTCTGTTCAGTTTATAAATGGCTTCCCTTAGTTCTGTATTTAGAATCTTTTCAGAAAGTGTTTACAAACCTTTAAAGGAAATTCCTTTTACTAAAGGTTCTTAAAGGGGGTTATAAAGCTTAGAATTTTTTTTTTAATTAAAAAAAAAACATGCCGGTACTTACCTGCTCTGTGGAATCGTTTTGCACAGAGCAGCCACGATCCCATTCTTCTGGGGTCCTCCAGTGCTCTAAGCGCCTCCTCTTCATCAGGTGCTCCCACAGAAAGCCGCTTCCATGGGGGCTCTCTCACGGTTTGCTCCCGAGTCCCGTGTCAGTTTTTGATTGACAGCAGCGGGGGCCAATGGCTCCTGCTGCTCTCAATCTGTCCAATGATGAGAGCGACAGTGGCTGGAGCCACTGCACTCGTGCACATAGCTGGATTGGATGAGGCTCAGGTAAGAAAGAGGTGTGGCTGGGGGCAGCTGTAGCACAGGAGGATATAGAATGCATTAAGGTGAAAAACCTTGAGACTTTACAACCACTTTAATTTTCTGTATTGAATAAAACCATTTCATAATGTTTGAAAGTCCGCAGCTACAAATACTGTAACAGCTGACTTTTAGTAAAGGGACACTCCCCTGTCAAGGGCTGTCTTCACCCGGACCGTTTTTTCACTGGTCTTATTATCCCAGACTCCGGCATGTTTACTGTGGGCAGCCAGATGTTTTTGTTCCTTTTGACTTCACAGCTGGCTGGTCCCGCAGCCTTCTGGGACCTGTGACTTGTCCCAGGAGGTTGTGGGCTGGACGGATTGAGGGAGGAGTGCTTCCGGTGGATCAGTGAGTACCTGGTTTTGACTCCATCCACTGTTGCTGTCAATCAAATCTATGAGGCCAAGCCATGCTGTGTCTATGGATGCTCACAGTTCAGCTCGAGAGTGGGCACACAGGTGTGCCACCATAGGAGTCAGTTTTCTATAGTGGCACACACAGGAGAGGAAGGAGCCAAGAGCACCAGTAGGGGGACCCCAGAAGAGGAGGTTCGGGGCTTCCTTGTGCAATACAATTGCACAAAGCAGGTAAGTACATTATATATTTTTTTGAATTAAAATAGTAAACATTAAGTAGGCTACATTGTTGATTACAGCAAAGTTAATGATAAATATTATTTCAGACTGGACGAAAGGAAAGAAGTGATGCACTTAATAATGCAATTGACAGGATGACCCGAAAAACAAGAGACCTTCGCAGACAGGTATATTTTGCAATTTGCCTCTTGTGTGACTTTCATTGTCTTTTCTTAATAATAGTAATGTGGCAATTGTCCTCCAATTTGTTCAATATCTGTGACAAGCTAGTGGGCTATGTAAGTAACAATGCAAATTACAGAAACTTTAACGGTCTTAATTCTTGAACATTACTCATTTTTGGAAATTGAGGTTTGGGCTTTCCCTGCAAGGGCATCAATTATAAGCTCTAGGGATGATCTTAAACCCCCCCCCCCCTGTCATTTCAAGGCCAGCCCTTGGGAGATGGAGCTCCTCCCACCAATTGGGAAACACATTGTCATATTTTTGGAAGGCAGTCCCTTAGGTCCCTGGCCAGTTATTGTGTTTTCTCCACCCGGAGGAGACCTGTTGGCTGAGGGACCATGGTAGAGTACTCCATCTTTCACGGTGCATCTGGTCGGTGAGGGGGTCTGCCAGTGTGAGGGCAGGGCCTTGCTGAGTCATGCTTTTTTGGTGAAAGTGGTTGGCTCATGGCCGCGGGAATCCCTTCTTGGCACAGGCGGAAGGTGATCTGCATCCCCTCCCTCTGAGGCGAGGACAAATGGTGCTGGGGCTGGCATCCCCTTGGTGGCTCCGGTGGGAGCAGGTACATCGCGGCTGAAGCCCGTTTGACCTGGAAGACACAGGTGTGTCACTTCCGGAGATGAACGTCATCGCTGTGCGCCGGGAGGCAGGAATGGCAGGCTGGTACTACACGTGAACGTGGCTGCAGGGGACAGCATGAAGCACCACAGACTCAAGGATGCAGGAGGACGAGTTTCTACTGTCCGCTCAGGCTTCGGTGGAAGCATGTACCAGCGGGACACAGGTAGGCACCCAGAGGTGACCTTTGATGTCTGATAGGTATCACCGCCATCTAGCCGCTGTTCCACTATCAGACTGGGGCAGGAGGAGTTTTTAGGTGTCATGGGGTGTGCACTTTCATGGTTTAGATTGGTCATTTACCACCATGGCTCCTGTGTTTTATTTCTTTAGCAGGCCAAGCTGCTTAAAGAACCAAAGCCCATTTCCAAAAAGCATTGTGCCAAGTGTGGAACGAAGATGCCTTCGGAGAACACAGCCGTTTTGTAAAATTTCTGTTGGCCATTTACAAAAAAAGTCAGATGCCCTTTATGCCAAATTTTTTGGGTCAGTAAAGGAAGAAATTACATCTACTTTTAAAGAGTTTAAGAAGCTGATTGCAGAGGTGACAAATACAGCTGCTTCTATTGGTCATCCCTCCCCTATAGCTTTGCCAAGGTCGGTAGCTTCGGGGTCACAGGACTCTGTAGAAGGCAGGGCGGGAAGCCTTGCAAAAAGTGAAGTTGGCAATGCCAGCTCGGAATCAGAGCAGGAGGAAAGTAGAGGGGAAGAGAAAAGGGGCCACACATTTAAATTGTCTCTGGATGATGGATGAAAAACAAGGGAAAAAATAGATGACCTCCTAGGCGCCATTTGTGAGATTTTGGAAATTGAGGAGGATGAAGAATTCCCTTCCAAACATGACAATGCATCAGGGTCTGCAGAGGAAAAAGTCCAATATATTCATAGTTCTCCAGGTGATGTCTGACGTGGTGCAAAAAAATGGGTGGACCTGGAGAAATTTTTTTTTTTTTTTTAATCAGACAGTCATAAAAGGTTTCCATTTGATGGACCCTCAAGCAGTGTGGAAAAAATCCAAAATTGGATGCTCCCTTGTCAAGTTTCCAAAAGGTCAATGCTGGCCTTTGAGGACATGGGTCATTTAAAGGACTGCATGGATAAGCGAGGGAACATTATTCTAAAGAGGGCATGGGGAGAGTAGAGTGGCCAGCTTAAAACCCACCTTAGCCATGACATGCATAGCGAGGAATCTTGATTTCTGGCTATCCCAGCTGCAGGATCATGTCAAGAAATAGCACCCCCAGGGAAGAAATTCTTCAGTCCCTACCGATCCTCTTTAAAGCAGTAGGCTACATAGCGGACGCATCTGCGGCATCTATAAAGCTAGCTGCAAGTGTTGGAGGCCTGGCTGCGGCAGCAAGGAGAGCCATATGGCTAAAACCTGGTCTAGGGATCCGACATCAAAATTGAGGTTGTGAAATCCTCCGTTTTCCGGTGATCTGCTGTTTGGATCAGGGTTAGATGAAGTCCTGGAGAGGATGGCAGACAGGAAAAGATCATTTCCTAGCAAAAAGCGAAAGCCTGTTTAGCCCAAATCTCACCCCAACACTGGTCTGGCCATAAAGGGAAACCAAAGAGCAACATCCTCTTTGGCTGTGCTGGCCAAACCTCAATACAACAGTGACTACAAGACGCCAGTGGAGGAATAGACTGGCTACCTTCCTCCCCCAATGGCATAGTACAACAGCCAACGGGTATGTTCTGAACATCGACAAGGGTTACGCTTTGGAATTCGACACGGTTCCCCGGAGAGGTTCCTTCTAACAAAGCTTTTGAGAGATCCACAGAAGGCTCGAGTGCTACCTCTTCTCCTAGGAGAAATAATAGACCAAAGGGTCCTTATTCCAGTCCCAGAAGGGAAAAGGGGCAGAGGCTTTTATTTGAGAACTGATGTCAGTTCTGGGCTTGATGACCTCAGCGATTCTGGCTATCCAGTGGGCGAAACTCCACCTGGAATTCATTCTCTCCCTCTCTCCCTCTCTCCTCCATTTTTGACCCAGAGCAATTTTCTTTTTGGCAATAAAATTACATACCCCCCCCCTCCAACATTATATATTTTCTGAAAGCAGAGGCCCCATAGAATGAAGAGGTGATGGTTGCAAATTTTTGTTTCTCGTGAGATTTGCACAAATTACGACTTTCCGGGAAAAATATAATAAAATTAATTTTGGTGCAAAATCACGTCTTATACCCATTTTTGGTTAAACTATAAAAGATGAGGTTGCATTGAGTAAATGGATATCCAACATTCCATGTTTTCAGATTGTGTGCTCCTGCGGTTTTGCCAAAAACTATGGTGCCCAAAAATCACTTTAGGTGACGCTCTGAAAGCCGTTACAGCTCACCAATTTGGAGTTAACTAGGAGCTCTTGTGCTAGAATTATTGTTTTCACTGATGTTCGTGGCGATATGTCCCAAGTGTGGTGCGACCGCGGTTTACATACACGTACGCACCCTGGGTGTGTTTGCGCAGGTGTGCGGGGCAACGGGGGGTTTGGGCTATTTATTTTACATCATTTTACTATCACAAGGGGTTAATAAACATTTATGTGATAGCATTGGGCAGGTGACAGGTACTTTTTTTTAGAGACATTAGGGGTCACCCCAGCCCTTTACACTATCTAAGCACAGATCGGCTTGGTTAGATGCTGTACTGGCCATGGAAAATGTGCATATCATACCGGAAGTGACATCACTTCCGGTATCATTGTTTGCATGTGAGATTGAGACATGGTTTTGCCTCAGTCTCTCCCCCTGGCGGATGTGTTCCCAGACATCTGTAAGCATGGGACAACCCGGGAAGCGGGGTGGGGGGTCTACAGCATGGCCGGCTGTGTGAAAGTGGTAGGCAGCTATGGAGCTGCTGCATCAATTTCACTTTTGAAGCCGGTCTCCATCATCTTGTGATCAAAGGTTCACTCTTTGGATGTACATAGTATGCCCAAAGAGCTGAACTGGTTAACTTCATGTCCCAGGACAGCCTTTCTCAACCTTTTTAACATGGAGAAAGCCTTGGGGTTCCTGGGACCTGAATGTCCACAGTTCATAGGGCATTGGCACAAACAGTAAGTTTTTAGACATACCCCCCTTATAATGGTGGCCAGTAAAATCTTGTGAGTGTTGTAAGACAGATAAAAAATGCTTTAATGGTATATTTATCTAAAATGTAGCAATTAATTTGATGGGGTGAATTTGTTGGCTGATGGTGGCAAGCTTAACAGTCAAGATTTGCATACCTCAACTGTCTGTCTAGATCTACTGATTTTTTAAAAAAAAATTTTTTACATGCACTTTTAACCACTTGCCGACTGCTGCACACCAATATACGTTGGCACAATGGCAGCGGTGGGCAAATGGGCGTACCTGTACGTCCCCTTTAATTGGCGGGGCTAGCGGGCACGCGTGGCCGCCGCATACAGCGGGACCGGCGGACTTAATGTCTGCTGGTCTCCTGGCGATCGTGTCACGGAGCCGCAGAACGGGGAAGTGCTTATGTAAACAAGGCATTTCCCCGTTCTGCCTTGTGACATGACAGATCACTGCTGCCTGTCATCGGGATGACTGTCATGTGAGTTGTAGCCCATCACTCCCTAGGACACACTTAACCCCCTTCATCGCCCCCTAGTGTTTAACCCCTCCCTGCCAGTGTCATTTATACAGTAATCTGCATTTTTATAGCACTGATCGCTGTATAAATGACTGGTCCCAAAATAGTGTCAAAAGTGTCTGATGTGTCTGCCATAATGTTGCAGTCCCAATAAAAATCGCAGATCGCCGCCATTACTAAAAAAAAAAAATTACATAAAACCATCCCCTATTTTGTAGACGCTATAACTTTTGCGCAAACCAATCAATATAGGCTTATTGCGATTTGTACCAAAAATATGTAGAATACATATCGGCCTAAACTGAGGACTAAAATTAGTTTTTTTTTTTTATATTTTTGGGGGGATATTGTAGCAAAAAGTAAAAAATATTGTGCTTTTTTTGTTTATAGCGCAAAAAATAAAAACCGCAGAGGTGATCAAATACGACCAAAAGAAAGCTCTATTTGTGGGGAAAAAAAAGGACATTAATTTTGTTTGGGTGCAGCGTCGCACGACCATGCAATTGTCAGTTAAAGCGATGCAGTGCCGAATCGCAAAAAGTGCTCTGGTCAGGAAGGGGGTAAAATCTTCCGGGGCTGAAGCGATTAATTGAAGATATCCTTTTGCTTATGCATTTTTCGCATTATATGTTTAGTCTGATTTGCTCAGGTTTGTAACAAATTATTTTGCTCTCTGGATAAAATTAATAATTCTGTACTGTTTGTAAGCTAGTTGTGCATTTATTTTTTCACGCCCCATCTACTGTTTGTTCTGCCCATTAGCTGCGTAAAGCTGTCATGGATCATGTTTCTGATTCCTTCCTGGAGACCAATGTTCCACTACTTGTCCTGATTGAAGCTGCAAAGAATGGAAACGAAAAAGAAGTTAAGGAATATGCCCAGGTGTTCCGAGAACATGCAAACAAGCTGATTGAGGTACATGAGATAAATAAAATAAAAAATAAATAAAATGGGCACCATGCACACATTAATGTGTTCAAAATGAATGACACCCTAACACATTAAAAGAAAGCACTGCTGACATGTCTGCATTACAGCAGGTAATGATGTTTAAGTTACTGTATTCACTACTGAATAATCTTGGCTGTTGTGGCTGCCTGAATTATTATTTTCTGCTTACTGTGGTAACACACTACTGCTCTGGTCACTGTATGGAAAAAAAATTGACGCTGTACTCATGACCGTATGTAAAATAAAATGTGTGGCCAGATCCTGGGAAGACTACTAGGATGTGTGGGGGGAGGATCTGTGAGAGGTATACCGTGTATTGAGCAAGGGTCAGAATGTGCAGACGTGGGCATAGTTGCGGGGGGGGGGGGGGGGGGATGGTGGGAAAGGGCCTTAAACCAGATGATAGAGAAACTTAGGTATCCCAGGCCAAGGCTAGTATGCTTGCTAAACCTGTTATTCAAAAGTGTGCAGGGTTATATTAGTATATGTTTGTGCAAGATTAAAATTATGTATGCAAATGCTAGACACTTGTTTATAAAATGGAAGAACTAGAACGTCTGCTAAATGGGGGATTTTCCAAAACCTGATTTGACCACTCATATAACTGGCTTGTGACTGTCCAGGGGTACTCCCTGTATTCAAGGGACAGGGCAGGTAGAAGAGGGGGAAGCCTATATGTAAAGGGCGATTTGATGGTGAATATGCAGGATGACATTGCTAATAAGGAGGTGGAGCCTTTGTGGCTGGTGCTTGAAAGGGACAAAACAAATGGTAAATTGCTTGTTGGTGTATGCTTTATGCCCCCTAACATTAAGTAGGAAGAGGGGACCCATCTCCTTCCACAGTTAGGAGAGGCAGGGCAATGTTATAATCTTGAAGGCCCTCAACTATCCCAATATTGATTGGGCAAACGGAACTGCTCCCTCAACCAGGGTTTATCATTTCTTGAATGTAACACATGACCATTTCATGGGTCAAATGGTAGAAGCCCAAACTAGAAATAATTCTGTGCTGGACCTAATCATTTTAAACAGAGCTGATTGCAGATGTGGAAGTAGAGTACTTAAATTTGCCATAAATTATAGTAATAGGATACATAAGGGTAGGGCAAAAACCATTAATTTTCAAGAGCCAACTTTACTAAGCTGTGCTCAATACTACATGATAGTAAATGGGATGCAATTCGTTCAACAATGAATCCCTGAAGAAAAATGCATATATTTTTTGCCCATTGGAATGTATTGACGACTGCCAAACTAAAGTGAAACCTGAATGGCTAAATACTAAGGTAAAAAAAGATATTAATGAGAAAAAAGGGCCTTTAAAAAATATAAGGCCGAAGGGTCACCATTGGCACTACAAAGAATGCCACAAGAAATTCAAGAACACGATAAGGGCAGTTAAAATAGATTACAAGAGCAACATTGACTGGAATGGTACTAGTTGATTGGCAAAAAGCAAACATGGTACCAATATAAAAAAAAAGGCCAAGATATATACCTGGAAACTACAGATTAGTCAGTCTAATATCAATAGTATGTAAACTATTGGAAGGAATGATGAGAGGCTAAAATTTGCTGATGAGAATAGTACTATTTAATAGCAACCAACATAAAATGCTGAAAGACCATTCTTGCCAGACCAACTTTTTTAACATTCTTTGAGACGTACAGTAGCAAGTTGTATTTCCATAGAGGAAACTCTATGGATGTAATGTTATCTAGGTTTTGTTAGGGCATATGATCCAGTAATCCATAAACGCTTCATTTACATGTTGAGGTCTAATGACATTGATGGTATCCGATGTACCTGGATAGAAAACTAGTTGCAGGAGCGCATCCAGAGGTTGGTGATTATTGGCATATTCTCTAAATGGTCTAGAGTTGAATGAGGTACCTCAGGCCTCCATATAGAGGTTGATTATATATTGTTAACTTTGTGTTAGACGATGTAGAAAATTTACAAGTCTCTAAAAAAAATAAATAAATAAAAAATAGAGGTGTGGTGGCTAAATGGCAAACTAGGAGAGATGGGGGAAAGGTAATATTGGGACTTTGTGTGAAGCACGCCACCAGAACCAAGTATGTATGTATCTCTCGCCTAGCAGTAAGAAGGGTCGCTGGTTCGAATCCCAACCACGACACTACCTGCCTGGAGTTTGCATGTTCTCCCTGTGCCTGCGTGGGTTTCCTCCGGATACTCCGGTTTCCTCCCACACTCCAAAGACATGCTGGTAGGTTAATTGGATCCTGTCTAAAAAAATTGTCCCTAGTATGTATGAATGTGAGTTAGGGACCTTAGATTGTAGGGACTGATGTGAATGTACAATGTATATGTAAAGCGCTGCGTAAATTGACGGTGCTATAGAAGTACCTGAAATATATATATATATATATATATATATATATATATATATATAGTGTGTGTGTGTGTGTTCCTACATAGTACATGGTATATTTTAAAAATATATTAAATGTAGCCCAAACTTGCATATAGACAGAATTGATTGCACACACGACGATGTTATAAAATTGATTCAAAATTCTTCAAGTGGTCTCATAGTAGACACATAGTAGCTGTGACAATACATAGATAGAAATTTCTACGCACGTTTCATGGATAACTTCCACTCATCAGGAGCAAATGCGATATAGGTATGTCTGTAATAAAATATAAATGCCAAATATTATAGTAACTAAGATAACAGGAAGAGGGGGGACCACATCTTAATCCCAAAACTCTTACCTATAAGCAAGCTACAGTATTCAACAACATGGGTAGTATTGGTAGCTGGAGGCACTATTTGAAACATCATTTCTGGTGAGTCCCAATATCCCCCCCACCCCCTTCTATATGATTCAGGGATGAAGACGCACAAACTTTATAGCTGAAATAATTATCTGTATCAAGCCACAGAGTGGTCCTGTGGATGCAGCAGTATAAAGTGCCATGTCCTATAGATTTTGGGATATCGAAAGAGAAATGTGGATTGGACTTTTTAGGCACAGTCAACAATTATTTAATACAAAAATAATAATTTTATTTTAATATAACACATAAAAAATACATATTCTAAAAATCCATGTTGATAATTCAATACATAGTATACAATACCGCTACTGTACAGAACCAAATATATATCTACAAAGAGACAAAGGGATGGATAGAAGTCATTCCATATGGTCTATCTATCTATCTATCTATCTATCTATCTATCTATCTATCTATCTATCTATCTATCTATCTCTATCCAAGAGTGTGGTTTTGCTCTGCTCTACATGTTGCGCACTTATAGCGCTTCTTAAGGATATATATATATTGTATGTATGTGTGAGCTGTAATATCTGCATCCAAGGCGGCCAGTGACCAAACGTCTCTGATATAGGTAGAAAAGCAACAAACCAGAATGCTATGGGGGCGTGCATAATAAAATCTCATACATGACAAAAAGTAACGTACACTAGATGGCACCAAAGATAAGTAAGTGTAGTATGGGAGTTTTTGTAGGTCCCTTGAAGGGGACCGACCTCGCAAGTAATTCAAATTTAGTTAATTATTTAAAGAAAAAAATAATTAGAAAATAGAGAACTTAATGCGGAGTAATTAAACACATACAATTTTCAAAACGGCACGGTGTAGCAACTGCAGGGGTGCAGCAAACCATATGATGGAGTATTGGCAAAGCTAGTAAATCCTGACAACAGATAAAGGATAGCAACTTAAAATAATTAACTAAATTTGAATTACTTGCGAGGTCGGTCCCGTTCAAGGGCCCTACAAAAACTCCCATACTATACTTGCTTATCTTTGGCGCCATCTATTGTACGTTACTTTTTCTCATATATGCCATTTTATTATGCACGCCCCCATAGCATTTTGGTTTGTTGCTTTTCTACCTATATCAGATGTTTGGTCACTGACCGCCTTGGATGCAGATATTACAGCTTACCTTCATGTATGTGTTATTGATATTTTAATGATGTAATGGTTATACTTATACATGTTTTTTTCCTCAATCTCTTTCATAGTTAATGTATATGCTCCTGAAAAAGCGCTATAAGAGCGCAACATGTAGAGCAAAGCAAACTACTCTTAACATCATCACACTGTATATCTGTCTTTGAACCACACACTCAAACTTTATAGCTGCTGTTGTTTCATATAAAGTCCCAACATTTTTATTTAATAAATGGCAAATTAGATCTAATATTGAAAAATGTTAAGTAATGCACTTGAGAGTTAAAAATATGAATGCAAGTTACTTTGTAGGGGGAGAACCTCCTGGGGGGGAAGCGAGGATGAAAAGGGATCTAGGGGTCTAAGTAAACTAGACTCAGCAAGCAAGGCTAGCAGACTATTTGCGTGCATTAAAGAGGGCATTTACTCTAGAGATCAAACCACCAATTCTACCACTTTTCTACATTTTGGGTATGTGGTCCAATTCCTAGTCACCAATCCTCAAGAAGGATTTGTTTTGAACTGGAGAGGAATCCATATCTCACAATATACAAATCTTTAAATGGTGCTTTCTTTATCGTACATCACGGGACACGGAGCACCATAATAATGACTATGTGGGTTATATGCTTACCTTTAGGTGATTGGACACTGGCAACCAATAGTAAGACTGTTCCTCCCATATAACCCCTCCTATACCGGAAGCACCTCAGTTTTTTCGCCAGTGTCTTGAAGGTGATGGTCATGGCTGTTGAAGCTGTTCAATTTTCTTCAAAGATGTCCCACTGAGGACGTCGTAATCGGATCCATTCGGATGGCATAACCAAAGCAAAAGTGAATGGTACCCAAACCTCGGTTCAAGTACGAGGTATTGCTTGTAATGTGTCCTATATAGGCGCTGGACCCTTGTTAAGTTGGTATTCCTGGCCAGTCTTGCCCAAGGTAAAACCAGAAAGGGTGTTTTACAGGTCCAGGGGTGTGGACCCCAAAATATGGGGGACCCGGTCCCTGAAGGTCCTTAGAGGCGCTACCCGCCGTGATGGGGGAAGATTGGGCCTAGTAAAACAGGCCCTGCTGCTTGGGATGGTGAGTACTCCCTTTGGGAATTTATTTTATATAAATGCGCACACCGACGGCACGCACACACACGCCTGATCAAAATGCGTGCCATACCAGGCATCTGTAAGACACAGGATTTCAAGGTTTACCAACAGGTTTCAGAGGGAATACACTAATATATATATATATATATATATATATATATATATATATATATATATATATATATATATATATATATATATATATATATATATATATATATATATATATGTGTGTATTCCCTCTGAAACCTGTTGGTAAACCTTGAAATCCTGTGTCTTACAGATGTCTGGTATGGCGCGCATTTTGATCAGGCGCGTGCTCTGCGCGTCACGGGTGCGCCAGGACGGCGCATGCGGCGGGCACGCAGCTGATGCGCGCGCTCACTCTCTAGCTAAGGCTTATAGGGATGGAGCTCCTGGCATGCGTGTGGACAACACAGAGCGACATTTAGGCACGTGAGTCTGGAGGTCTTGGACACAGTGGTGACAGGTTGAAGGCTGGTTGTAGTTTGTGGGGAGTACTCCTTTTCTTCCTCGTGTGTAAGCAATGTCTTCTAGAAAACGAGGTATAGGGAACAAGGCTAGCACAGGGGTAAGAGTACCTCCTTTAAAAAAAGGAGACCAACCCCATGCTGATGCTGCCTCAATTTCTCCTGAAAGACCTGCGGCATCTGGCCTGGCTGAGCCATTGCATTTGTCAGGCATAGTGGCGACTACCAATATACCTGCCTCGGCTTATGTTACAAAGGATGATTTGGCATCTGCCTTAGCAGGCCTTGAGGGCAAAATAGCTGGCATGATTGCCTCTGTAACACAGGGGGGAGGAAGCGTAATAGATCTCCCTCCCCTGAGCCTGGGCCAAGTGTTGAGTCACGAGCACCAGGACTCTTACAGCCAGATGGGTCCATGTGATCTGGAACCAGAATGGGCAGAGGATTTGGAAGAGGTGGTCATAAGACCGAGAGGAAGGAGAGGCTGAAGGATCCTCGGCTGAGCCTCCCATTTCCAAAAATTGTTTATCCGATCTCTAATTGAGATGGTACGAATTGGGTTTAAGTTACCCCCGGTTCAGGAGTCTGCATTCTCCTGTTCTACTTTGGGATCTTTGCGACCTCAGCAAACTTCCCAAGCGTTCCCTTTGCATCCGTTACTGGAGCAGGTGATTTACGTGGACTGGGAGCACCCTGACAGGATATATTTGCCTCCAAAAAGGTTTTCTGTCTTATATCCTATGGAGGAGAAGTTCAGGAAGAAATGGGGCACACCTTTGGTGGACTTCTGTAAATAAATAAAAGTTTAACCTGTCCAGTGGATAATGCCCAGGTATTCAAGGATCCGGCTGATAAAAAGCTAGAGTCCTTATTAAAGGCCTCCTTTTCGGTGGCTGGTGCAGCAGTTCAACCAGCAGTTGCAGCTATTGGGATTTGCCAATCCCTAAAGGATCGCTTTAAAAGGTTGGTAAAGAACATACCTTGCCAGGAGGAATCTGCCAAGGAGTTATCGGAGATTCCTCATGCCTTTATGTTTTGCAGTAGACGCATTGAAGGACTCAATCCAACAGATGTCTCCTTTTGCGTTACTGTCAATCCATATGCGCAGAGTCTTGTGGCTAAAGAACTGGTCTGCTGAGACTCCATGTAAAAGGCTACTCGCATCTTTTCCATTCCATGGAGAGCGCTTGTTTGGCGAGGATCTGGATAAATATATCCAAACGATCTCTGGTGGAAAGAGTGCATTACTCTCTATTAAAAAGAAAGGGAAGCAACCCTCTTATAAAATTTCCAATGCTCCAGGATCTAGTGCTTCTTCCCCTAAGCTGTACCGACGGCCTCAGCCATCTGGGTTTAAGAGACCCCAGGGTCAGAAGAAACCCTGGACCCAAAAGACACACAAGCCCAACTCCAAGTCTACCTTGTGAAGGGGCGCCCCCGCTCTCACGGGTGGGGGGCAGGCTTTGGCTGTTTGGGGATGCCTGGGAAGAACTATTTCGAGACAGATGGGTCATTTCCACTGTAAAATACGGTTACAGAATAGAGTTTCGGGAATTCCCCCCAAATCGGTTTCTGTACTCAAGGTTTCCGTCGGATCCAAATAAAAGAAGATGCCTATTCCTAGCTTTACAGCATCTGTCGATGCAGGGGGTAATTGTAAAGGTTCGCACAAGGAAAGGTTCAAAGGGTTTTACTCAAACCTATTCACTGTGCCGAAGCCAAATGGGGAGGTAAGGCCCATTTTCGACCTCAAAGCTCTCAACGTCTTTATAGACGTTCGATCCTTCCGCATGGAGTTGGTTCGTTCGATAATAAAATCCCTGAGAAAGGGAGACTATTTAGCGTCCATAGATATCAAGGACGTGTACCTTCATGTGCCAATCTTTGGTCCACATCAAAGGTTCCTACGCTTCGCTGTAGAAGGCAGTCATTTTCAATTCGTGACACTACCATTCGGTCTGGCCACAGCCCCCAGGGTTTTCACAAAGATTCTGGCCCCGGTGTTGGCTTCCCTAAGATCTCAGAAGGTCTCCATAGTAGGATACCTGGACGATCTACTCCTAAAGGATTGTTCTTGCCCCATGCTGATTCAAAACGTGTCAAGAACAGTATGGGTTTTACAATGCCTAGGTTGGATTCTAAATTTGGACAAGTCCGCTCTTTGTCTGACCCAAGCCTTGGTGTATCTGGGTCTGGTCTTGGACACCGCCCAAGAAAAGGGGTTTCTGCCCCCCTTAAAGGTCGCCTCCATAGTGGAACTTGTCCAGAAGGTGAAAAAAGAACTAACACCTTCTATTCGGCTGTGCATGAGGTTACTGGGCAAGATGGTGTCATCTTTCAGCGCAGTGCCATATGCACAGTTCCACTCCAGAGTGTTCCAGAACAGTATTCTAAAGGCCTGGGACAAGTCGACTCGAACCTTGGATCAGCCGATGGTACTATGGAACCTTTCTTGGGGGTTAAGAACCAGCAATTTGAAAAGAGGGAAATTTTTCCCACCAGTAGCCTGGAAAGTCGTAACTACAGACGCCAGTCTTCTCGGGTGTGGAGCAGTCCTAGAGGAGGCGTCTGTTCAGGGAGTATGGTCCCAGACAGAAAGGACCCCATCAGTCTATTGGAGATTCGGGCAGCTCGTCTGGCTCTGCGATTCTGGACATCCAGATTGCGGGGTCTTCCTGTCAAAGTCCAGTCCGACAACTCCACGGTGGTGGCATATATCAACCACGAAGGAAGTACCAGGAGTCGGACAGCCCAGAGAGGTAAACCATATATTGACTTGGGCAGAAAAACATGTGCCATTACTTTCGGCAGTGTTTATCCCGGGGGTGGACAATTTGGCAGGCAGATTTCCTAAGTCGCCAGAAATTGTTGCCAGGGGAATGGTCCCTGCACCCCGAGGTTTTTCTACAGATTTGCTGGCATCCAGATTCAATGCCAAGCTGGACAGGTTTGTCTCCAGGACCAAGGATCCGCTTGCTGTTGGGATAGACGCATTAGTAGTTCCTTGGGATCAGTATTCTCTGATATATGCCTTTCCCCCGATCCAAATTCTGCCGCACTTATTACGCAAAATACAGGAGGAGCAAAAACCAGTGATCCTAGTGGCCCCGGAGATCCTGGTAATCGGAGATTGTGAAGTTGGCAGTAGGGGACCCATTGGTCCTTCCTTGCCGTCCAGACCTGTTGTCTCAAGGACCCATAGTCCATCCTTCGTTACGGTTGCTGAATTTGATGGCTTGGCTATTGAGACCAGACTGTTGAAAGACCGTGGTATTATGGGTTCAGTCTTGTCTACCTTGATAAACCCTAGAAAGTCGGTTTCTAGAGCTATCTATTATAGAGTCTGGAAGTCGTACATTTCTTGGTGTGAGGAAATGGAACCCTCGTGGGTATACGATTGGTAGAGTTCTTGCCTTTCTTCAAGCAGGAGTAGACTTGCAGCTCGCTTTAGGGACAATTAAAGGACAGATTTCGGCCTTATCGTTTTTTTTTGTTTTTTTTTTCCAAAGACCAATTGCATCCCATTCTTTGGTGCAAAGCCTTGTCAAGGGAGTAACACACCTGAGGCCGCCGGTTAAACCACCTTTGTGTCCCTGGGACTTAAATTTGGTACTGTCAGCCTTACAGAGTCAACCGTTTGAACCTATTAGGCATATTCCTTTTGTCCTATTGACCAGAAAATTAGTTTTTTTGGTGGCTATAACATCGGCTAGAAGGGTGTCAGAACTGACCGCCCTTTCTTGCAAAGAACCCTTTATGATTCTTCATCAGGACAGAGTGGTCATGCGCCCTCGTCCGGATTTTTTACCGAGGGTAGTTTCCAAATTTCATTTGAATCAGGATATCATTTTACCTTCCTTTTTTTCAAACCCTAAGACTAGGGAGGACAGGTCTCTTCGCTCACTGGATGTGGTGAGGGTGATAAAAGTTTACTTGAAAATATCTGCTCCCTTTCACAAGACTGTTTGTGTTTTTTTTTTTTTTTTGTCTTGCCTGAGGGTCCTAAAAAAGGACAGCCGGCAACAAGTTCAACTATATCCAGCTGGATTCGTCAGACTATTATCCAGGCGTATAGATTAAAGTGCAGGGTTCCACCTTGGGGTTTAAAAGCACACTCCATTAGAGGAATTGGTGCATCATGGGCAGTACGCCAGCAGGTGTCTATGGCTCAGGTTTGCAAAGCGGCTGCTTGGTCTTCAGTTCATACGTTCGCCAGGTTCTACCAGGTGGATGTGAGATCTCAAAGGGAGACTGTTTTTGGCCACAGCGTGTTGCAGGCAGCTTTATAGTCTCAAGCCTGTTGGGCTTAGGGATAATGTGTCGTCCCCCCCCCCGATGCATTGCTTTAGGACATCCCACATAGTCATTATTATGGTGCTATGTGTCCCGTGATGTACGATAAAGAAAAATTGATTTTTAAAACGGCTTACCTGTAAAATCCTTTTCTTGAAGTACATCACGGGACACAGAGGTCCCTCCCCTCTTTCTGAGATCAACATTGCTTGCTACAAAACTGAGTTGCTTCCGGTATAGGAGGGGTTATGTGGGAGGAACCGTCTTACTATTGGTTGCCAGTGTCCAATCACCTAAAGGTTGGCGTATAACCCACATAGTCATTATTATGGTGCTCTGTGTCCCGTGATGTACTTCAAGAAAAGGATTTTACAGGTAAGCTGTTTTAAAAATCCATTTTTTAGCATTGAAAGGAGATTTATTAAACCTAAAGCCTCTAAAGAGGACATTCAGGCACACGGTGAAGGGTGATGAGTAGCGGTTCAGTCTTGAACTGCCTAAGGGGTTTCTATACTGTTAGAGGTGGTGGTGGTGTCAGCACAGAGTGTAAATAAATTAAAAAAAACAAACTTTTATGCCGCGTACACACGAGCTGACTTTTTGACCGGACTGGTCCGACGGCTTCATCGGACCTGCAGTGGACTTTTTCGGTCGAAAATGACGGACTTTAGATTTGGAACATGTTTCAAATCTTTGCGTCAGAACTCCGCCGGACCCAGTTCCTATCGAAAAGTCCGATCGTTTGTATGCTAGTCCGACGGACAAAAACCAACGCTAGGGCAGCTATTGGCTACTGGCTATCAACTTCCTTGTTTTAGTCCAGTCATACGTCATCACATACCAATCCGTCGGACTTTGGTGTGATTGTGTGTAGGCAAGTCTGTTCATTTGGAAAGTCCGTTGGAAGTCCGTCGGACCAGTCCGGTCGAAAAGTCTGCTCGTATGTACGCAGCATTAGATGTTTCTTAGTGAGCACAATGTGCAGGGATATCAGGAATATAGAAAATGGTAGACCCACACACTTGCACACTCTGAACTGGATAGACTGGCAGTTTTGTTAAATTATTCAGTCTTACAAGCTATGTAACTATGTTTTACAAGTGAATATTAATTTAAAGTCCAGTTAAACGTTGAGTTTAAATTGTTTAAATATATTCCAGGTGCATCCAAACAAAAGGTGTAAAAAAAGAAAACAAGCACAGCCAGAGAAGCTCATGCTGTAGGTAATTGGAGAGCTCTAGCTCTGACTCTGTAGGGGGTGTATTGGGCCACTGCAGAGAGACAACTGCTTACAGTTTGAAAGCAAGGGTCCTTCACTGCAGCATGCTGCAAAAGGACCGGAGGACAGGGTTTTTTCTTTCCATTGTAGCTGCTTTTTATTCCTTTTCCATTGCCACCTCCCCGACCCTTTAAGTGAATCAAACTGTTATGTTGCGGAGGCGGGTATTCCGATCATGTGGCCGCTGTGATTGACTGGCAGTCACCTGATCAAAAACCTCGGGATCGCAAGTATGCATCAGGACCTTTTCATAACACTTCAGCTACTGTGCTGGGAGCATGCTCTCAAAACAATATACTGTTTACATGTAGCCGTATATAATGCGGCTGGTCTGCGTTAAAGCCCACCTGCCAAGAGGTAGCATATCCACTTCCAGTCCGGGCCAATTCTGACATTCTTCTCCTACATGTTTAGAACCAAATATTTTTTTTTTTGCTAGAAAACTACTTAGAACCCCCCAAACATTATACTGTATGTATACAGTATGTTTGGGGGGAAAGTATTTGATCCTCTGCTGATTTTGTACATTTGCCCACTGACAAATGATCAGTCTATAATTTTTAATGTACAGGCCTGTTTGAAGTCTGCTAATGAACATCTGAATGATTCAGAGGATAATTGGGTAAAAGTGCTGTGGTCGGATGAGAACGAAATTGCGCTCTTTGGCATCAACTCATCTCCCCGTGTTTGGAGGAGGAGGAATGCTGCCTATGACCCCAAGAACACCATCCCCACCGTCAAACATGGAAGTGGAAACATTATGCTTTGAGGGTGTTTTTCTGCTAAGGGGACAGGACAACTTCACTGCTTCAAAGGGATGATGGACGGGGCCATGTACTATCAAATCTTTGATCAGGCAGGGCATTGAAAATGGGTCGTGGATGGGTATGCCAGCATGACAATGACCCAAAACACATGGTCAAGGCAACAAAGGAGTGGCTCAAGAAGAAGCACATGAAGATCCTGGAGTGGCCAGTCTCCATACCTTAATCTCATAGAAAATATGTGGAGGGAGCTGAAGGTTTGAGTTGCCAAACTTCAACCCCCAAACTTGGAGAGGATCTGAAAAGAGGAGTGGGGTAAAATCCCTCCTGAGATGTGTGCAAACCTGGAGGCCATTAAAATTCTAGACTGATGATTTCTTTCAGTGTACAAACATACAAAATCAGCAGGGGATCAAATACTTTTTTCTCTCACTGTATATCCACTCGCTGCCCACTTTATTAGGTACACCTGTTCAATTGCTTGATAACACAAATTGCTGATCGGCCAATCACATGGCAGCAACTCAGTGCATTTGGGCATCTAGACGTGGTAAAGATGACTTGCTGAAATTCAAACAGAGCATCAGAATGGGGAAGAAAGGGGATTTAAGTGACTTTGAACATGGCATGGTTACTTGTGCCAAACAGGCTGGTCTGAATATTTCAAAAACTGCTCATCTGCTGGGATTTTCACGCACAACCATCTCTAGGGTTTGCAGAGGATGGTCCAAAAAAGAGAAAATATTCAGTGAGCAGCAGTTGTGTGGACGAAAATGCCTTGTTGATGTCAGAGGAAAATGGGCAGACTGGTTTGAGATGATAGAAAGGCAATAGTAACTCAAATAACCACTTATTACAACCAAGGTGTGCAGAATACCATCTCTGAATGCACAACACATCGAACCTTGAAGCAGATGAGTTACAGCAGCAGAAGACCGGGTGCCACTCCTATCAGCTATTCGCACAGGCTCACCAAAATTTGACAATAGAAGTTTGGAAAAATGTTACCTGGTCTGAGTCTTGATTTCAGCTGTGACCATTCAGATGGTAGGGTCAGAATTTGACGTAAACAACATGAAAGCATGGCTCCATCCTGCCTTGTATCAACGGTTCAGGGTGGTGGTGTAATGGTGTGGGGGATATTTTCTAGGCCCACTTTTGGGCCCCTTGGTACCATTTGAGGATCGTTTAAACGCCACGGCCTACCTGAGTATTGTTGCCGACCATGTCCATACCTTTATGACTACAGTGTACCCATCTGATGGCTACTTCCAGCAGTATAATGCACACAAAGCTCTAATGATCTCAAACTGGTTTCTTGAACATGACAGTGAGTTCACTGTACTCCAATGGCCTCCACAGTCACCAGATCTCAATCCAATAGGGTACCTTTTGGATGTGGTGAAACGGGAGATTTGCATCATGGATGTGCAGCCGACAAATTTGCAGGAAATGCGTGATGCTTTTATGTCAATATGGACCAAAATCTGAGGAATGTTTCCAACACCTTGTTGAATCTATGCCACATAGAATGAAGGCAAAAGGGGGTCCAACCCGAAACTAGCAAGGCATACCTAATAATAAAGTGGTGTGTGTGTGTGTGTATAATATATATTGTGGGGAGATTGGCTAGTGGGGATCACCTTTTCTCAGAATGAAGGTAAGCGTACAGGCAGTTTCTTTAAAATGTGGCAGGTTGCCAGCTTTATTTACGGGTGGTTTGCAAAGTCATAAAAATAAACAAAACAGTAAAACAAATCCTTGCCATCCGGCGCTAAACTAAACAGTACACTGCTCTCTTTATACGGTCGGGGGCTGAGCCCCGACGCCCACAAAACATGAAGTAAAGCAAACATTTCTTTTCAATCCAAACAAACCGGGTTCCTCTCTCTGATTGTATATAAAGTGGGTGCAGCGCTATAAATACAAAGTGATTTGGGCACACAAGTGAACAATTATGAATAGTACTGTATATGTGTCACCGGCGCAAAACAACCCCTAATATCTCAAAAATATCTCAACCATACGTGTCAGGGTTGCTGCATTCAAACAAAAAAAACCCTTCATTAAGATGGGTAAGGAATGCTAATTGGTGTGTATGAATGCGCTACTCCCGTACTTAATCACCACCTACAATACTTATTTTCTATTATTCATGAATTGTTCATGTGCATAAATTTAAACTTTGTGCATAAACTTACAGCTCTACATCAATTCATCATATATCCATATATTAATCAATACATAAAACAAACATCCTTCAAACGTGTTACAAAATCTTTAATGTGACTGGCGTGCTCCTATGTTCCTTCAGTGTTCATATGTGACTGAGTGAGACACCTCCACCATTCAGATTGGCCACTCACCAGATGCTTAACTAAAGATACGCCTTTGGTTCATTCAGGGATAACCACTCCACTTAGGCAACCCTTCTCACCGACTAAAACTTGGACTTTAATATTCCTCATAGGAAAACATGGGGACAAAAAGCGATCATAGCGCAATATGTTTGAACCATTTATTTTAAAATTTCAAAGTTAAAATGATCACTCACATTTAAAAGTGCCCTCCAAGCTGGCACGAAGCTTATCCAGCAGTTACGGACGGGTAAGTGGTTGTTAGCATGGTCCGCCTGGTAATGATGTGCGGCCTCAATAATTTAAGAGATCTACGGGTGGACGACTCCACATTATTGGTAACAATGGATGTGGAGTCGTTGTACACCAATATAAAACAAACAGATGCCCTGGCAGCTGTAGCATGGGGAATGAAGAACTTATCAGATTTAAAATTAAAACAAAGGTTCATACTGGAGGGATTAAGGATGGCCATGGGGAATAATTTTTTCTGGCATAACCATAACTACTACAGACAGATCAAGGGAGTAGGAATGGGTAATAAGTATGCACCGAGTGTGGCCAACATCTTCCTAAGTAAATGGGAGGAGGAAGAGATTTTTGGGGGATGCTGGCCACACTTGCTGTTATACAAACGCTTCATTGATGACATTTTGATAGTGTGGAAGGGCAGCCAAGAACAACTGGAAGCATTTATCCAACATATTGGCTATAACAAATATAATATCAAATTTACGGCTACAGTACACCAACAAAAAATAAATTTTCTGGACCTAGAAATTTATAAGAACAAAAACTTGGGACTAGGACACACTTCAAAGAAACGGACCGGAATGGTTATATACCGATGGGGAGCTGTCATCACCCCCATTGGAAAAAAGCAATCCCAAAAAGCCAATTTACCAGGATAAGACGAAATTGTGACCAAATAGAGGATTACTTCCAGCAAACTGATACATTAATTAAGAGATTCATAGACAAGGGTTACAAAAGAGAAACACTGGAGGAAACACGTCTAAAAATAGCCAATATGGATAGAGAGCTAACGCTAACCAATAAAACCAGAAACCATAATCAGAGTGACAAAGTGCCATTTATAACGGGATTCAATAAACAATACAAAACACTAGAGAACATTATAAAGAAATATTGGCCCATAGTCAGTAATGATCCACAATTGAGCAAGGTACTACCAAAAAAAACAGCATTTGTATATAGGAGAGCAAGGAGGATCCGGGACAAAATAGTAAAGAATGTACCAGATCCCCCTAAAAAAATGTCAACGTTTTTCAATCAGGAGGGATTCTATAGATGCGGGAAATGCAAGGCGTGTAAATCTACTAGCAAAAGAGATAGAAAGACAACTAACTTCATGTCAAATAGCAATAAGCAAACCTACAAAATTGATAAACTTATAACATGTACGAGCACACATGTCGCCTACGTACTGGAGTGCAGTTGTGGACTGCAGTACGTGGGCAGAACAACCAGAGCCCTATCGGTAAGAGTGGGAGAACACGTTAGAAATATCAAAAAAGGATTTAAACACCATAGTGTATCCAAACACTTTAGGGATGTACATGGTAGGAACCCCCAACATCTAAAATTCTATGGAATAGATAGAATAGAAAAAGATTGGAGAAACACTAACATGAAAAGGGAGGTATCAAGAAATGAAACCCATTGGATATACAAAATGGACACCATGAGGCCAAAAGGGTTGAACGTGGAACTCGATATCAACTGCTATTTGGAAAACTACTAATTAGTATAGTATAAAATACTTACCAATTTCACCACATTCATAGCTCTTCATATCTTTATTTCTATGGTTATTATAACATTTTTTTCATTTTTATTTTATTTTTTATTTTTAATTTTAATTTTATTTTTCAGGCTTTATTTATATAATATTTTTTCTTATTTTTTCATTTTTTCATATAGTAATAATTTTTCTTATTCTTTTTATATATTTTTTTATTTATATTTTCCATTTTTTTCCATTTTTTAATTTTTTTCATTTTTTTCATATTTTTCACTGTATTTTTATTTTTTACTTGATTTTTTATTTTTATTTTAATTTTTTATTTTTAATTTTTTATTTTTATTTTATTTTTTATTTTTTATTTTATAATAGAACCAATATAAACGTAATGCAATAAAGGAATACAGGGGTTACATATATAAATGTATCTATAACTTTTAGAAATATTTTTTTTGGAATCATTATTGGGTTTTTTTGTGTGAATGTTCCAAGAAATAATGGGTTGTTGCTGCTCCATATTTTATATGGATCAGCGGCCAGGGCGGAATGGGTAAAACGTTTTAAAAAATTGTCTGAAAATGTGTAATATGTTTAAAACGTTGTAAAAGCCTCTCCAGCAGATATAGATGGGTCAGAACGTATGTTCGACATTCAGATATATTTATAAACTAAGTAAACAAAAAGGGGAAACAGCTACACTAATGCAGGTTATACAAAGGGAAAAGCCCTTAGTCAAAATGGCGATAATAGAAAGGAAGTCTCAGATGGAAACAGTACCTTAGTCAAAATGGCGGAACATGCACTTCCGGCCAAATGTAATATAAATAGAGTGGGCACCAATCAAACGGCAGCTTCCTGATGACGCATTTGTCGATGCGAAACGCGTAGAGGCTGCTGGGAGAATTTTGCATCAGGTGACCGGACGTGAGCGGGAACGAGGCTTGGAGCGCAAGCCGAGCGTGGAGGCCGCACATCATTACCAGGCGGACCATGCTAACAACCACTTACCCGTCCGTAACTGCTGGATAAGCTTCGTGCCAGCTTGGAGGGCACTTTTAAATGTGAGTGATCATTTTAACTTTGAAATTTTAAAATAAATGGTTCAAACATATTGCGCTATGATCGCTTTTTGTCCCCATGTTTTCCTATGAGGAATATTAAAGTCCAAGTTTTAGCCGGTGAGAAGGGTTGCCTAAGTGGAGTGGTTATCCCTGAATGAACCAAAGGCGTATCTTTAGTTAAGCATCTGGTGAGTGGCCAATCTGAATGGTGGAGGTGTCTCACTCAGTCACATATGAACACTGAAGGAACATAGGAGCACGCCAGTCACATTAAAGATTTTGTAACACGTTTGAAGGATGTTTGTTTTATGTATTGATTAATATATGGATATATGATGAATTGATGTAGAGCTGTAAGTTTATGCACAAAGTTTAAGTTTATGCACATGAACAATTCATGAATAATAGAAAATAAGTATTGTAGGTGGTGATTAAGTACGGGAGTAGCGCATTCATACACACCAATTAGAATTATGAATAGTAGTATATAAACAATAAATGTCCTTCATGAATAAATCAAACAATCCATCTTGATAAATAAACACTAATAATCACCACGTAAGTGTATAGTGAACACAAAAAGTCAAAATAGTCCCCCAAATGATGGAAGCAAAACATGAATATTGGGCATAAAGATGGTTGTTGATATAAGCTTTGTAGGTCTGGTGGCAACCTTGCCACTCAGGAGAAAATCCAAAAATGAGCATGAAATATAAACTATCTTGGTGACTTTCTCGGGATATTGATGCAACGGATAAAGATGTGCAGATACCACCACCCGTATGAAATGGAGGCTTACCAAACAGTTGGGACCCAAAACAGCATATGCTGTATGAGTCAAAAAAGCTTAAAAGTTGCCCCCTGGCAGATGATGGGGAGATCCCAACGGTGCACTGGAATCCTAGGAATGCCTCAGCAGGATGTCTTTTCTGTGTAGAGGTTAGAGACGTCCTTGGACCAACCCTATATAGGAAAGAAAGGGGCCATATAGTGTAATTCCGTAAATATGTAAAAATGTATTAAAAAGAAACACACTTACATTTAAGGAGAACAAATCAAGCGCTTGTAAATAAAAATGGCGGCAGTGGAGTCCTCCCGACGCGTTTCGTCTCATAGGACTTCTTCTGGGGTACCTCCTCTCTCTGATTCCCTTCTGAGTCTCAGGCCAGAGCACTGCTGTACTTTCTTCCTGGTCATTTAAAGTCCACCTGAGCATGGACTCAAGTGGACCACAAGACCCGGGCCGGAACCAAGCCTGCCACAGAGGCTGGAAAAATCCGGGCCGGATTCAGTCTCTGACAATAGAACAAATGCGAGGTGAAATATATTGATTATGACCTCACCTCACATATCCGACTTGCGAACGACTCCCACTTACGAATGGGCCGGCGGGCACATTCGACGGAACATCAGAAAACGACATATCTGCCGTTCTGCGCATGCTGTTCCGACTTAGGAACGTATTCGACTTGGGAACAAACCTACAGTCCCTAGCCCGTTCGTAACTCGGGGGCTGCCTGTATATGTATACATACCCTGGCAGAATTTGATTTCTTGGCCATTTTTCAGAGAGTATGAATGATAACACAAACTTTTCTTTCACTCATGGTTAGTGTTTGGCTGAAGCCATTTATTATCAAGTGTGTTTACTCTTTTTAAATCATCACAACAAACTACCCAAATGACCCTGATCAAAAGTTTACATACCCTAGTGATTTTGGCCTGATAACATGCACACAAGTTGACACAAAGGGGTTTGAATGGCTAATAAAGGCAACCATCCTCACACGTGATCCGTTTGCTTATAATTTGTGTGTGTATATAAAAGATATATTTTATCTATCTAGATATATATCTATATATAGATGATCATCTCTATTGGAAGAGATGAAATTGTTGTTGCTTCTGGTATCTGACATTACACAATGGGAGGAACAACATCTGTTCCTTTCAAAGTGTGCACAGGGCTGGATGCCACTGGTCGCATCCTTACCAGGCTTCCTGATCGCTCGGGAGAGCCCAGTAAAAGCAGTGGGAGGGGGGTGTGGGACCACTTTCTGCCCCCTGTAGAAGTAATCCAGCGGCTCTTTAGCCACTCGTTTACTTTTTACTGGCTTTGGAATCACTCGCTGGAAACACGGATACCCGATGACCGAGATATCACCCTTCCTGTCCAGAAATGTCCTGGTATGTTGCTGGATGGGAAGCCAAAATGAGTGCTCGCTGGCTGGAAGAGGTTAAAGAAAATGAACTCTTTGAACACCTTTTTTTCTTTTGATGCACCTGAACATATTTACGTTAAACTGAGAATTTAGCTGGGATTTAATATCATTGCATATGTGCCAAGCCCTAAAATGCCTGTGCAACTTCTATGAATCTATGAATGTTTTTGGGTGACTTGATATCTCAACTACAGTATAAAAATCTCCCAGGAGCTACTCCCCCACAGTGCGCTGGCAGGCTCTTGGGAGCCAAGGCAACTGCATCATTATTACTTAGTGGGATATCCAGTGTTGATCTTTAAAATCTTTAAATATTATTTTTTTTCTGTTTTTAGGTGGCTAATTTGGCCTGCTCAATATCCAATAATGAGGAAGGTGTAAAACTTGTTCGCATATCTGCAAGCCAGCTGGAAGCCCTATGTCCTCAGGTACTATTGACAATGCACATATGTTTCAATGTTTAACCACTTCAATACAGGGCATTTTGACCCCCTTCCTGCCTAGGCCAATTTTCAGCTTTCAGCACTAACGTTTTGAATGACAATTGCGCGGTCATGCGACACTGTACCCAAATGAAATTTTTATCAGTTTTTTTTTTTGCCACAAATAGAGCTTTCTTTTGGTGGTATTTGAAAAATGGTATGGACTCCCGCGCCTATGGTATGAGAAAAATGTAGAGAACTGCAGCCTCTATCAATAAACCCACCCTAAGGTGAAAATAAAAGAAAAGAGAAGGATAGAAATGGCGCTGTTCTTAATTTGGGGTGCTCAGAACCCTCTATATGCATAGTAAATTCCTGGTGTAAATCCTAAATAAATTAATGATATAACAAGGTGCAAATGTGCAAAAAAGTGTAACAGTGCCGATGCCTGAGTGGTTATACCAGACTGATATGCTATTACTGTGATAACTGGCACATAAACAAAAGTGCAGAAAAACACAAAGAAAACACAAAAAAACACAATGTGTACACACTCTTATATGCTAATCCCATGCTGCAGATTAAAGTGGTGTGAGCCTTGTAAGCAGAGGACCACAATCTGAAGTAAAATAAAAATATTTGTATTACACTAAAGTGGATAATTTCCTGTGCAATAATCGCAGGTGAAACCAATGTATAATAATATTGTACTAGGCTCAGCATGCATATAAAGTCCTTGAGTGAACCGTGCTGGTGCACTATAAGGCTTACATGCCCATGGACGTTTTAAAAAAACGGGCTGTAAAGCCAGTACAGACACCAGGAAAAAAAAAAGCGGCATTAACGCTTTTTTATCTGCGCTTTGCATTGAATTCAATGCACGTTACTCTGCACTGGCTTTCAGCCATGTTTCTCTGTCTCTATTCAAAATCGATGGTTCCCTATGGGAGCCCATTGATTTGAATAGAGGTCGCACCAGAAGTTGGATCGAGAGGACTTGTGGTGCGACTTGTGTGCTGTTAAGGGGAACCCCCACACAAAATGGCGTGGGGGTCCCCCCAAGATCCACACCAGACCCTTATCCGAGCACGCAGCCCAGCAGGTCAGGAAAGGGGGGGAGAGGTGAGCCCCCCCCCCCCTCCTCCTGGACCATACCAAGCCACATGCTCTCAACATTGGGGGTTGGGGCAGGGGGAGGCCCTGTGCCCCCCCACCCCAAAGCACCTTGTCCCCATGTTGATGAGGACAAGGGCCTCTTCCCGACAACCCTGGCCGTTGGTTGTATCGGTTCCCAGACCCCCACTGTATGTGAGTATGGGGTCTATCGTACCCTTACCCATTCACCTGGGGAAAAAAGTGTCACTAAAAAAAACACACTACACAGGTTTTTAAAGTCATTTTTTAGGCAGCTCCGCGGGTCTCTTCTGACTTCTCCACTCTCTCTGGCTTCTTCTTCGCACTCTGGCCTCTTCTCCTGCTGTCCGGTGTCTTCTGCCAGGCTCCTCTGCTATCTTCTGCTCTTTTGCTAACTCTTGCCTGGTCTTTTCCGTTGTCTTTTGCCCTCTTGTCTTCCGATGTTGACTCAACGCTCTCTCCCGCTATAATGCCATGTGCGCGGTGCGCAACGACTTGTATAGGCATGGGGCGGGGTCACCAGGTGATGTCATCTGGTGACCCCGCTCCTTATGATGTCACAGTCCCGGGGATGATGGGACTGTGATGTCATAAGGGGCGGGGTCGTTACGCACACGGTATTACAGCGGGAGAGAGCTTAGAGTCAACATCGGAAGAAGAGAAGAGGGAAGAAAAGACCGGGCAAGAGCTAGCAAAAGAGCAGAAGACACTGGGGAGAGCGGAGAAGTCGGAAGAGACCCCCGATGCTGCCTAATAAATTACTTTAAAAACCTGTGTGTGTGTTTTTTTTTTTTTGTTTTGTTTTGTTTTTTGACCCTTTTTTTTTTTTTTTTTTTTTTTTTTTATTCCCCCAAATGAATGGGTAGGGGTACGATGTACCCCATACTCATTCACATAGGGTGGGGGGCCCCCAGATTCCGATAAGCCCCCCGCCCACAGACCCCGACAACCAACGCCCAGGGTTGTCGGGAAGAGGCCCTTGACCTCATTAACATGGGGACAAGGTGGTTTGGGGTGGGGGGGCACAGGCCCCCCGTGCCAAAGCACCAACCCTCCCATGTTGAGGGCATGTGGCTTGGTATGATCAGGGGGGGGGGGGAAGGGGAGCCCCCCCTTTCCTGACCTGCTGGGCTGCGCCGTCTGAGGTCTCATCGAGCGGTCAGAGGGCGAAGCCAAGAGACAGAGGGTCTCATCAAGGAGTCAGAGGACCCAGCCAGGGGACAGCAGGTCTCGGTTCCAGGAGTTAGGTCGGCTCCTATCAAGGTGTCAGGAGAACCCCAATCCATAGGCAAGAAATAGGCCGTGCAGCAGGGTGCTGCTGCGACTAAAGGGTAGAGAGCCAATTGTTCCTGGAGAGCTGGACAACCCAGTCAAAGGGACTGTAATACACTATGGAGCTTTTTCCTTCTCCACATGTGGGCATTATAAGAGGCTAGCCGCAAGAAGATCATTTCCCCCGCATACACGGAAGCAAACTGCTGACACAGGACACCTTTTAAAGAAGCACTTGAATGACAGTTTTGAACAACACTTTGTCACTTTATTATCTGTATGATACTTTGACTTTATAGTGCACCAGCACAGTTCACTCAAGGACTTTATATGCATGCTGAGCCTAGTACAATATTATTATTATTATTATTATTATTATACATTGGTTTCACCTGCGATTATTGCACAGGAAATTATCCACTTTTTAGTGCACTACAAATATTTTTATTTTTATTTACTTCAGATTGTGGTCCTCTGCTTAAAAGGCTCATGCCATTTTAATCTGCGGCTTGGGATTAGCATATAAGAGTGTGTACACAACATTGTGTTGTTTTTTATAGTTTGCTTTTTTGTGTTTTGTCTGCACTTTTGTGCCAGTTATCACAGTAATAGCATATCAGTCTGGTATAACTACTCAGGCATCGGCACTCTTTTGCACATTGGTACTTTGCTATAGAATTCATTTATTTAGGATTTACACCAGGAATTTACCACGCATATAGAGGGTTCTGAGCACCCCAAATTAAAAACAGCTCCATTTCTATCCAGCTCTTTTGGTGGTATTTGATCACCTCTGCGGATTTTTATTTTTCGCGCTATAAACAAAAAAAGAGCGACAATTTTGAAAAAAAAAACACAATTTTTAACTTTTTGCTATAATATCTCAATTTAAAAAAAAAAAAAAAAAATTTCCCTCAGTTTAGACCGATGTGTATTCTTCGCCTCCATATTTTTGTTAAAAATTGCAATAAGCGTATATTGATTGGCTTGTGCAAAAGTTATAGCCCCTACAAAATAGAAGATTTTTTTTTTTTTTGGCATTTTTATTTTGTTTTATTTTTTACTAGTAATGGCGGGGATCTGCGATTTTTTTTTTTTTTTTTTTTTTTTTAAGTCTGTTTGACCCTGATTGTTTTCTAGCGGTGTTGTGCTTTGCATAATTGTATGAGAAGTGTCTGTATGGTATTTTGTTTGCTATCCGTGTGTTTGCTTTCACTTCTCTGTGCTCTTCTTTGCCTCCTTTTGTCGAACATCCCAAAAATTTACTGGTAGGTCATTGACTTTTTCAACTAGGTTTTGCTTCGTTAGAGGTCTATGAATTTGGTGGACCCATCAGATTGGAAGCACTTAGTAGCAAAGTGTCCCACCTCCCCTATTTTAACCAACAGAGCGCCTAACAAAAAATGTACTGCTGTTGTCCTGGCTTCAGTGGAATTTTACTGTGCAATATCTGTAGGGAATTGCCAGTATAACACTTTTGCACTGCACTAACGAGTGTTGTATTAGGGCAGGCATGTCCAAAGTCCGGCCCACGTTCCGGTTTAACATGGCCCCCCTGGTGATATAGATAGATATCTATATAGATATCTATCTTTATCTGTTTTGTGGCCCCCAGGCCAAGATATATACCGTATTTATCAGCGCGTACAGGAGAATCTCCTAATTACTAGGCGGCCTATGTAATAGGAAGTCCCATCTCCTGGGCTGCCATTGGACGATTGTTCTGTCTATCATAGGAGGCGAAACTTTTTTTTATTAAAGAGGCCGCCGAGTAAACAGGAGATTCTCCTGTATGTAATCTGTCGTCGCTCGTCCCGCCCCCCCCCCCCCTCCCTGTCCCCTCCGAGGCTGCAGATGGGCATCGATCGGGCTGCACTAATGGCAATGGTGAGGCTGCAGATGGGCACTGACCTTATTTTGCTTCACAGTTCTTTATTTAAAATTTATATTTTTTTTCCTGCAAACTTCCCTCTTAAAGTGAAGGTGCGTGTTATACGCCGATAAATACGGTATATCCAAATAACATGCCTAACCTCATCCTTAGTGGTTGGGGGCCACAAAATATATAGAGAGATAGATCTAGATATTCAAATATCACGCCTAAGCTCATCTCTTCACCACACACAGCCACAAAGGCAAGAGAATTCTTGTTGGTCAGTTTATAAGTGCTCGGACGAACACACTTAGACAAAATTTTAATGGTTCAAAGAATGTCAGTCAAAATGGTCGGCCCTCATGCATGTTCACTTCATCAAATCTGGCTCTCTTTGAAAAAAGTTTGGACACCCCTGCATTAGGGCATTACATTTATTTTCTGTCAATGCACACAGGTGTCCTCAACACAGCACACCAAAACCTACGTACAGATTACTCACAACTGAATGTTGTGGAGTACTAAAATGCTCCATTGTGTGCTGTGTAGGGTCACTAAAATCGATTGAAATGCACAGAGCCATGTGTATCATTTTACAGCCACACAATCGTGTAAATCAGCCTTGCAGGCCATGTAATAGGAGAACACAGTCGGTAATGGGGTGCTGTTGACATTTGAGGAGCTTAAATGCAGGTACCAGCTCCCTAAAAAACACTTATTTCGCTACCTCCAATTTAGGCACGCTTTTTCTGCTCAATTTGGGTTCTCTAACAAAGATGTGCTGGTTGGTGATCTGGAATCCTTGCTTGGAGACCAAGACCTCCCTAAAGCACTATCTGTAAACAACTATTTATAGATACTGCTAAGGTTCTGGCCTCCTGTCGCACTGCCTGGTTCTCAGACTTCCCGCAGCTTGATGGTGATAACTGGGACGATGTGTGTAACTCTACCTTTTCTGGACTGGTGTCAGCACGGGATCACCTGATACAATTCAAATTTCTCCATAAAATATATTACATGCTAGCTAAACTTGCGAGAATCTTTCCACTGCATCCCTCGAACTGTTGGAGGTGTGCTGCCCCTGGGGTGGGTTTTCTGGCATTGCACACTGATCCAGCAGTTTTGGGCAGAGGTTATGGACTGTCAAGTCAGTTACGACGATTACCATCAGACCTGCCAAAGCAGTCTGTTGGGACTGGTGGATCCGTTGGCACCCAAAAAGGTGATCCGTACACTGCTTACCCTGCTTCTGTATTATGCATGTAAAATAATCATTCTGTCATGGAAGAAACCGGTGGCCCCACCATTGTGGCTTGGAAGGCGTTAATTAATAATACCTTACCGCTGAACAAAGCTATGTTTCTTATTAGAGGGGTATCAACTAAATTTGAAAAGGTGTGGGGCAGTTGGATAAATGATAGTTCTACCAATTTGGGTTAACTGCTTATTGGTTAAAAGTTTATACTGTGGGCAAATGCTAACTATTTGCAGGCCTTGGGGAGCACTTGGCCCAATACCTGTTGATATCCCTGGGGTGATGCGATTTGACTCTGTGTGCTTTATTTTCCTTATTTACCTCTTTATAAGAAATTTGTCACTGGTATGTTCTGGAGCTTCATTGTTCACCGGTGCTGGTGTATTGTAGTGCTGACTGTTGTTGACTCTGTTTCAATGTTTGTAACTACTTTTTTTTTATTGAAATTTTCATAATAAAAGAATGGGAGAACACAAATCACAGTACAATACATTCAACATACAGTGCTACTCAAATAAAATGTATAGTTTATACCATAACTGTAACCTAAAGGAGTGCATCAAATCGATACATGAGTGCATCAAAAAATCTAAATTGATGACAAGCTTTTAAGCAGTCTTATTCTGTGCTATTTAATCATTTTGTAATAAGTGGTCAATAAAATCTGGTCAGTGAGTTCCTACTGCCAGTGTACATTCTGAAGGGTGTGAAACATAGGCACTTTACCACACTGAAGACTTGCTATCACATTTCTCCCCTTGTGGAAGATGATTGTTTTACACACTGTATGGTTTAATCACATACTGTTCAGGCCATTTCTGACATTTCTCACGTACATGTAAAAATTTGCATTTTTTGCTAGGAAATTTAGAACCCAAACATTGTTGTTTGTTTTTTTTTTTTTTTTTATTTTTTTTTTTTTTTTTTTTTTTAGCAGAGGCCCTAGAGAATAAAATGGTAATTGCTGCAATTTTTTACATATTTGTGCAGCCATTTTTAGGAAAAAGTTAATTCTAATACATTTTTGTGCATGCACAATAGAATACCCAATTTTTGGGTAAAATATAGATGTGGCAAGTAAATATCAATATATCATGCTTTTTAAATGACTGTATTTATTGGCGTATAACACACTTTTTCACCCTGAAAATCGGGTGTAAATAGCATGTGCGTGTTATACGCCAATACTTAAATTTTAGCTGCCTCGGAGGGGACAGGGAGGGGGACGGGATGAACGCTGTCAGATTACATGCAGTGAGAATCTCCTGTTTACTTGGTGGCCTCTAATAGGAAGTCCCGTCTCCTGGGACACCATTGGACCACTGTTCTGTCTATCATAGGAGATTCTCACTGTATGTAATCTGTCGGCGCTTGTCCCGCCCTCTTCCATGTACCCTCTAGACTGCACTGATGGCAATGGTGAGGCTGCTGCAGCGATGGCAATGGTGAGGCTACTGCAGCGATGGCAATAGTGAGGCTGCAGATGGGCACTGACCCTTATTTTGCTTCAAAGTTCCTTATTTAAAACGTAAGTGTTTTTCCTGAAACTTCCCTCTTAAAATGAATGTGCGTGTTATACGCCGATAAATACGGTATGCACGCCTATGGAATGGCGACAAAATACGGTACAATAAATAGTCTATTGGTGACATTTTAAAAGCCACGTGAACACAGCGCAAGGACTTTGCGGGTAATATCAGAAATAATGGCAAAGTCTGTACAAAGTCTCAATCCTCCATTATGGGATCATGCCAGAGCCACACATGAAATGACCCAGTGAGAGTTGCTACGGTGGCAGCAAAACAAACTATAATAAAAAATGTCCAATCTTGTTCTAAAGTCAAAATAAGTACTTTAATAAAAAAGTGCACAAAAGGATAACCCTTCACACTATAATCACTTTTAAGATCCTTACTGTGGTAGATGCAATGAGGAACCAGCATGATCCGTACTCCATGGGAGGGCAAAGCTGTATCATACAGCTGGCTGGTATGAAAAAATCCACAACCGCAGAGAAGGATGGATGTGAGTGCATGCAAGCCGTAAAGCACACCCTAGCTGGAAGTACAGGGGTTGGACAAACCTATGGAACCCCCAGGTAAAAGAACGGAATTGTTACCCAATATGGTGTTGGACCACCTTTGGCATCCAAGATGACCTGAATTCTCATGGAAGGTGCAAGACTTTGAATGCTCATCAAACCATGATTTGCCAACACCAACTGTGAATTGGAGCTTCATGGTGTTGGTAAATGGCACTATCTTCGGGAAACCATGTGCACCACACGAGGTGCACGTGGTCGGCCAAAATTTGTACCTAGTCGCTGGCAGTGACTCTACATTTCAAGGTGATGATGGAGCCTGCACAATACCAAGGTATGGCTGCGTAAACCAGAGTTGTGCTGCCACCATGCATTACCGTTGGCACGAGACAGGTTGTACGTTTGGGACCTTGTTCACTACGCATAAACACGTCTGGTGGTTGGGAATTGTGTGAAGCTGGATTCGGACCATAATACAGGGTTTCATTAATCGATGGTCCACGATTTATTGGTGTTGCACCACTCTCCTCTTCTGAGCATTAATTTTTTGTCACTAGTGGTATGGTAATTGCAGCTCGCCCGTGAATGTTTTGCTTATGGGGTTCCCTCCGCACAGTTTTTGTGGACACAGGCTTTGGAAGACTGAGATTGAACTCTGCAGTCACTTTTGCAGCAGTTTATTTATTTTTTTTTTTTTCTTATTCTGCGTCACAATACTGCAGTATCCATTTGGTCTCTTTTGGTCAGTTGACCACGTCAGACGATGGTTCCAAGAAACACCACAAATTGGCAAGTTACAAAGGCACAAGCTGCGCAGGCACCAACAATTTGCCCTCTTTGAGAATCCGTAAGCTCTGACATGACTCTGTATTACTAGCAGCTCAGTGAATGACAAATGTGAGGCTTCTCACCTGTTAGCTAGGTGCCTCCTTACACAGCAGAAGCATGTTACATCACTTCCGCTTTCATCGTGAAACATGTCACTTTCACACTTGCAAATCCTGTAGTGTTTCCATATTTTTGTCCAACCCCTGTATGTCACCGCTGGACAGGAAGTCTTAAAGCAGCCATGTTTTTGGAGTCCTCAGCTCCAGTGACCATGTCAGATATAATGGCAGTCTGAACGGAGAAAAACTAGCCTCAATCATCCATTATGGGATCGATCCAGAGCAACACATGGCCCCGTGAGAATTGTGCTATTGTGGCAGCACTATAAGTCCATGTCCAAACTTAAAATTTGATTAAGTGTTTTGTTCCATTAAAGTCCACTAAAAGGATGATAACGCTATACAACTATGTACAATTCCCAACATCACTAATCCAGATGTATCCTTGTGGATACATCATCTAGGTTAAATAAGGTGACCACGATTCTGGTGGAAGGGTCCCCCTCTTTCAAGGACCCTGCCGACAGAAGGGCCGAGGCGGTTGCCCGGTCTATGTTTACGGTGGTGAGGTCGGCGATTCGGCCGGTGTTGGCCACGGCTCTGGTGTCACAAACACTTACTGAATGGGTTAAGTTGTTGCACAGCGAGTTGGGGAAGGAGCAGGTTTCTCCAGTCTGTGTGGAACTGGCAGACAAGTTGGTGCACAGCCTTAAGTATATTTGTGATGCAGCCCTGGATACGGCCTCTTTGCTTTCTAGAGCCTCAGCAGTAGTGCTGCGTCGGCTCAAGTGTTGGTCTGTGGACCAGACATCTAAGAAAGCGCTGGCGGAGTTGCCCTTCCAAGGTGGAAGGCGGTTGGGCGCCTCTCTGGGTGACATTATTAAAGATGTTACTGGGAGAAAGAGTACTTTGCTGTCACAGTCCAGAAAGCGTAAGGAGCCACGCAGGGGCCCTCTTTTGCTCAGAAGCATTTTTTCGTCAGCTTGTTTCGGTGGGTAAGCATTCCCAGTCCAACAAGGTGCCCGCTGAGGGACAAAAGCATCCCTGGTATCGCAGGCCTGCAAACAAATCAGCTATCGCATGAAGGTTCACCCACGTCCGGCTGTCGGGTGGGGGGGGTCGCCTTTGGGAGTTTGCAGACCGGTGGACTTCTCTTCTTTCCGACCGGGGGGTCTGCGAGCTGATTTTGTCAGGCTACAAGATGGTTTCTTTCTTTCTTGTCTGCCAGACAAGGTTTTTCCCTCCTAACCTTCATCTCTTTCCGTCTCATCGGGAGGCCCTGTTTGGGGCAGTACAGGACTTGCTACTGTGCGGGGTGATAGTGTCTGTACCGGCGTCTGAAAGTCTTCAGGGATTCTACTCCAATCTGTTATCCCGAAGAAGGAAGGGGTCCGTCCGGTCCTGGATCTCAAGGCCCTCAATTGTTTTGTGAAGGTTCGGAGGTTCAGGATGGAATCGGTTCGTACCGTGATCGCTGCACTTCATCAGGGTAATTTTCCTGGTGTCCTTGGACATCAAGGACGCATACTTGCATGTCCCCATATGCCTCAGGCACCAGAGGTTCCTGCGTTTTGCAGTCGGGGGCGCGCACTACCAATTTGTAGCTCTTCCCTTTTGGCTTAGCGTCGGCACCAAGGGTCTTCACCAATGTTCTGATTCTCGCGTTGCTGAGACGAGGGATCACGATCGTGGGTTACCTGGACGATCTCCTTCTGAGTGCAGTTTCTGCCTCAGAACTGAGGGAGGATGTGGCGATCACCATGCAGACTCTTCAGGAGTTTGGTTGGGTGTTGAATCTCCAAACGTCGGTGTTGCTGCTGACCCAGCGCCTGGAGTACTTGGGGTTGATTCTGGACTCCTCAAAGGCGAGAGTCTTTCTTCCTTCAAGCAAGCTGTAGACTCTCTCCACTCCGCACTGCGGTTACGGATGTCCCGCAAGTGGTCATCCCTGCGTTTTTGCATGCGAGTTCTGGGTCTCATGGTAGCCACTTTCGAGGCTGTACCGTATGCTCAATTCCACACTCGAGTCTTGCAGAAAGAGATCCTGTCCAAATGGGACAAATTTCTGACATCCCTGGATTGTCAAATCCGGGTGAGCCGTCTAGCCAGGGATTCGCTTCTCTGGTGGCTGAGGTCCCCGGCAATTTGGTCCGGGAAATTGTTCCTTCCTCTCCATTGGACAGTGATCACAACGGACGTCAGCCTGACTGGCTGGGGGGGGATTTTGGTCATCCAGTCGGCCCAGGGTCGCTGGACGCAGGAGGAATCCCGCTTGTCGATCAATGTTCTGGAGCTGCGGGCGATCAAGCGGTCACTCTCCACGCGGTTGCAGAGGCTGCAGGGTCCTCCAGTCAGGATCCAGTCGGACAACGCCACAACGGTGGCTTATGTCAATCATCAGGGAGGGACGAGGAGCTCAGCAGCGGCGCTGGAGGTCCCCCACATCCTGCAGTGAGCAGAGCGGCACGTGCCGGCTCTGTCAGCCGTGTACATTCCGGGTATAGAAAACTGGCAGGCGGACTACCTCAGTCGTCAGTTGCTGGACCAGGGGGAATGGTCACTGCACCGGGAAGTGTTTCAGCTCATTTGTCTACGGTGGGGCATGCTGGATGTGGCTCAATCGGAAGGTGCAGAGGTTTGTGGCCAGGTCAAGGGATCCCTGGGCGGATGCGTCGGACGCGTTGGTGGCCCCGTGTCAGCTCATTTATGCCTTTACCCCTCTCAGGCTCCTCCATCTACTACGCAGAGTGGAGGCCGAGGGGATTCCGATGATTCTGATTGCCACAGACTGACCTCGACCTCGACGAAGATTTATCATCGCACCTGGAAGGCCTACATCTCCCTGTGTGAGGAGGTGGCTTGGCATCCGCGTTCATATTCGGTTTCCAGGAACATGCTGTTTCTGCAGCGGGGAATGGATCAGAAGCTTGCATTAAGCACCATTAAGGGGCAGATATCAGATTTGGCTATCTTCTTTCAGCAGCCCCTGGTGGCTCACTCATTGGTGCGTATGTTTGTTCAGGGGGGTTCGGCATTTGTCCCCTCTGGTACGCCCGCCGCTGCCCCCCTGGGATCTGAATCTGGTGCTCCAGAAACCACCGTTCGAGAACATTAGGGAGATCCCTTTACTGACGCTCTCTCAGAAAGTGGTCTTTCTAGTGGCTATTACGTCCAAAAGGCGGGTCTCTGAGTTGGCGGCCTTGTCATGCAAGTTTCCCTATTTGATTCTCCACAAAGATAAGACGGTGCTGCGTCCGCAGCCCTCTTTTCTTCCGAAGGTAGTTTCTGCCTTTCATCTAAATGAGGACATTGTGCGTCCGTCCTTATGTCCTCGGCCGTCGCATCCCAAGGAAGGTCGCCTTACATTCTCTGGATGTGATCCGGGCTCTACTTGTGTATCTGTCTAATACAGCTCCTTTCCGGAGGTCGGACTCTGTTTCTCGGTGGTTGGTCCGAAGAAGGGCCTGGCGGTCTCATCGGCCACCATTTCTCGGTGGATCAGACAGATTGTTGTTCGGGCTTACGCCATAAGGGGGCGGGCCCCTCCCTTTCCCATTACTCCCTTTCCCATTACGGCGCATTCTACCAGGGCAATCGGTGCTTCCTGGGGCTTCCGGCATCAAGTGTCCATTTCCCAGGTGTGTAAGGCGGCTACCTGGTCGTCAGTACACACTTTCACCAAATTTTACAAGGTCGATGTGGGCGCATCTTCGGATGCATGCTTCAGCCGCAAGGTTTTGCAGGCGGCCATCTGAGGTTGAGGCTCCTTTGATGGGGAGTTTTTTCTTGTGGGTGGAGTTTATTTTTTCTTTGTTCCCACCCCTTGTTTTTGGCACTGCTTGGACGTTCGTAAGGTCAAGATTATAGTGCTGTGTCCGTCAATTAACGAAAAAGAAAATGGGATTTTTTTTTTTTTTATACTTACCTTAAAATCCCTTTCTCTGAAGTTCATTAAAGGACACAGCACCCACCCCTCCTATTTATGTTTGTACTGCTTTTTGACGAACTGAGCAGCTGGGAGCAGAGTGGGGGGTTATTGCCAGTAGGACCGCCCCCTGGGCGGTACTGTGCTTGTTTTTTTTTCTATGTTCTGCCTAGTCCTCTCCTAAAGGTGGCGATATAACCCTAAAGTCAAGATTATAGTGCTGTGTCCGTCAATGAACTTCAGAGAGAGGGATTTTATGGTAAGTATAAAAATCTTTAAAAATATAACTTTTTTTTTTTTTTTTTTTTTTTTTTCATACCATTCAGAAAACTGTACAGCAGCTTGGGTTGTGTGTGTGTGTGTGTGGGGGGGGGGGGGGGGGGGCGGTTAGGGAGAGCGCAGATATGTTTTATTTGCTTTTTGAGTAATCACAGTACACCTGTGATAAACCATTAACTGTTTTGCAGGTTATCAATGCTGCTTTGGCACTTGCTGCCAAGCCACACAGTAAAGTGGCACAGGAAACAATGGACCTATTCAAAGATCAGTGGGAAAGACAAGTTCGTATTTTGACTGATGCTGTTGATGATATTACTTCAATCGATGATTTTTTGGCTGTTTCAGGTAAATTTGGACAATTAGGTGGCAGATGAGGCTTAATGTTGATAAATGTAAAGTTATGCACTTGGGGGGCTAAGAATATGCATGCATCTTGCATACTAGGGGAGTACAACTGGGGGAATTAATGATTAAGGTTCTGGGTGTTCTGGTAGATCATAAGCTTAATAGCATGCAATGCCAAGCTGCAGTTTTGACAGGTACCCAGCTCCCACTTTCGCTTGGGCCGCCTAGGCGACTCAAGCTAAAGTTCTCCTCTCCCCCTCCCTCCCTCCCTGCACGTCACAGGTCCCAGAAGATTGCACGGCCATTGAGGAAGCGCGGCGTGACTCGCACAGTGCGCACCTGGCTGTGAATCCGCAAGCTGTCACAGCCGGGTGCCCACACTTGTAATACAGGGAAGAGGAGCGAGGGTTCGGGTGGCTGCATCCCTGGATCGTGGAACAGGTAAATGTGTACACTTTTTGTAGCTGCTGACTTTTTTAATAAACTTAAAACAAAACTCCGCTTTAAGAGCAGTATGTACAGCAGGGAGAGAGACCTAATTTTGCCCATGAGCAAATCATTAGTACGACCTTATCTGGAATATGCAGTTCCGTTTTGGGCACCAGTTCACAAAAAGGATATCGGGGAACTGGAGGAAGTTCAGAGAAGGGCAACCAAACTGATAAGAGGCACGGAGGAGCTCAGCCATGAGGATAGATTAGAGGAACTGACTTTATTCTCTCTTAAAGAAGAGATTAAGGGAGGATATGCTCAACATGTATAAATACATAAGTGGTCCATATAGAGAACTTGGTGTAGCGTTATTCACTATAAGGTCATCACTGAGGATGAGGTTGCATGCTTTACTTCTAGAGTAAAAGAGATTTGAGCTTCAAAAATAGAAAGGTTTCTTAGCAGTAAGAGCTGTGAAAATTTGTTCAGCTCAGTAGATTGCATTTATAAGAAAAAAAGAAAAGCCTTGATTCTTACCTAAATGTACATAATATGATACTAACATTTATATGTAAGTTGATTCAGGGAATATTGGGCTGCCTCTCGGGATCAGGAAGGAATTTATTCCCCTGCTGCAGCAAATTGGTTAATACTTTGCTGTGTTTTTTTTTTTTTTGCCTTCCTCTTGATCAACTGTGGGTATAGGAATGTATGACTTTTTTTTTTTTTTTTTTTTTTTTTTTTAATTTTTTTTTTTTTTTTAGGATTTTTCTTTCCCCACCCTTTTTGCATTGGTTGAACTAGATGGACTTGTGTTCTTCTTCTTTTCTTTTTTTTTTTTTTTTTTTTTTTTTTTTTTTCTTTTACCAGACTAACTAGCCTTACGGTATGTCAGAACAGAAAAAAAGTATGCATGTAACTTCTGCAACACCTGCACATTTTCCCATAGTTTTTCCCTGGTCTGCAAAGAAATGTACTCATTTTCTTTTGTGGAATGGCCATGCCACCACATGCCTTTTTGTGTAATGAAAGTTCAAGAATTGGTTTCAGCCCTGCCCAGTTGTTTGTGTAACTCCCACTTTGACCTCCATAGCATGGGCACTAAATAGTTCTATGTTTATTTAACAGACCTAAAGGGAGTAAATAAGATAATTTCATTGTAAGGTTTTACATATATGTCAAGTGAAGAAGTAAAATAAATGCCATCAGAATTCTGTTGTATAAATATGTGTGACTATATTTGTGCATAGCCTTACTATCCAAACTCCAATTTTATTTTATTTTTTTTTTACATTTCAGAGAACCATATTTTGGAAGATGTTAATAAATGTGTAATAGCTCTTCAGGAAAAAGATGTTGATGGATTGGATCGTACAGCTGGCGCAATCCGTGGGCGTGCAGCTAGAGTTATACATGTTGTCACCTCTGAGATGGATAACTATGAACCAGGAGTTTACACAGAAAAAGTTCTGGAAGCCACAAAACTTTTGTCAGACACTGGTATGATTTTAATACAATTGTCTGTAGGAATAGGTCCTGAATATCTCTAGCCTGGAAATGTTTTCTTTTAGCTACTAAAAAACCTGCATTATCAAACCTTTACAGAATAGTAAAATTAGTACTGAAATCACATCTGTCAGAATTAAAGCATAACTCTTGCATTTTGTGTTTTCTTGTACGGAAGTTTGGCCTGTATATTTTTCCCTGTATTAATGGTATATTGGCTTTTTTAATGCTGGATGCAATTTAACTCCAAGCACGTTTTGCACCCAAGTGGATCATATAAAATGGGATATTGATGTAATGTTAAAGGGAATATTAATGTGTGGTGGGGGACACCTTTTATCAGACATAAGAGGTTAAACTGATACTAAATAATGCATGCTTGTCTAGTAAGCTCAGTTTTAGGTTTCGTCCATATACAGACCCAATACTCAGCAAAGTGTAGAACACAGTCAGGGGAATTCGATAAACCATAACACTTTTTTGGTGATATTCCAGCAGGTACAGTAAATCTGTTGCCTGCACTGACCTTTGTCATGCAGAGGCATGATGGAATTTTAAAGAACATTGTAGACACTCTTTAGACATTCTCCTAAATGAGTACTAAACATGTATTGACATTTTTGCCTTCCTCCTTTTAGTTATGCCACGGTTCACAGAGCAAGTTGAGGCAGCAGTGGAAGCCCTTAGTGGAGAATCTAACCAGCAGATGGATGAAAATGAGTTTATTGATGCATCTAGACTGGTGTATGATGGCATTCGTGATATTCGAAAGGCTGTACTGATGATACGGGTATGATTTCGCTGTTGAGAAATAAGTTCAAATGGTAGCAATGAAATGGTAAAGAATCAGTCCAAAGTATTTCCAGTTTACTTTATCACACTTTTGGCTGTCAGTTGAGCCATTGTTCTTTTCATACTAACACTAGGTTCACACCTATGCGTTTTTTAGTGTGTTTTTCAAAAACGCACCACAGTCCATTTAACATAGTTTCCTATGGTGAACACAACCCCCCCCCCCCCCCCCCCCCCCCAATGTCGAAGGCATGGTCAGATAAGGGTCTGGTATAGATTTTGTGCGGGGTCCACGCCATTCATGCATACCCGTGTCGTCCCTTCAGAGCTCTGTTTCCGCGATCAGACGGCCGGTGGACGCGGAACTGCAAGGAAGACCGGGTGAAGGTGAAAGCGTCAGCAGTGACTGCACGCTGCTGGAGGACTTCATTCTAAGGTAAGTATTTCATAATGTGCTAGTATGCAATGCATGCTAGCGCATTATGCGATTGTCTTGCAGGGTTTCCAAAAAAGGTGTGGTTTACTACCGCTGTAAGGACGCAGCGGCCAGCTTCCTGGCCCGTTCCTTAACAACCAGCAATTCAGTTTGTTAAAGGGGGGGGGGGCGAAGGATTTGTCTACCTGACAGAATGGTCTGTCTGTCATCAGTTTGACCACAAACTGTTTTAGCAGTGAACTGCAGCAGTTTAGGCCCCTTTCACACGGGCAGGTAGAATTCAGCTTTTAGCTGCGGATAGATGAAGTTATCTACCACATCTAATCTCACACAATGCTTTCCTATGGCCCCATTCACACACTGTTTAGCAACTGTTTCATTACATGAGGTTTTGTGCGGTTAGAAAAAATAAATTTGACTGCGTCCAGGATAGATTTAGCGCAGGTAATCGCAGTGTACTATTTCACCTGTGGATAGCAGCGGCAACGAGGAAAGAAAAACAAGAAGCACATCAGAAATGGCAAGAATGTTCCACCACAGCTAAACACAGCAGCATGTAAACGCTACTAATTGCAATGTACAACTGCAAGTGATTGCTGTGCCTGGAGTCTTGGAATTTCAAAATGACAAAACATGCTTTTAACAGCGACAGAACAGCTGCCCTTGTGAAAGGCCTTATCCTCCCAATATGCTTTACAGACAATTGGCATATAAACATTGTATCAGTGTTGGTAAAATGTTAGACGATGTTGACCTCTTTTTGTAGCATACACGTTGCATTGTGTCCTAAAACTTTATTTGCCCTATTCTTAATCTGTAATTTTAAATTGTTCAAATTATTGTTATTATTATTATACAGGATTTATATAGTGCCAATAGTTTGAGCAGTGCTTTAGTATACAGTAGGGCAGACAGCACAATTCAATACAGAAGGAATCCGAGGGCCCTGCTCGTTAGAGCTTACAATTTAGGAGGGAGGGTCAAGTGATACAAAGGGTAATAACTGTGAGGGATGAGCTGATGAAGAAAATAAAAGAACAATTAAGTGGAGGCAGGGTAGGCTTCTCCGAAGAGAAAAGTTTTCAGGGATCGCCTAAAAGTAGATAGTTGGAGATACTCATTGGGACAGATTGGGGTAGGGTGTTCCAGAGGATGGGAGAGGTTCAGGAGAAACCCTGGAGGTGAATATAGGAGGAAGTAATGAGGGAGCTAGAGAGCAGGAGGTCTTGGGAGGAACGAAGAGGATGATTAGGTTGGTATTTTGAGACTAGGCTAGTCATGTAGCTGGGGGCAGAGTTGTGGCTGGCTTTGTAACTTATTAGTATTTTGAATTTAATTTGCAGCCAATGGAGGGGTTGGCAGAGGGGGGTAGCAGATGCTGAGCGGTTCATAAGCTGGATGAGTCTGGCAGCAGTATTCATGATGGACTGAAGAGGGGATGGTCTAATTTGAAGGTAAGCCAATGAGGAGGGAGTTGCAATAGTCGAGGCGAGAGATAACCTGGGAGTGAATCGGGAGCTTTGTGGTTTCATTGTTTAGAAAGGGACGTAGTTTAGAGATGTTGCGGAGGTTGAGGCGGCAAGCTTTGGAAAGTGATTGGATGTGGGGCTGAAAGGAGAGTTCAGAGTCCAGGATAACACCTAGCACCCTGGCATGTGGGGATGGGTGGCTGGTTGTGCCATTGCTCTTGACAGAGACGTCGGGGGAAGAGGCACGCGGGGGAGGAAATATTATGCAAAATCCTTGAGTTTTTGAAGATATAAACATTGTAGTGTTTGAGAAATGGCACTAAATGCATAACTTATATTTATTGTCATTTTGCACAGCAAAACATTCATAATTAAATATTTTGTTACAGACACCTGAAGAGTTGGATGATTCCGATTTTGAGACTGAAGATTTTGATGTAAGAAGTCGAACTAGTATTCAGACTGAAGATGACCAGCTAATTGCTGGCCAGAGTGCAAGAGTGAGTATTTTTTAAAATTATACAGTGCACATGCAAAGTCTGCATCTGAAAGATTTGTTTGCAAACGGTGTTGCAAATTCAGTTTGCCCTTCACCAGTTAGGAAACACTGAGGCAAAGTAACCAATAAAGATATATACGTATAGGAAACCAGAAATACAGTAATCAAATACCCCTTCACATTGTATAAAGAACAGGCGTGTAGAATTAAGACATAACCACTAATCTTTGCCAACACCGTAACAAAATGCACACTTGTATAATCACTATATAACCACTCATGTCTATCCCATAAGAGCTCCTAATGAAAAGGAGATAAAAGCAAACCAACACCAAAGTAATCTAAAAATCCATTTTACAGAAAGCATATTAAAGCTGAGTTCCACCCAATGGGCCTTCCAAAAATGGACCTTCCGCTTTCCCCCGCCCCCCCCTTCCTCCGGTGTCACATTTGGCACCTTTCAAGGGGGAAAAGATACCTGTCTAATACAGGTATTTGCTCCCACTTCCGGCGATAGATTGCCTCAGAATCTGCAGCGATCTATGCTATGCCCGACCCTAGCACACCCCTGTCTTCTGGGAGACACACAGGTCCCAGAAGACAGCAGGGACCAGTGAGGACACGCAGTGCGACTCGCACATGTGCAGTAGGGAGCTGTGAAGCTGTAAGGTTTCACTTCCTAATTCCCTTCCTGAAGATGCCTGCGCCTGCATCCAGGAGCCAAGGGACAGATCTGCTTCGGTGAAGGCGCCCTGGACAGGTAAGTGTCCTGATATTAAAAGTCAGCAGCTGCAGTATGTGTAGCTGCTGACTTTTTTCTTTCTTTTCTTTTTTCTTTTTTCGGTGGTACTCCGCTTTAAAGAGGAACTGCAGTCTGCTCACATAATTTGTAATAAAATCTATTTGCCATTCTGAAGCTTCCCTCCAACCACTTTGCATATTTTATATATACTGTGATTCTGTACTTGCCAAATATGCTGCAGAATTCTCCCTCCACTAAGCCTGGCTGCATTCATTTTAACTGTGGGCAGCTGAAGCTGCTGCCCGTTCACTTCCTGGATTTACATCGACACACAGGGGTACACCTGCAGCTCTCATTGGCCCTCTTATGACTCCTTCCCTCTCCCTTCCTGGCAAACTCTCACAAGAGAGCTGTGCATGATGTCATATGCCTATGCTTTTTACCAGAAGAGAAAAAGGAAATGGGCTGTATAAGGAATTTACTGGCAGAAAAAAAAGTTTTACTAGCCAAAGTCAAAACGACAAGGGCAGAGGATATTATTGAAAAAATTACTGAAGTTCCGCTTTAAATATAAATCTGCGTTGTGACCTAAATGTGCAATCCAAATTGTAAAAATTTTTTTTTTTCAGTGTATACAGACCACACAGTATATATTTGCTTCTGATTTGCTAGCTTCTGATAAATACTTGCAAAGATTGTGATATCTTGAGAAGACTGAATTATATTTGTTTAGGACCATAAGCCAAATCTGAAAGGGAAAAAAAAGCCACAGAGGTTTTGTGCAGAGTTTAAAATTATGAATGAATTCAGGTGAAGAATTGCCCTAAGGTCATCCATGGCACTTGCAGCAAACTGCAATTTAAGGCAGCATATTGGGTAACATAATATAAAAGTTGCATGGTACATTGACATTGAAGATCTGCCAGGTGGGTAAAATAGTGTTGACTGCTCAGAAGAGTAGGCAATCCGAGGGAGAGGTTGAAAGTAACCAAAAAAAATCCATTAGACAACAAATGTTTGATCTACGTGGGGAGGGGATATGATGACCCAGTTCCCCCTCACTCCCCTTTTCTTTAAAGGGTAAGTTCACCTTTACAGAAAAATACGTAGGGTGAACTTACACTGGACCCCTTCCCCATCGCACCCGGTCCCACTGTATCTGAAGCCGACGATCTCCCGCACAGACACTTAATCTCCTAAATGTACCTCGTAAAGGTACAGATAGGAGGCATTCTGATTGGTCGGCGCCATCACGTGGGCGGTGTCGACCAATCAGAACACACACAGCCTGTCCTGTCAGAGCTGGAGAAGAGGAGAGAATGTCGCAGGGATTTCAAATTCCCGGACCGGTAAATAAGCTATACGATGCGTCAGTGCGGCCTCAGATACTGCGGGATCGGGCGCGATGGGTAGGGGGTCCGTTACAAGTTCACCTTACATATATTCTGTAAAAGTGAACTTTACAGTTTTAATATTTTCTCAAATATGTCATCTGGGTGCAGTAACCTGTGTGGCTTGTAAAAAAGGACCACAAGGGGGCGCCAGCTAAGTGCAGCATCAATGGGCTTATTACAATTAAAAAGCCAAATGCAAACTTTTGCATTTGGCTTTTTAATCGTAGTAAACCCATTGATGCTGCACTTAGCTAGTGCCCCCTTGTGATCCTTTTTTGTAATTTCAGGATTCGTTCCCGTCTCAGGTTGAGCTGCCACAACACCCTTCCTATGGGATTTTTATGAACTCCTCATGAGCATTTTATGAACTACTATGCTACACAAGCGTGTCTTCACATTGATATCTAGGGAGATGGAGGCTAACTTGTGCATTTGTTTGCGCCACAATTTCTATTGTTTGAAGCTGTGTTAGGGGGGAAAAGGATAGAAAAGCAAGGTGTAGGGGAGAGGATGGGATGTGTTCAGCATTTTAGAGGCCATAGGAAGTTTTATGTGGTATGGGGCTTCAGAGATTTAAAAGTATGGTGGAATGGTCACATTGGGTGCAAATCTAGGATGGTGGAGTCCCAAATTTGGGAAAGCAGAGATTGTTTATACAGGAGTTTTACGGCATTCCTTTTTAACCTAATAGTTAGCAGGTGTCCAAGTGTTAGGCAGTAGATATATAGCCTCTACCAGACATTGCCAGTGTGAAGGCTCCTTTTTGGGTGGTTTAGAGGAGGCGACTTTTTTTTTGTTGGTATACTAGGGTATGTTTGAAAAGTGGGTCATATTGTCTTGGCTCATGTGAATTAATTCTTCTATATTGTAAATCAAACTACCCATGATTGCCAATTTCCGATCATGGGTGGATGTTGTGATTTCCAGTGTGTTATCAGGAATTTTCGTGCAACAAATGTATCAATGAGTCTTTGCATTGGTTTTGTGTTGTGGTGTAGTAAGAATGGGGCTGGATGGATGAGTATTGATGTCTGAGATTTTAGTCATGTGACAGCATAGCTCAGTCCAAAATGACTGAATCAGTGGGCAGTGCATGATTTTACTGCGTTTGTGCTGTGGTTTTTAAAGGACGTGGCTCAAAAACTCATTGTGGTTGCGTTTTACATCGTTTTCAATTCCTTTCAATGGGTGTTTTTAGTGCAGTTTTTTTTTTTTTTCAGTTCCCAAACATGCTTCAAAGATGCTGCAAGCAGGACTTTTTTTCACCGCAATAGAAGCGCAGCGCCCCAGTGTGAAACGCATTCATTGATTTTAAAGGGAAGCATTTTACTTGAGCTTGTCACGTGCTTTTTTTTTTTTTTTTTTTTTTTTTTTTTTAACCACAAAAGCGCTTGAAAATTTCCTCAGTGTGAAAGCAGCCTTAATGTTAATATATTCAAGTAATATGTGCAATGGCATTACAGCCAATGGAGTTTACAGTCTTTTGGGTTTTTTATATATTAGGCTACTTTCACACTGAGGAGTTTTACAGGCGTTTTTGAGCTAAAAATAGTGCCTGAAAAGCACCTGTAAACTGCCTCTTCTGCAGCCCCAGTGTGAAAGCCCGAGTGCTTTCAAACTGGGGCATTGCACTTGCAGGACAGGAAAAAAGTCCTGCAAGCAGCATCTTTGGGGTGGTGTGGGAGCGGTTTATACACCGCTCCTAAACCGCACCTGCCATTGAAATCAATGGGCACCGCTGCCAAAGAGCTTTGGCAGCTAGCGGCCGAAAAGTGCCGCTATAACGCTCCCCCCCCGCCCCAGTGTGAAAACAGCCTTAAAGTTGCACTTCTAAGGCTCCATGCACACTGGCTTAAAAATCGCTGCTTCTAACAGGAGTTTTGTGTTCTGCCTGTAGAAGCAGCTTTATGCTATCTTATGTGTCCATGCACATTAGGATGATTACAGGCATATTTTGAGCTCAACGTTTAGAGGCAAAAAAAAAAAAAACCTTTCTGGTTTGGGTTTCTAATTGGCGCTTTCTGACAGAACAGTAAACTCGTGTAAATGTGTGTAAACGGTGTACAAAAAATGCTCTATTTGAGTATTTTTTTCTGCCACGGTAACTGACTTTTTTTTTTTTTTTTTTTTTTTTTTTTTTTAAGCCCAGTTTGCATGGAGCCTCAATAATATATATTGCGTTTGGAAATTCTACAGAATTGCTTAAATAATGCATTACAATTTAAACCCATTAGGTTTAAGTCGACTATAATGTACTGAGGATTTTAGTTGATTAATGTATGCCTAAAACTAAAACAATTCAGATGACTAAAATACGCCTAAAACTGCATTTTAGTCGAAAGACTGTGACTAAAACAAAATTCGAAATTTGACATCAAAATGAACACTGGTTGAGACCACTTTCCGAATCTTTGAAGTGAGATAAACCTTTTAAAGATTTGGATTGAGCATGTGGATTGAGCTAGGCCAGCATAGACTGTTGAGCTTAAATGGGAAGTTGGGTCTGTTAACTACTTTAATACCGGCCACTTTTACCCCCTTCCTGCCCAGGCCATTTTTCATTTTTCAGCTTTCACACTTTGAATGACGATTGCGCGGTCATGAAACACTGTACCCAAACTAAATTTTTAGCATTTTGTTCACACAATCCAGTGGGCTTTTATTTTTTGCTAAATAAAAAAAGACTGAAAATTTAGGAAAAAAAGGCGTTTTTCTTCGTTTTGGTTATAAAATTTTGCAAATAAATGATCTTCATAAATTTAGGTCAAAATGTATTCTGCTACGTTTCTATGGTGAAAATCAAAATCTGTGTATATTTAGTCTACAGGAAAGTTGGAGTCCACAATCTCATTTCTTGAGGCCCGAAAATGCCAGGACAGTAGAAATACCCGCCAAATTGCCCCGTTTTGGAAAGTAGGCAGTCCAAGGTATTTAGTAAGAGGCATGGCAGGTTTTTTTTTGAAGTTGTAATTTTTTGGAAAATTAACAAATTAACCACTTCAGATCCGGGCCATTGCCAAATGACGGCAACAGCGCGGATCTAAAATACCGGGACGACGTCTGTTGACATCGTCCCCTTTCCTCGTTCCCAGCGCGCTCTCATGAGTGCGCCTCTGGGAAAATCTGTGTTGGCCGTGTCCCTTGGACACAGCCAATCACAGATCGCTGTAAACGGCTAATCACAGCGGCCGTTTACAGCGCGATCGCCGCCTCCAATGAGAGATGATCTGAAATGTAAACAATTGAGATCATCTCTCATTGCCGGCTCTCTCTCCTCACACAGAGACAGCGTATGAGGAGAGAGAGCTTCTGTGAGGAAATTTGTGACAAAGTGTGCCCAAAAAGTGCCCACAGTGACATCCATCTAATGCCATCTGTGCCCATCAGTGCGCATCTGTGCCATCTCATCAGTGCGCATCTTTGCCACCTCACCAGTGCCCATCTTTGCCACCTCACCAGTGCCCATCTGTGCCACCTCACCAGTGCCACATCAGTGCATATCTGTGCCCACCTGTGCCGCCTCATTAGTGTAAATCTGTGCACTCAATCAGTGCCCATCTGTGCCGCCTCATCAGTGCCCATCTGTGCGATCAGTGCCCATCTGTGCCGCCTCATCAGTGCATATCTGTGCCATCAATCAGTGCCAACTCATCAGTGCAGGCTTAGCACACACCTGTGCAATCTCATAACCACCAGCAGCCATGTCCACGGCCGAAGAGAGCAACGGTGAGCTCTTTTTCGGATTCCCTTTCCAATTTGGGTTCTGACGTAAATTATGAGCCAATCCTCAGTAGCGGAACACTAACAGACTCAGAGGAGGAAGAAACTCGGCCCTCCAAACGAAGGCGTTCTAGTGAGGAGGCAGTGGCATCCACCAGCACCGCAGTGGCATCCACCAGCACTGCAGTACCTCAGCAAGAAAGGCCAAGTACCAGTGGGGTGTCACCTCAGCCCCAAAGGGTTAGGTCCCATTCCTGCCTTCCCTATGCCCTCCAGAACCCCTTGTAGCGTTCCCCCTTTCACTGCCCAGCCAGGAGTCCAGGTGGATACAGAAAACTTTACCCCAATTAATTTTTTTAATTTAATTTTTACGGAGGACATGTTGGCGTCAATTGTTACCCAGTGCAACCTGTATGCACAGCAATTTATTTTGCAAAATCCCACATCATATTATGCCCGTCCTTATGAGTGGAGAGACCTGACAGTGGAGGAGTTCAAGGTTTTCTGGGCCTCACATTTAATATGGGGCTCACCAAAAAAAATGAATTCCGTTCCTATTGGTCAACCCACCACATGCCGCTCTTCTCCGCGGTAATGCCCAGAACCAGGTATCTGATGATAATGAGGTTCCTACATTTCAGCGACAATACCCAGTTCCCTCCCCGAAATGATCCAAATTATGACAGGCTTTACAAAATTCGGCCAATATTAAATTATTTTTCTGAAGTATTCCTCCAGCTGTTCACCCCCGGCCAACACATGTGTGGATGAGTCCCTTGTGAAATTTAGCGGCAGGCTTAAAATTAAGCAATTTATCTCCAGCAAAAGGGCCCGCTATGGGGTGTACAAACTATGTGACCGAGCCACAGGGTACACATATTCCTTCATAGTGTACGAAGGGAAGGACACCCAGCTGCAGCCCCCTAATTGCCCCGACTACTTGGGAACCAGCGGGAAAGTTGTTTGGGACCTCATATACCCCCTACTCGACAAAGGATACCACCTGTATGTAGACAACTTCTACACTTCTCTGCCCCTGTTCCACAACCTTCATCGGAAGAAGACGCCAGCATGTGGCACCGTAAAAAAGAATCGAAAGGGCTTTCCTCAAAGTCTTGTTAAGAAGTTGAGAAAAGGAGAAACGGCAAGTCTGCGTAACAAAGCGATTCTGACAGTGAAGTGGAGGGACAGAAGGGATGTGTATATGTTGTCTTCCATCCACAATAACACCTATGTGGAAATCCCCAGAAGGAATGGCCCCATCCAGAAACCCACATGCATCCATGAATACAATTCGTTTATGGGGGGTGTCGACTTCAACGATCAAATGTTGGAACCATACCTTGCTACAAGAAGGACATACCATTGGTACCAAAAAGTAGCAATTTATTTTTTTCAATTGGCCATATACAACTCCTATATCATTTACCGCAACTCCACCCAAAACCCCCAACCCTTCCTTGGCTACCAGGAGGAAATTTACACTGCCCTTATATCCCCGAACGGCCCACCAGAAAACATCCGATCAGATGTTAGTCGACTCTTCGAACGCCACTTTCCAGATAAACTCCCTCCCAAACCAACAGGCCAAAGACGTCAAAAAAGATGTAAGGTGTGTACCAGAGCAGGAGTCAGAAGAGACGCATCTTATTGTTTACAATGTCCTTCCCAACCAGGCCTCCGTATAGGTGAATGTTTCCGCCATTACCATACTTCACTAAATTATTAGTGAAGTATGGTAAACGTAATCCTCAGTTCTTGCCTTCACACCCCTTATGCCACTGCCTGCTCTGTAACTGACCCTGGCTTGTTATTCGACCACGCTTCTGCCTGCCGATTTTGTACATACTGCTGCCTGATCTGGAACTGACCCTGGACTGTTTGATCATGATATTTGCCTGCCTCTTGGACTGATCTTGTACCCTGCAACTGGACTAGTGGGATTCAACACAGGGGTCTCACATATGTGAGGGGCTCCAGAATAGTTTTTCTGGATGAAGAAAACAATTTTCTTTTCTCATTCCTAGATTAGGGTCTGGAGGCTTCAAAGAGATTTGGGTGGGAGAAGCCTCTACCCCTGTCCCAATTCTGTCCTGAACGAGGCCCTACTTCTGCCTGCTGCCTGTAGGACTTACTGCCGTCATGCCTCTGTTTGTCGCACTGACTACAGCACATGGACCTGCCTACTACCAGGACCAATATTTTGGCACTGCTGACAATCTCTGCCTGCTCTGGCACTGCATTGACCTATGGACAGTTTCCCTGCCTACTGCCTGTATTGACTATGGACAGTATTGCTGACTGAAAAATTGTGTTCGCTGTTGCTGACCGAGTCCCTGCCTGCTGCCTGGACCAGTGCTATCCTCCTGTGGACAACTGTACTACTAAAACCACAGGTAATCTTTTGTTTCTCTTTGCTGAGCATAATGTATTTTGGGGTGTAATTCTTGGTATGTGCATGCTATGTGTCCCTGGAACACCTGATGGTGTTCCTTGCATGTTGGATCTCTGTATGTGGTCAAGCTGTGTAAGTCTCACACATGTGGTATCGTTTTACTCAGGAGGAGTAGCAGAATGTATTTCGGGGTGTTATTTTTGCTATGTAAATGCTATGTGTTGGAAATATCTTATAAACGGACAACTTTGTGTAAAAAAAAAAAAAAAAATGCGTTTTCATTTTTTTCCACATTTTCCAAAAACTTCTGGAAAAAAATGAACCGCTCAAAAGACTCATTATGCCTCATAGATTATACGTTGGGGTGTTAGCTTTCCAAATTGGGGTCATTTTGTGGGCGTTTCCATTGTCCTGGTGCTCTAGGGCCTTCAAAAGTGTAATAGGTGGGTGAGAAATGAGATGTGTAATTCATGCTCCTAGAACACCTGATGATGCTCCCTGCATGTTGGGCCTCTGTATATGGCCAGTTAGTGAAAAAGTCCCACACATGTGGTATTGTAATACTCAGGAGGAGTAGCCGAATGTATTTTGGGGTGTCATTTGTGGTATGCACATTCCATGTGAGAGAAATAAGCTATTACAATGACAATTTTCTGAAAAAAAATATAAAAAATAAAAAAAAACCTTAATTTGCAAAGAATTGTGGGAAAAAATGACAACTTCAAATAACTCACCATGCCTCTTACTAAATACCCCGGAATGTCTACTTTCCAAAAAGGGGTCATTTGGGGGGCATTTGTACTTTCCTGGCTTGTTAGGGTCTCAAGAAATTAGATGGGCCTCAGTACATCAGGTGTGATCAGATGTGATCCTTTTTTTACAATTTGCAGTATAGCTTGTAGACTCTATAAATTTCACACAGACCACATAATATCCACTAATTTGGGTTATTTTTACCTTGATATGTAGCAGTATAAATTGTGGCCAACATTTATGAAGAAAAATTGCTAATTTGCAAAATTTTATCACAGAAATGAAGAAAAAAGCATTTTATTTCAAAATTTTCAATCTTTTTTCATTTATAGCGCAAAAATTAAAAAACCCAGAGGTGATCAAATACCACCAAATGAAAGCTCTATTTGTATGAAAAAAAGGACAAAAAAATTATTTGGGTACAGTGTTGCATGACTGAGTAATTGTCATTCAAAGTGTGAGAGCACTGAAAGCTGAAAATTGGTCTGGGCAGGAGGGGGGGTTTAAGTGCCCAGTAAGCAAGTGGTTAATAAAAAAAACTGTCACCAGATCATTACAGCATCCGTAGTGACCATACAGAAAAAAGTCTGTTTTTTACAAATGTGTGTTTTTTTTTTTTTTTGTTTTTTTGTTGTTTTTTTTTTTAACACACTATGATCAGAGCAATATGTTACCATAGTAACATTGTCTACTCTAGGGAAGTGATCAAATGATTGATTTTTTTCCTTACACATTGTTTATAGCAGTGAATTACATTGCTATATAAGCAGGCAAATTACTGTATGAAACTGAATCATGCAGTCTTTTTTTTTTTTTGCGATTAGCTGTGATTGGTCAAAGCAAATACATGGTACAGATGGCCTGGGTTGGTCCTGTTTGTATTATATGAGCAAATTGACCAATTGCAGCTAGAAACACGTTGGTGCACAATTGATTGCATGAAAAGCATCCATTGTGTACAACTGGCATGTGGTCTGCTGTGATTTGCCACGGTGGTCACATGGTACCGGCAGCGAGCAGACACACTAATCGGTCATCAGCTGTGTTCCGTAGACATAGCCAGTGGCGGATCGTGCCGCTGCGTGGCCCTGCGATCGGTGCTTCCTGACAAGATGTGCAGTTTGGATAGGAAAGTGCCCCGCCGTCATTTTTACTATAGGCTGGGTGGGAAGTGGTTAAGGAGTATGAGTTTAAAAATGTTGAGGGATTGTGCATATTGTTGCCTATATTGTGTTCTTTTTAGAAAGCTTCTCATCTAGAAGTATATCCAGAGTGGTATCGGGTGTTTTTTTTGTTCAGTGCGTTTTGTGGTTTATTTTTTGGTTTCTTTGACCTTAACACACTAAAGCACAATAGGCCATCAGCAATCAAACATAAATGATATCTGAATACATGTACAATTAGCAAGGATTTAATACAAAATTTCAAGTATGTAAGGTGTTAAAAACAAAGTCCAAAAAGAGCCTGTAGAGTCCATACAAAGTTTGCTGGAATGTAGTTCACAGCCGTAACTTTATATTATATTATATAATATTTATGCAGTTGGTAAGGAAATAAACACAGGCTCTATCAAAAATCAAAATACATAAAAAAAAAATTATGTAGTCACAGTGCTGTGCGTGTAGCTCAATGAAAAATGCAGGTAGGTGAACCAGAATGTCTGCACACAGTGCCCTTGGGTTCAGCAAAGCATCCCCTTTTGCTATGACTATTCAGGGCCTTCAATTCTTTGTCAAGTCCGTGCAAACAAGGGGAACAATTTGCACTGGTACATTATTGTAGACAATGGAGTTTCTTGCCCTGGACTGTTAGAGGATCTGTTCTAAGGCAGCAATCAATGTAAGCCCTTTGAAACTCAGTGGGGAATGACCAGCCCAAAAGAATATTAAAGTTTGGTGTAGGGCGAAGGTAAGTGGTCTGCCTCAGCCACTTCGGGTATGTCCCTCACCTTTGAGATTGTGCCCCTGTTGTCCAGGTGGTTAGCAGTCTTTTGGTTCTGGGCAACTGTTTCAATGCAGTTGTTGTAGAGCAACCTCTCCACCCACTATTATTATTATTATTATTATTATTATTATTATTATTATTATTTTTATTTTTGAACTCTACAATATTTACTAAAGATATGGTAAGGAAAAGGGACTATATCTCAACGGGGATGTAGTCCATTTTATTATAAAGTACGTTAAAATTTGACACCATTTTGTGTTTATTTTTTTTTCTTGTACACGTTTAAATACTCAGGCCTGAAGATTACTTAAATGATATTGTCCACAAAGCACAATATCTTTTAAAGGAAAATACCCCGTAGAATACCGAATATACTATAGTATAAGCTGAGTTTACACATTTTTTTTTTTTTTTTTTTGTGCTTAAAAAGCCCCCCTCGGCTTATACTCAAGTCACCCTGCCTCACTGTGCCCATCTGCAGCCTGATGCACCTGATCTCCCGGAGCTGTGACGTGCAGTCTAGTTGGCAGCCGTCCAGTGTAACAAAGCTGCTGGGAAACTGAATCAGTGTTCCATCACGGACGAGGAGGAGGCGGGGCTTTGTTACACTGGACGGCCGCCGACTAAACTGCATGTCACAGCGCCGGTGTTCTGGAGAATCAAGTACATGAGGCTGCAGATGGGCAAAGTGAGGCAGGGAGAGGGACACAGTGAGGCTGCAGATGGGCATCGTTGACCCTCTTTTCCACTCACAGTAGCTGCTGCATTTCTCACCCTAGGCTTGTACTTGATTCAATAAGTTTCCCAGTTTTTTGGGACAAAATTAGGTGCCTCGACTTATATTCGGGTCGACCTTATACTCGAGTATATACGGTAAGTTATTGGTAGCTTTGTTTATTTATGTTGTATGATGTTTACGCAATGGTTTATCAAGCGCAAAATTTCAGTAAAAAATACTTAAGTTAATTTTATTCATACAGTACAGGACACAGAGTATTCAGAGTGCCTTGGTTATAGGCTCGTACTTTCAGGTGATTGGACACTGACAAAGCTTTTGAGGACATGCCTCTTGGGCGTCTCCCCTATAATCCTAGTCCACTATGTGGCTCTATAGTTCTCAGCTTTTTGCTAGTGTCCTGAGGTAATGACCTCTTCTCCCTTTCAGAAATCATTCTTAGCTTGACTAGTTTATTATTTCATCTTCGGATTTTTTAATCAATCACTGTCTTCTAATGCCACAATAGAAGCCGTACACCTGGATTAGTGCAACCTCTGTAAAACCTTGGGAGTTATACCTGGACCCCACACCATAAATACGGTTTGTAATATTGCTTCAGGCACTTGATCCTGCACAGGCGCTCACCTAAATCTTAGTCAAGTCCATTTATATCTGCCAGTCTAACGCTACCCTCTCCGCAGACTGACAATGCTACTGTCCAAAGGTGTGTACTTTACTACTTCATTCAGAATACAGACACTCAGTTGTGTTACTGGCTGGATTACCAGGCAAAATAAAGCAAAACAAGCCTAAAAAAAAACTAATGCAGCCACCAGATCTAAGGATTGGTAAGCTGCAATATATTACATTTTTTGTTTTGTTTTAATGCAGCCATCTCTGTCCAGGGCTCCAAAATGCTAGGCCCCTTCTATCTCCGTCTCTAGCTGAGTCAGATATTGATATGCCCGTCCTAGAAGAGGTGGATATAAGGGAATGTAGAAGAAATCTGAGGCAGTGTTGTGGGGGGCTGCAGAGGATTTCCCGCTCCCAGATGACTAGAGACCTGCAGCTTCACGCAAGATACTTGCTAATGTGGATAAGCTCACTTTTTTGCTGTGCGCAAAAGCCTCGGTTTTGTCACACTTGATTCTCCTCTATCTCGCCATGCCTCTTTGGGTGCAAAGAGACCCGCAAAACCTAAAAAGACATAGAATGGGCAATCTGTAATGATTGTCAATACAGAAAACATTTTTACTCCCCCCTAAAATCATTACCAAACGCTATCCAGTGGATGGAGAGCGTTCATTAATAAGTTGTATTGGAAGTTGATCCTGCCTTCAGTTTGCAACATCTCACTGTACCAATTGAAGATGTTCCTTCGTTCAAAGATTCTGCAGATTGGAAGTTTTAGATGCTCCTAATCACTTGCCTACTGGACACTTATACCCTCTCTCTGCCCAGGCCAATTTTCAGCTTTTGGTGCTCACACTGACAATTAGTCATGCAACACTGCACCCATATGACATTTTCATTTTTTGTCTTTTTTACACAAATAGAGCTTTCTTTTGTTGGTATTTAACCACTTCAGCCCCGGAAGATTTAGTTGCTTAATGACCAGGCCATTTTTTGCGATATGGCACTGCGACTGCGTCACTTTAACTGACAATTGCGCAGCAGTGCGACGTTGTACCCAAACTAAATTGACGTCCCTTTTTTTCCCCCCCACAAATAAAGCTTTCTTTTGGTGGTATTTGATCATCTCTGCGGTTTTTATTTTTTGCACTATAAACAAAAAACAGACCATTTTGAAAAAAACACAATATGTTGTACTTTTTGCTATAATATCCCCAATTTTTTTTTTTTCCTCATTTTAGGCCAATATGTATTCTACATATTTTTGGTAATAAAAATTGCAATAAACGTATATTGGTTTGCGCAAGTTATAGCGTCTACAAAATAGGGGAAAGATTTATGGGATTTTTATTTATTTTTTTACTAGTAATGGCGGTGATCAGCGATTTTTGTCGGGACTGCAACATTATGGCGGACAGATTGGACACTTTTGACATTTTTGGGACCATTGGCATTTATAATAGCGATCAGTGCTATAAAAATGCACTGATTACTGTGTAAATGTCACCGGCAGGGAAGGGGTTAACAGGACGATCAAGGGGTTAACTCTGTTACCTAGGGAGTGATTCTATTTGGGGGGGGGGGGAGAGACTGCCTGGGTGAGGAGAGCGATCGTTCATACTTGGTATGAACAACAGATCACTCTCCTCACCCCTGACAGCACGGAGATCTGTCCATTTACATTGACGGATCTCTATTCTGTCTGCATGGAGCGATTGCAGGGGCACACGCATCGGCTACGGCGTTGCGCCGTGGGCACATGCAATCACCCCCTAGTGATCAAAAGGTGAACCGATGTACAGCTACGTTGGTTCGCCCAGGGGAACCAACCTGCTGCAGTACAACTGTGGCGGCTGGTCGGGAAGGGGTTAATCAACACGGGGTTTTTTATTTGCAACATTGAGACCAAAAAATGTTTGTTTTAAAAATGCGTTTTTCTTAGCTTGTTATAACATTTTGCAAATAAAGTAACTTTTCTTCATAAATTTTGACCAAAATTTATACAAAATTGGTGTATATTTGGTCTGTGTAAAAGTTACTCTACAAGCTAGCACCCCAAAACACATTATGCTACTTCTGAGTATGTCAATACCACATGTGTGAAACGTTTACACCGCCTGGCCACATAGAGAGGCCCAACATGCAGGGAGCACCTTTAGGTGTTCTAGTGGCATAAATGATGCATCTAATTTCCTGACTATATATCACACTTTTGAAGGTCCTGGAGTACCAGGACAATGGAAACAAACATCCCACCGTTTATTCTTTGAAGCATAATGAGTCTCTTGTACATGTCATTTTTTTTTTTACACAAGTTTTCAAAAAATGTGTAAAGAAAATGAAAAAAAATTAGATTTGTGTTTTATGTCCCCAGAACACCGAACACATAGCGTGTACATAACAAATCTTACACCCCTAAATACATTCAGCTGAGCAAAGTGTAAACAAAAGATTATCTGGTTTTAGTAGTGCAGTTGTCCATAAAGGAGAGCATTGGTCCAGGCAGCAGGCAGGGACATGGTCAGCGGCAGCAAAAGCAATTTTCTAGGAAGCAGATGGGAATACTGTCCATAGTCAGTACAGGCAGCAGGCAGAGATATTGTCAGCACAGCCAAAGCATTGGTCCAGGCAACAGGCGGAGATATGGTCAGCAACAGCCAAACAAATTGTCCAGGCAGAGACCTGGTCAGCTCAGCCAAAATATTGGTCCTGATAGTAGGCAGGAACATGGACTCTAAAACAAATAGCAGGCAGAGGTGTGGTCAGTTCATGTGGCAGGCAGAGGTATGATGGCAGTACGTTTTAAGGCCTCTGTCAGGTAAGAACTGGACACGGGTAGAGGCTTCTCCCACCCAAATCTCTTTAAAGCCTCCGGTCTCCAGACCCTAATTCGGGAATTACAAAACCCAGAGAAAAACAAAAACCTAGTTTTCTCCATCCGGAAAAACTATTCTAAAGCCCCTCACATATGGGAGACACCTGTGTTATGAATCCCACTACTATAGTAGCCGGGTAAAAGACCAGTCCAAGCACCAAGCTAAAAACGTGGTCAATAAACAGTCCAGGGTCCGTTCCAGGGCAGGTAGAGATATGTCAGTTTAGGCGGCAAGCAGAAGCGTGGTCGAATAACAGTCCAAGGTCCATTCCCAAGCAGGCAGACGTATGGACAAGAAGGCCTCCATGCACAGTTTAATTTGGCAACTATGTGGCAAATGAGGTTTAACGTTGATAAATGTAAAGTTATGCACTTGGGGGCTAAGAATATGCATGCATCATACATCCTAAGGGGAGTAAACCGGGTCAATCTATGGTGAAGGATCTTTGTGTTTTTGGTAGATCACAAGCCTAATAGCATGCAATGCCAAGCTGCAGTTTCCAAAGCGAGCAAAGTCCTTTCTTGTCTTGCAAGGTATAGATATCATTTTGCCCCTGTACAAATCATTAGTAAGACTTCATCTGAAATATGCAGTTCAGTTTTGGGCACCCATTCACAAAAAGGATATTGGAGAACTGGAGAAAGTGCAGAGAAGGGCAACCAAACTGATGAGAGGCATGGAGGAGCTGAGCTATGAGGAAAGATTAGAGGAACTGAATGTGTTCTCTTGATAATATCCCCCCTTAATCTCCTATTCTCAACATGTATAAATACATAAGTGGTCCATATAGTGAACTTGGTGTTGAGTTATTCACTGTAAGGTCACTCTTTACATCTGTAGGAAAAAGATTTAATCTCCAAATAAGGAAAGGTTTCTTCACAGTAATAGCTAGCTGTAAAAATGTGGAATGGACTCCCTCAAGAGCTGGTTCTGGCTAGCTCAGTAGCTTGCTTTAACTGCCTCCGGACCGCCCGAATACAGTTACTGCGGCAGGGCAGCCCAGATGCGCAAAATCTCATACCTGTATGAGGGGGCGCACGCCGCTCCCACTGTGGCCGCCACGACCCGCCGAACCTTCACAGGAGAGAGGGAGCAGCGGTGTGCTGATGTAAACAAAGCACACCACTGATCTGTCAGGGAGGATAAGTGAGAGATCGCGTTTCAGCTAATTTTTAACCAACTGCTAGGAGACTCGCCATCTACAGGCGATTGAAATTGACAGGGTCCACAGAATACCAATTTCCAGGGATCTGTCTCAAGAGACTCCCTGCGATGTGCTATGCCGAGTCCACTTGTCACTGTGAAAGAAACTATCACGCGGGTTGCCTGGCAGAGAGAGTTTGGCCTGTTTCATTGACATGCTCAATATGTTTGTATGTCCCTTACTTATAACCTTGGCCATTTCACTATGTTTTAAATTATTTGTAACCAAATAACGTATTTGACTTTATTCAGTGGTTTGCACCTCTATTACTTAGGTAGCCCTTCTTTTCTTCCCCCCTCTGGGGTATCTTTCTATATGCATTAGAGCTGAGTTACAGGACTAAACAAAATTGAGGTGCATAAATACAACAGGGTGATCTAAACTAAGCCTTTTTAAACAATATTTTTATGCTTGCCTGGCAGAGAGGCCCACTGTATTTTTATGGCACTCGGATACAGCTTTTTTTCTGATCTTTTTAGGCACACCTTATATCTCTGGGCCTTGCTGAAACCGCTTCTGGAACTATTTTGCTCTTCTGGGGGTACTTACAATTGGAGATACCCGCTCTCCCTGCTGGTTAAAAAGGATAACCGGTCCTTTTCCTTGTACAACCCATCCCAGCTACAACAGATCTTCTTGTTTTTGGACTTTGAGGTCATAGATGTTCCAGACTGGAGTGCCCTGCCGAGAGCCTGGCAGGCCCAGACAGCCCAACAGCCGAAACCACAGCGAGCATGCCTGCCTTGTCTGCCGAGGGCCCGTTTCAGCCCTGATGCTCCTGAAGATTAAGCTGGTTGCTTTCTGTGTGCCTTTTGGCCTATGGAACTTCTCCATTTAATGTTTAAACTCAAGTCTTATTCTATTTAGCTTCAGACGACTCCTTGAAAAGATGACCTCTTGCTTTCATGTCTACCACTTCTTTAATTATGGGGGGGTGAGCTCTCATGCTGATTTTTTTTTAGTTCAGTGCACCCCCTCATTTGCAATACGAGACTGGTGGTGACTCACCGAGTGCTATGGGAAGCCATTGTTGGGGGGGGGGGGGGGATCTCCTACTTCCAGGTTTGGTTGGCTGGCGATCAATTCGCCTTTCTGTGGGGGGGGGATTCTCCCCGTCAGTCTTCACAAAGGGGCTTCTAACTTGGGTTCTTGCAGTTTTTCTTTTCTTTATGATATGTTCCTTATCTGTATAGATTTTATATGCTTGGGTGGGCTCCCTTGATGCATTTGATTTTGTGTATGAGCTGTTTGTTGTTAAGCTTCTTTAATATTATTTTACACAGGGCAGCTGCATTGTGAACCCTATGTACTTTATGCTCATTTGTGGCACAGCTGCCATAGGGAGACTTGGGTGTTGTCCTTCCGTTGTCCTATGGGGGCGAGAGAACAGCACGGACCTCATTCTTGGAAGCACCTGCTCCCTCGGCCTGAGACTCACGGTTGACGTGGGCAGGGTTCTGCGGCAGGCATGCTTCGGCTCACAGACCAGGAGATGAGCCTTTTCGCAAAACTGAGCCCAGGTGCATACAGTTTACTGTTTACTATTTCTGGTTATTGCTGACCCACCGCATAGCTGAGTGGTAAATGTGGAGGGAATAAATTGTTTTTTTTGATTGCTCTCATCCATGGTTTATACAAGGATCCTAGAGGAGTACCGCTTGGAGATGTGGTCGAATATGTTTACTGGGGCATATTACACCTGCTGGGAATATAATGGATACTGGGTAAATGCATCACACATCCACTTTGTTTTCTCAAAAAGTCTGCTAATGGTGTGGATAGTTATTGGTATTCAGTTAACAGGAATCCGCCTCAGGTGCCAGCATATCTCAGTGTACTGAATTTGTTGTCTACTTCCCCCACAATACACGCTTCTCCTCGTTTGGAGGATAGATAGAAGTGTGGCAATATTTTTGATTTTGTTCTGACGGGATCTGAGAGCCGCATCTCGTTAGATGTCTTTCTTATCAATTGCTAGATCTTGCTTTAGCAAACTTTTCTCCATATTTTTTTTTTTTTTTGGTCCTCCCTCTCTTTCACCAGCAGATCACCCTGGGGATTACTTCTTATACAGGCCCCAACATGACCTGCTTATTTTTGACCTCTTCTAAAGGGTCTTAACAGTCTGGAACAATGTACCAAAGTTTTAGCAGAACTGTGGAGATTCACTTTAAAAGGGGCAATATCCCTAAACTAAGCAGCCGTAGATTTCCCACTACATACCATTGTGCCTCTCCAGACTCAAAATCCAAGGGAGCCCCAATTCTGATATCTAATCCACTTCCCTGTAAAGAGACTCAGGTTGAGGATGACACTGGTCGTTTCTTAATGGTTAAAGGGCTCCTTTGTGAGCACAAAGTGATTTTGGCCTGTTTGTACCTACCAAATGAAAATCAGATCTCCGCTCTGATCCCGTATTTGACTCTAATAGAACAGCACAAGGAGGGATTGGTACTATTAGGAGGTGATTTACAGTGGGGACGGAAAATATTCAGACCCCCTTAAATTTTTTTTCCTCAATGTACACACAGCACCCCTTATTGGCAGAAAAACACAGAATTGTTGACATTTTTGCAGATTTATTAAAGAACTGAAATATCACATGGTCCTTAGTATTCAGACCCTTTGCTGTGGCACTCATATATTTAACTCAGGTGCTATTCATTTCTTCTGATCATCCTTGAGATGGTTCTACACCTTCATTTGAGTCCAGCTGTGTTTGATTATACTGATTGGACTTGATTTGGAAAGCCACTCATCTGTCTGTATAAGACCTTACAGCTCACAGTGCATGTCAGAGCAAATGAGAATCATGAGGTCAAAGGAACTGCCTGAAGAGCTCAGACAGAATTGTGGCAAGGCACAGATCTGGCCAAGGTTACAAAAAAAATTCTGCTGCACTTAAGCTTCCTAAAAGCACAGTGGCCTCCATAATCCTTAAATGGAAGACGTTTGGGATGACCAGAACCCTTCCTAGAGCTGGCCAAACTAAACTATTGGTGGAGAAGAGCCTTGGTGAGAGAGGTAAAGAAGAATCCAAAGATCACTGTGGCTGAGCTCCAGAGACGCAGTCGGGAGATGGGATAAAGTTGTAGAAAGTCAACCATCACTGCAGCCCTCCACCAGTCGGGGCTTTATGGCAGAGTGGCCCGACGGAAGCCTCCCCTCAGTGCAAGACACATGAAAGCCTGCATGGAGTTTACTAAAAAAAAAAAACACCTGAAGGACTCCAAGATGGTGAGAAATAAGATTCTCTGGTCTGATGAGACCAAGATAGAACTTTTTGGCCTTAATTTTAAGCGGTATGTGTGGAAAAAAACAGGCACTGCTCATCACCTGTCCAATACAGTCCCAACAATGAAGCATGGTGGTGGCAGCATCATGCTGTAGGGGGTGTTTTTCAGCTGCAGGGACAGGACGACTGGTTGCAATCGAGGGAAAGATGAATGCGGCCAAGTACAGGGATATCCTGAACGAAAACCTTCTCCAGAGTGCTCAGGACCTCAGACTGGGCCGAAGGTTTACCTTCCAACAAGACCATGACCCTAAGCACACAGCTAAAATAACGAAGGAGTGGCTTCACGACAACTCCGTGTCTGTTCTTGAATGCCCTGACTTAAACCCAATTGAGCATCTCTGGAAAGACCTAAAAATGGCTGTCCACCAACGTTTACCATCCAACCTGTCAGAACTGGAGAGGATCTGCAAGGAGGAATGGCAGAGGATCCCCAAATCCAGGTGTGAAAAACTTGTTGCAGCTTTCCCAAAAAGACTCATGGCTGTATTAGATCAAAAGGGTGCTTCTACTAAATACTGAGCAAAGGGTCTGAAGACTTAGGACCATGTGATATTTCAGTTTTTCTTTTTTAATAAATTGCAAAAATGTCAACAATTCTGTGTTTTTCTGTCAATATGGGGTGCTATGTGTACATTGAGGAAAAAAATAAACTTTAAATGATTTTAGCAAATGGCTGCAATATAACAGAGTGAAAAATTTAAGGGGGTCTGAATACTTTCCGTCCCCACTGTAAGTTTAGTCTTAGACCTGACATTGGATGTGTCTTGTGGGGCATCTCATCTGTCACACTTGAAACTGAGGAAGCTTAAATCCCTCCTGCATGATCATTAACTGATAGCTGGAGGGCCCTCAATCCCCAGGAATGAGACTTTTTTTTTTTTTTTTTTTTTTCCTCCCCCGCTTCACAAAATTTACACCAGACTGGATTATGTTCTAATATCAATCGGCTCCCCCACTCCTTGCCTCAGCTGCTATAGGCTCATTCACTATGTCAGATCCTGTCCCTACCATTTGTTTCCTTGAGTTTTGGCAGAGGTGAACTAGGAGAATGGCACTGGAACTTGAACAAATCTTTCCTACATGACGCTTTTTAAATAAGTCATCTTTCTAGAGACTTAACATGTTACTTCTCCGTCAATAACAATGGGGATACTTCTCCCATTAATTTGTGGAACGCTCACAAATGCGTAATGCGGTGGACTTTCATTAAGTTAGGGACACAGCAGAAAAAGCTGCTCGCGGACATTCATAAACTCAAAAGTTTTCATAAGGCCTTGCTTGCACTGCACAACCAGTAGAAGACCAACTCTCGGCGTTGAGAGACCAAACTGAATTCATCGTTGGCTGATAAAGCTAAAGCAGCAAGATGCAGGCTAGTGTTTTTATGAATTTGCCAAAACAAACCCAGAAGGATTCTGTCGAATGCCATACGGCTACTAGGGCAAGGGCATATATTGCACACATTGACGAAAGAGGATCCCCCTCACTGTCTGAAGTCTTTCAGGAGAATTTCTCCCCCTGGCTTGTCTCTCTACGTCCTAGATCTCCAGCGCTGGCATAAGAATTCTTTCTCCTGGCTTAGTAGGAATAGTATCTTAAAGATGGCTGTTTTGCCAAAATTATTGTACCTCTTCCAAACATTACCAATAGCTGTCGCACGTCGCTTTCTACAGTCGCTCCGTAGGGAGTTTTTGAACTTCCTCTAGGGCTACAAATAAGACTCTCATCATATCCTGACCTTACCAAAAGACCAGGGTGGGAAAGGGTTCCCTGACCCATTTAAATATTTCTGCGCGGTCCATTTAACCAAAGCCCTAGCCTTGATCAAGCATTATTCAGAGGAGTGAGTAGGGGTGGAACTGGCCCTGTCACCCTTTCCACTTCCAACTTTGTTGTGGCAGACTTCTACCCTGCCGGTGCCCCTGAAATCCCACCATTTGATTGGGACTACTTTGTCAGAAGTAGCTAAGACGGGTTGCGTCACGATGGTCTCTCACACCCCCTGCCTTTGTCACCGGTTATTGGTGCCCAGGAGTTTCCTTCCAGTCTGTCTTCTTGAGGGTCGATGGTGCACTATTGAGGAAATTCAAGCAATGCTGTCGCCCCCTTTAGAGAGGTGGCGAGCAACACAGATTAGACACTTTCTCATCTCCTCGCATTTTGTGCCCTCCTATAGTTACTCTGTGTCTGCTTTTGAGAGGCTCTGTCTAGATCCTGCTCCTCTCCGTCATCTTCTGTCATTTAATGTACGTGATGCTGATTGAACCCCGGGGTGGCTTTTTACCTCCCTATCTATGGAAGTGGGAAAGCGATCTGAGATACTATTAGAACTCACCCAGATATTGAGGGTATTAGGACCAAGGCCTGCGAACATAAACTGGCTGCATATGCTAATGATTTAATATTCTTCACCACATCGCCAACTGTCTCTCTTCCATCTCTTCTTTCAGAACTCGTTAGATATGGCCAATTATAAAATTAATTATAACAAATCAGAAGCCATGGGTGTTGTTATCCACCCAGCCCCGGCAACAATTGAGCCAATCATTTAATTTTAAGTGGAGGGATTCTCATATATATTTGGGAACGAATATTCCCCGTAACCTTCATGTTTTGAATTAAATTTCTTGCCCCTTCTCCGTAAACCTTTAAATTGGACCTTCTCTACTGGGATAAAGAAATGTTTACATGGGTCGATCGGTCAAATGTCCTAAAAATGAATGTAATGCCACGTCTTACAGTCAGGTCCATAAATATTGGGACATTGACACAATTCTAATCTTTTTGGCTCTATACACCACCACAATAGATTTGAAATGAAACGAACAAGATGTGCTTTAACTGCAGACTTTCAGCTTTATTTTGAGGGTATTTACATCCAAATCAGGTGAACTGTGTAGGAATTACAACAGTTTGTATATGTGCCTCCCACTTTTTAAAGGATCAAAAGTAATGGGACAATTGGCTGCTCAGCTGTTCCATGGCCAGGTGTGTTATTTCCTCATTATCCCATTTACAAGGAGCAGATAAAAGGTCCAGAGTTCATTTCAAGTGTGCTATTTGCATTTTAATCTGTTGCTGTCAACTCTCGATATGAGATCCAAAGAGCTGTCACTATCAGTGAAGCAAGCCATCATTAGGCTGAAAAAAACAAAACAAACCCATCAGAGATGGTAAAAACATTAGGTGTGGCCAAATTAACTGTTTGGAACATCCTTAAAAAGAAAATGCACCGGTGAGCTCAGCAACACTAAAAGACCCGGAAGACCACGGAAAAAAAACTGTGGATGACCGAAGAATTCTTTCCCTGGTGAAGATAACGCCCTTCAACAGTTGGCCAGATCAAGAACACTCTCCAGGAGGTAGGTGTATGTGTGTCAGAGTCAACAATCAAGAGAAGACTTCACCAGAGTGAATACAGAGGGTTCACCACAAGATGTAAACCATTGGTGAGCCTCAAAAACAGGAAGGCCAGATTAGAGTTTGCCAAACATCTAAAAAAGCCTTCACAGTTCTGGAACAACATCCTATGGACAGATGAGACCAAGATCAACTTGTACCAGAGTGATGGGAAGAGAAGAGTATGGAGAAGGAAAGGAACTGCTCATGATCCAAAGCATACCACCTCATCCGTGAAGCGTGGTGGTGGTAGTGTCATGGCGTGGGCATGTATGGCTGCCAATGGAACTGGTTCTCTTGTATTGATGATGTGACTGCTGACAAAAGCAGCAGGATGAATTCTGAAGTGTTTCGGGCAATATCTGCTCATATTCAGCAAAATGCTTCAGAACTCATTGGACGGCGCTTCACAGTGCAGATGGACAATGACCCGAAGCATACTGCAAAAGCAACCAAAGAGTTTAAGGGAAAGAAGTGGAATGTTATGCAATGGCCAAGTCAATCACCTGACCTGAATCCGATTGAGCATGCATTTCACTTGCTGAAGACAAAACTGAAGGGAAAATGCCCCAAGAACAAGCAGGAACTGAAGATGGTTGCAGTAGAGGCCTGGCAGAGCATCACCAGGGATGAAACCCAGCGTCTGGTGAGGTCTATGTGTTCCAGACTTAAGGCTGTAATTGAAAGGATTTGCAACCAAGTATTAAAAAGTGAAAGTTTGATGGATGATTGTTAATCTGTCCCATTACTTTTGGTCCCTTAAAAAGTGGGAGGCACATATACAAACTGTTGTAATTTCTACACCGTTCACCTGATTTGGATGTAAATACCCTCAAATTAAAGCCGAAAGTCTGCAGTTAAAGCACATTTTAAATCCATTGTGGTGGTGTATAGAGCCAAAAAGATTAGAATTGTGTCTGTCCCAATATTTATGGACCTGACTGTATTTACTTATTCCAGACATTGCGCATTGAGCGCCCAGAGTTTTTTTTTTTTTTTTTTTTTGTCCAATTTACGGATGAGCGTTTGTTTGGGCAGGCACACCACCTAGAATCCACAGATTCATTATGTATCTTTTTAAAGTTCGGGGTGGTGTGGGTTTCCCGGACCTGGTGAAAAACTATGAAGCTTAGCATTTAACTAGAATAATGGAGTGGTGTGATTTTGGAGACCAAGTTGTGAGTAGACCTTGAACAGGCGACAGTGGATCCAGTATTGGCAGGACTGCCATGGTCACCTCTGCAGTCTTGTCCAGCGACAATTACCCAACACCTCACGGTTGGAGCAACTCTAAGGGTAGCCAGATTTTTTTTTTAAGACCACACCAATGCTTTCTCCCTCCCCAAGCACTCTCATCCTGGTTTTGGGGACCCATGCGTTTTTACTGGGTTTGAAAGACCTAACATTTACAGCACTTCGGAGACTGAACCGGTTTCGACTCCTCCATAAATAGTAAGCTTATGTCCAGCTGAGATATTGAAGCACATTTTCAAACTGAACTTTTTTTTTTTTTTTTCGTCGGACACAACTGTCCAGTTGCTTTTGTTCGGTGCCGGCGGACCATTGTAGGTTACGCCAACAACTCACAGCGCTAGAACAGATATGTTTAGACTGAATTGGCTCCCTCACTCGCTTTCTCACTTTTACACCCTCTTGACGAATCAGGAAGACATCTCAGACTTGCCATTTATACAAAAATGAGAAAGTGGTCTTTTGTGTTTGCCCATAAAGCCTCGTTGTCAAGCAGGTACCAGAAGGGAGGCGAGAGACGTCTAACACGACGGTACAGAACGCCGGCCAAATTACACAAGATTTACTCCCAGGTCTTGGATACCTGTTGGCGCTGTGGGGAGGCTGTGGGAACCCTTCTACATATTTTTGGGGAATGCTCAAAATTAACCGGTTTCTGGAATGAAGTAGAAACTACAATTGAGACCTTGACAGGAGTTTCCCTTAACAGGAACCCGACAGCGTATTTAAACGACACTCCCTTATCTTACAAAAAGTTTAAGAATTCTTTACTTAGATATTTACTTACGGCTGCCAAAGCCTGTATTCCAGTCTTATGGAAAAGTACATGTCGTCCTATAATGGCTCACTGGCGGACAAGATCGGCAGAAATTCAGGTCATGGAAACTCTCACCATGCCTTTTGAAGTAACAGGAAGATAAGTATTGGAAGATCTGGACTCCCTATTTCTTTTTATAGGGATCAGACACCACTTGCATCTCAATCTCCATAGTCTTTCTGTATGCCTGATGTTGTATTGGGTCATGTGGGGTGCTATCTGCTTGAGGAAGCTCAATCCCTTCCCTCCCTGACTCCCCAGTTCCGTCCCCCCCCCCCCTCCCCCCCTTTTTTGTTTGTTTTTTTTTTGTTTTTTTTTGTTTTTTTTTTTTTTTTTTTTTTTTAGTTTTTCTCTTTTTTCCATTCTCTCTTCCTCCTCCATCATGAGGTTTTTACAAACTCTTCTTCTTTCCTATTCTATCCTAGTCTCTTCTTCTCATCTTGCCTTTGGCGTCTATACTCTGTATCCTATACTGTCGCTTGTGCTGTGTTACCAATTCTTTGGTCTCACGTATACACTGAGCAAAATTTTATAAACGCAACACTTTTTTGTTTGCCCCAATTTATCATGAGCTGAACGTGGATCTATGACTTTTTCTATGTACACAAAAGGCCTATTTCTCTTAAATATTCACAAATCTGTTAGGGAGATCTTCTCCTTTGCCGAGATAATCCATCCACCTCACAGGTGTGGCATATCAAGATGCTGATTAGACAGCATGATTATTGCACAGGTGTGCCTTAGGCTGGCTACAATAAAGGGCCACTCTAAAATGTGCAGTTTTACTGTATTGGGGGGTTCGAAAACCAGTCAGTATCTGATCTGGTGTGACTACCATTTGCCTCACGCAGTGCAACACATATTCTTTGCATCCATTCCCCTTCAATGGCTGTGCGAAGTTGCTGGATATTGGCAGGTACTGGAACACGCTGTCATATATGCCGATCCAGAGCATCCCAAACATGCTCAATGGGTGACTTGTCCGGTGAGTATACTGGCCATGCAAGAACTGAGATGTTTTCAGCTTCCAGGAATTATGTACAGATCCTTGCAACATGGGGCCATGCATTATGCTGCAACATGAGGTGATGGTCATGGATGAATGGCACAAAAATGGGCCTCGGGATCTCATCATGGTATCTCTGTGCATTCAAAATGCCATCAATAAAATGCACCTGTGTTCAGTCTCCATAACATACGCCTGCCCACACCATAACCCCATTGCCACCATGGACCACTCGATCCACAATGTTGACAACAGCAAACCGCTCACCCACACAATGCCATACATGCTGTCTGCCATCTGACCTGTACAACGAAAAAGGGGTTCATCCATGAAGGGAACACACCTCAAGTGCCAGACGCCATCAAATGTGAGCATTTGCCCACTCAAGTCGGTTACGATGGTGAACTGCAGTCAGGTCGAGACCCCGATGAGGACGACGAGCATGCAGATAAGCTTCTCTGAGACGGTTTCTGACATTTTATGCAGAAATCCTTTGGTTATGCAAACCGATTGTTGCAGCAGCTGTCTGGGTGGCTGGTCTGACGATCTTGGAGGTGAAGATACTGGATGTGTAGGTCCTGGGCTGGTATGGTTACACATCTGTGGTTGTGAGGCCGGTTGGATGTACTGCCAAATTCTATGGAACTCCTTTGGAGACAGCTTATGGTAGAGAAATGAACATTCAATTCAAGGGCAACAGCTCTGGTGGACATTCCTGAAGTCAGCATGCCAATTGCACGCTCCCTCAAAACTTGCGACATCTGTGGCATTGTGTGCTTTGTGATAAAACTACACATTTTAGAGTGGCCTTTTTTGTGGCCAGCCTAGGGCACTCCTGTTCAATAATCGTGCTGCTTAATCAGCATCTTGATATGCCACACCTGTGAGGTGGATGGATTATCTCGGCAAAGGAGAAGTGCCCACTAACAAGATTTAGACAGTTTTGTGAACAGTATTTGAGAGAAATAGGTCTTGTGTACATAGAAAAAGTCGTATATCTTTGAGTTCAACTCATGATAAATAGGGGCAAACACAAGTGTTGCATCTTTATAATTTTGCTCAGTATAAATACACAAGTTTTTTTTTCTGGGAATTTGTTAATTGATATGTTAACCGATCCTATTTCTTGTAAGGTTGGGAACATCTGGAATGATTATTTTTATGGCTTTGTCAGATGAGTTATATCTGTTTTAGGTTAAAGTGGTTGTTAATCCACTCTGTCCTCCTTCATACTATCCGCTCTGCCTCCTAATACTATGTGCCCCTGTGTGTGTTATTTATTGTAAAAAATGCGTCTATACCTGATTTCAGAGTGCCCCTTGGCGCTCACATGACTGGTCCCCGCTCTCCTCTCTGACATCTGCAGCGGGAGGGGCCGATAAACCCCGCTGCTGTCAGTCAGGAGGAGAGGCGCGGCCGGTTAGGTGATTGCCGAGCGGCACTCTAAAATCGGGTATAGATGGCATTTTATAAATCACAAACACAGGGGCACACAGTGTTGGGAGACAGAGCGGATAGTATAAAAACGTATACATTATTTCAGCAGCAGGAGGGGAGGGATGGATAAAGGAAGGCCTGTAGAGGTGGTGTATCTGGATTTTGCAAAAGCATTTGACACAATTCACCATAAATGTTTACTGTACAAAATAAGGTCCGTTGGGATGGACCATAGGGGTGAGTACATGGATTGAAAACTGGCTAAGAAGGCGAGTTCAGAGGGTGGTGATAAATGGGTAGTACTCGGAATGGTCAGAGGTGGGTAATGGGGTCCCCCAGGTTTCTGTGCTGGGACCAATCCGATTTATTTTCATAAACGACAGGGAAGATGGGGTAACAGTGCAATCTCTATTTGCGAACGATACTAAGCCAAGCAGGGCAATAACTTCTTCGCATGATGTGGAAACCTTGCAAAAAGATCTGAACAAATTAATGGGGTGGGCAACTACATGGCAAATGAGGTTTAATGTAGAAAAATGTAAAATAATGCATTTGGGTGGCAAAAATATGAATGCAATCTATACACTGGGGGTGAACCTCTGGGGGGAATCTAGGATTGAAAAGGCTCAGCAATGGCAAGCTGCTGCTAATAAAGCAAACAGAATATTGGCATGCATTCAAAAGGGGATCAACTCCGATAATTCACCTGCTCTACAAGACTCTTGTCCGGCCACACCTAGAGTATGCTGTCCAGTTCTGGGCACCAGTCCTCAGGACGGATGTACTGGAAATGGAGCGAGTACAAAGAAGGTAACTAAGCTAATAAAGGGTCTGGAGGATATTGGTTATGAGGAAAGGTTGCGAGCACTGAACCTATTCTCTATGGAAAAGACGCTTGAGAGCGGATATGCATTTCAATTAATAAATACCGTACTGGTGACACCACAATAGGGATAAAAGTTTTCGCGGAAGGGAGTTTAACAAGACACGTGGCCACTCATTAAAATTAGAAGAAAAGAGGTTTAACCTTAAACTATGTAGAGGGTTCTTTACTGTAAGAGCGGCAAGGATGGGGAATTCCCTTCCACAGGCGGTGGTCTCAGCGGGGAGCATCGATTAGTTTTAAAAAAAAACTCATCAGATAAGCACCTGAACGACCGCAACATACAGGGATATACAATGTAATGCTGACATATAATCACACTCGTAGGTTGGACTTGTGTCTTTTTTCAACCTCACCTACTATGTAACTCTATGATGAACTGTGTCAGATTACGGGGGGGGAGTAGAAACTGGCAGGATCAGCCAGGTTTTTTAGGTTCAACAAAGGGCCAAATTAAACCGCACAAGCACTATAATATGTTTTAAAAAGACAGGATTCTTTTTTTTTTTTTTTTTTTCTTCTATTTTTTTTGGAGTAACAAACTCTTTAACAATGATGGGATGTAACTTTGTATTACTCTGCATCAAATTCCTTAATACCTAAAATAATTTAAAAGAAACTGGTGTCTTGTCTAACTCCTCTGCTAGAGCACACCTGACTTTTTTTTTTTTTTTTTAAACATCTGTGGCCTCTTTCTCCAGGAGGGACTTTTTTGGGGAAAATAAAGTTTGTGGAGTCTGCTCATTGCATCTGAGCAAATGCTTTCTAGTGGGCCTTCAGGGTACAAAAGGGCGGTGACTATTAACACTTAATAGCTAAGAAAGGATATGAGAGTCTCCGGTGGATTTGCAGTAAATCACATGTGTATTATAAATGGCCTAATTGAAAAAAATAGACAACTTTTTTGTACCAATGGTGGGTTCTTACAGCAAGGTAGGGCTGGATCATTTGATCATTAAAGTAGACAATTTCCCCCCTTCGAACAAATTGTAATCGTGAACACGTTCTGGTTTCTGGATTGGGCCGTTCATTCCAGGGATTTGCATGTAGGTGTTATTATGAATTGATGGAAGCATGTAGATGTCTCATTTGTCCCTCCACTTGATAGCCAATATTTCCTCGTCCCGCAAAGTTGCTGACTCCCCTCGTTGTAGTCTTGCATTAAAAAGCCTTTGCGGAAGCCCTACTAACTCTTATGGTGCTACATGCTACAGTTTTCCTCCAGTGAAGTTTTTCTCCAGTGAAGATTGCGGAAAAGGGGCAAACTGCAGTAATCATCAACATAGAGATGATGACCCTTTTCAAAGAGTAGATCTAAAAGCTCCCAAATGCTCTATATAGTCTGGGCATTCAGGGGGAAGCAGCTGGGTGTCCTTTTTCTTTGTACAGGAGGAAGGCATTAGGTGTATCATAGTTACATAGTTGGGTTGAAAAAAGACACAAGTTCAACCGTAAAAATAGGATCATACAATTCCATATACACAAATCTATAGCCACAGTTGATCCAGAGGAAGGCAAAAAAACACAGTAAAGCATGATCCAATTTGCTACAACAGAACAGAAAAAATTCCTTCCTGATCCCCTGAGAGGTAGTCAGATATTCCCTGTATTAACTTTACCTATAAATGTTAGTACCCAGTTATATTATGTACATTTGGGAAAGAATCCAGGCCTTTCTTAAAGCAATCTACTGAGCTGGCCAGAACCACCTCTGGAGGGTATCCTGTGGCCTTGTCACATAACGTGTAGAGTTTAACCCCATATCAGGCTCTTTTACTGGGGATAAAAAGCTTGAAGCCCAGCCTGCCAGTGAAGGGGATAAGTGACTCATCCACGCAGATATTTTTGTCAGGGATAAATCATTTGCCAAATTTCTCAAAGAAAAAAATTTTGAAGTGGCAGAATTGTATACAATTTGTCATCTGCTGGGTTATTTCAGGTAGGGCACTAGATGTTGTTGTAATGGAGGAACTGCATATTCATTAGATATCTTGTTCTTGGCATAATGGAGGAGTATGGGGTGGGTGGACCAGTATGAGTGTAATTCATTTTTATTTTTTTGAGTACCATATTGAATGTAAGGCCCAAAAGATTCTAAATTCCTCCACTGTTAGTTCTGTCCACGGGACGGGCGTAGCTTGAACCTGGGTTGCTCAATATAAATTGTTGGGCATAGAGGTTGCACTGGGCCACAATTGAACGTAAGAAGTCATCCGTAAAAACGAAATAAAAAAATCAATGGGGGGCAAAATTCTGTGTTCACCTAGACACCTGACTGGACGGTAAATGGGGGGATATTAGCTGCTCCTGAGGGAAGCAACAGAGGGTTTTGAAGGGCACATGGAAGGCTGGCATGGGTCCTTACTCTTTGGGGCTGAGGTGACACCGTACTAGTGCCTGGCCTTTCTTGTAGAGGTACTCCATTTCTGGTGTATGCCACTGTGCTACTGGTGGATGCCACTGCTCTACTTATGGTAACCTGCTCCTTGCCAAAACACCTTTAGTTTTGGTGGGCACACTTTCCTCCTCCGATTCTGTAGCAGACTCGCTGCTTAAAACGGGTTCGTAATGCAAATCGGAGTCAGATACAGAGAGCTTCTCACTGCTCTCATCAGTCAAGCTTAGAATTTGGTATGCCTCCTGACTGGGAATTTTTTTTTTTTCAACAAACTGCTGGTATAAGGACACTGGGGCAGATGTGGCTGCACTGATGGGTGCTGATGAGGCTGGTCTAATGAGGCTGCACTGCTGGGTTCTGATGAGGGTGCTCTTATGTGGTTGCGCTGATGAGGCGGTACTGACGGGCGCTGATGAGGAGGCACTGATGTGTACTGAAGAGCACACGGAATCAAGCAAATAGCTGCACAAACTCATGCTGCTGCAATGTATCTCTCTCCTCTCCTCACACTCCGCATTGGTGTGAGGAAAAAAGAGCAAAAAAGGCACATGATCCCAGTTTGTTTACAAAGTGATTGCTCGTCATTGGACAGAGCAATCACATGGTAAAGGGCCGCTGCTATTGGCCCTTTACCTTGATCCGTAAAGCGCTGGGTCCCACGGACACTGTGCAATCATGAGACGGCCTCCCAGAACTAGCCAGCCACGCTGTAGCCGTCATTCAGCTATAGTCGGCAAATGGTTAGACTCTTTTTACATGTGCAGACCCAGCTCTATGGTGGAAGATTTAAAAGCACTCCTCAAGAGCCTCTACCTCTTCTAAACACAGATCACCTAATTGCTCTAAACACTTTTCAACCCCCAAAACCTAAGGGTTTTTTTTATTTAGCTTAACCACTTCCCCACCTGCTCCTGTACATATATGGCGTCAGGATGGCTCTCCTGCGCGATTGCCATATATGTACGGCGGCTCCTTTAAGAGTCATAGCCGCCGGCCACCCATGATTGCAGGCACGAGAGCCAGAACAGGGATATGTGTGTGTATGTACACACACACACACATCACTGTTCTCAGGGGAGGAGAAACAGATTGTCTGTTCCTACTAATTAGGAACAATGATCTGATCTGGTTTCTCCACTAGTCAGTCACAATCCCTCACAGTTGGAAACACACTTAGGGAACACATTTAACCCCTTAATCGCACTCTAGTGTTAACCCCTTCCCTGCCAGTGACCTTTACACAGTAATCGGTGCATTTTTATAGTACTGATTGCTGTATAAATGTCAATGGTCCCAAAAAAGCGTCAAGTGTCCGATCTGTCAGCTGCAATGTCGGAGTCCCGCTAAAAATCACAGATCGCTGCCATTACTAGTAAAAAAAAAAAAATGCCATCAATCTATTACCTATTTTGTAGACACTGTAACTTTTGCACAAACCAATCTATATACCGTTTTTAGCTTTTTTTTTTTTTTTTTTATGTAGAAGAATACATATTGGCCTCAACTGATGAAGAAATTTGTTTTTTTTAAAACATTTTTGGGGATATTTATTATAGCAAAAAAAGAAAAAATGTTTTTTTAAATTGTCGCTTTTTTTGTTTATAGCGCAAAAAATAAAAACTGCAGAGAGGTGATCAAATACCACCAAAAGAAAGCTCTATTTGTGAGGAAAAAAAGATGTCAATTTTGTTTGGGTACAGTGTCGCACGACAGCACAATTGTCAGTTAAATCAACGCAGTTCCGTGTTGCAAAAAATGCTCTGGTCATTAAGGGGTAAAACCTTCCGGGGCTAAAGTGGTAAAGTGATTCTTGAATATAAACAAAAAAGTCAGTGCTACTACCCATACATCACATAGAAAGCAGAGATCCCAGGTTGCTGGCTGAGTAGGTAAATGAGGAAAAGATGATCCGCACTCCGGTGATTGCTCTTAAGAAGTATAATATTTATTGACAAGCCACAGTGACCAAACGCAAATAAGAACAGTTGATGCGTTTCAGCCTATAAGGCCTTAGCCATAACCACATTACAGACATGAAACTTTGAAAATAGTAGCTCCAAGGATCACTGGCTCCACCCGTTAATTGTCTTAATTGACTACAGGCAATTATCCAAAAAAGGGGAATCAGCTATACTGCATATTGAGTGATCCATATGTATGTCACTATTTGTCACACACCTTTATAGTGATAAGTACATATGTGTACACACTTATGCATGCACTCATGCACATATACATGATTAAAACACACCATGAAATACAAAAAAAATTAGATACAAAAAGTAAAAAATAAAATAAAAATAATTCAGGTATGTGAAAAAGACACCAGAGGAGGAAAAGAGAGGATGCTCTGGGGAGAGGCATGCTTAATGTAAGTGCAAATCCAGATCCCACCACAGGTTTAACCCCTGAGGCGATCTAGTTTTTAATCTAAAAATCCACCATGCTTCTCTCCCCAGTAGCCTTCTCTCCCTGTCACCTCCTCTGGGCGAGTGAGACAACCGTTCTATTCCTCTAAAGCGGAAAGAGGAGAGATCGCCCTGGTGACATTCCCTAAAGTGACGTGTTGCATTCGAAATATTTCTAGCATTTGGGTTAATTGTGTCACAGTAATGTTCTCCTATACGGGCTCTCAAAGGACGTTTGGTACAGCCTACATGTTGGAGGCTGCATGAAATACAGGTGATCAGGTAAATTACATAGTTTGTGCCACAGTTGATGTATTGCTGTATAGTAAACTCTTCACCTGTAGCTGCGGCAACAAATGTTTTACCCAGATCACACAAGTTACAGTACCTACAGGTTTTTATATTACAAGGGTAACTGCCAGGATAGGAGAGCCAGGTGGGTTGGCATTGTTTGGATGAAAATAGACTAGGTGATAGTGCAGTCCCCAGTGTGGGCGCACGTCGGCTAGAAAAAAGGCAACCTGCTTGCAGAATTTCATCTAAATCTTTATCTGTATGTAATATTGGCAGATTCTTTTTTATTATTCTATTTGATTATATTCTTGGGAAAATGTGGTCACAAATGTGATAGGTTTACCCGTTTTTTTTCTTTTCCTAGAGTTGTAAGATTGATGAGGTTTTGTTGTTATTTTTATTTTTATGCTCTCAGTTTTAGGCTAATCTGACAGTAATTCCTCTCTGTCCATCATCAAAACCCTTTCTAGTCCTTGGTGTATAACAGATTCATTATAACCTCGGTCCAGTAAGCGCTGATGGATGACCTTACATTCTAGTTCAAAGGTTGAGTTTGTTGAACAGTTACGTTTAGCTCAATTAAACTCCCTATAAGGGATGGCATTGATGGTGTGGGATGGATGACAACTGGTTGCAAAAAGCGTAGTGTTACCAGAGCAAGGTTTCCTATAAGTGCATGTTGAAACATCACCTGTGGTTGGATCACTCTTTAGGGTGATGTCTAAAAAGTTGATACTGGAAACATGTTCAATTTAAAAAATGTAGATTTAACTGATTATCATTCAGAAATTTCAAAAATTCATGCAATCCCAAAAGGTCACCATCCCACACCATCACGAGGTCATCAATGAAACGACCATACCAAACAATCTGCTTCGCGAAAGGGTTGCTGGGAGAGAACAAAACTTGTTCCTCCTACCAACCCATATAGAAGTTCGCCATGGATGGTGAGAATCTAGCACCCATCAATGCCCCGCAGCGCTGGACATAATATGCGCCATCAAATAAAAAATAATTATGCTTTAATAAAAGCTCAACACTTAACAGAATAAACTCCTGTAGCTCCTGAGAGTAGGAGCTGTAGCTTTGACGATATTGGATGGCCTGCAATCCAGCGCTGTGGGGGATCGACAAATAGAGTGCCCTCACGTCTAGTGTGGCCCACACATAGGTGGATATCCATTTAACAGATGTGATATGGGATAGGACTGTGCTCGTATCTCTGATGTAGCTGGGCAATTTGTATACCAAAGACTGTAGGTGCCGGTCTACCCATTCTCCCAAACGCTCAATTAAAGAGCCAATTCCAGCTACAATTGGTTGTCCCTGGATGGGATGATCAAGTTTATGAATCTTAGGGAGATGATGGAATACCAGCACCACAGGTTTATCCACATAGAGATACGCAGCAGTTTTGGATGACAGAACTCTCATACTAAAGCCCAATTGTAAATGTTTCAAAAGAGTTGAATGAAAAACAGTAGTGGGGTTGTTCGACAGGGGTAGATGTGTCATTGAGCTGTCTAATGGCTTCAGATCTATATTGTTCCCTAGTCATCACCACCACTGCTCCTCCCTTATCTGCTTCCTTTATCACTAACCCTTTATTGTCTTTTAATTGCTGTAGAGCCTCTTTCTCTTGCTTTGAGATATTAGTCTTTCTAGGTGTTGAGCTATGTTGTTTCAGTTGTATCAATTCCCCCTCTATTACAGCCTGAAAAGTGTCTATAGTAGAGTTTCTTGCATTTACAGGGTAAAAAAACTTATCCCCATATTGTGATGTACTGCATGAAGCTCCATAGGAGCCCATATGCGATTCTGAATACAGCTGTTCTAAAGTTAATGATGCAGATAAATCCTGAAACATAAAAGAAACATGCAGGCAAACGTCTTGTTCTGCAATTGATTGGTTTTGGTCAGATTCACTCACCATCTCTGATGTCAGTGAGTCATCCACCTGTTCGTCAATTCCCTGTTGAAAATGTTTCCGCAGTAAGAGGTTCCTGACAAACCTGTTGGTTTCCAAAATGGTATTAAAAATATCAAAGTGATAGGTGGGTGAAAAAGAGACCCCGTGACAGAGATAATTCAGAATCAGTCAAAACCTCATCCGTTAAATTAACTACTGAGGTGATGGTTGATAATTCACCATTTATTTCCTTTTTCTCTGTGGATATCGCCAATCTCCATCTTTTGCCCTCTGGCCTTTGCCTTTTCTTGCAGTGTCCTGTTTTCTGGTTGGTTGTTTGTTTTTTCTTCGGCTGCTGGTAGTATGTTGCAGACATGGTGTTTTTTGACCCCTCGGGGTTAACACTTCTACCGGAAAAAACCTTGTCTGAAGAGATTCGGGGAGTAGATGTTTTCAGAGTTGCAGTAGTGTCAGACAGGGACAAACCACCCCCCTCAGCTGTATCTGAGACTTCAGATAAGGAATCCGATGCCTCCGGTGAGCTGAAGCCCCCTTTCTTAATTATACTAGCAGAAGTGATTCTTATTTGTTATTTTTATAAGAAAAAAAAAATACATATTATACTTACCTGCTCTGTGCAGTGGATTTGCACAGAGCAGCCAGGATCCTCCTCTTCTCAGGTCCCTCTTCTATGATCCTGACCCCCTCCCTCATGTTCAGTGCCTCCCAGAGCAAGCAACTTGCTATGGGGCACTGGAGCAGTCACAGCTCCATGTGTCCATTAAGACACGGAGCCCTGTCCCTGCCCCCTCTCTCTCCTGATTGGCTAGCTGACTTTGGCAGCAGCGGGAGCCAATGCCGCTGCTGTGTCTCAGCCAATCAGGAGGGAGAATCTCGGACGGCTGAGACACTCGTGTACATCGCTGGACAGAGAAGGATCTCTGGCAAGTGTGAATGGGGCTGCTGCACACAAGGCTTTTTATCCTCATGCATAGAATGCATTAAGTTTTTAAAAACCTTCTGACTTTACAATCCCTTTTAAGACTTTTTTTTACCAAGCCTTCCTCCAAGCCCTCTTTCCAATGAAGGGGTGTCCTCATTACTACTGGCCTTTCTACAATTAGGAATTGAAAAGAAGTTGCATAGTAGGCGAGGTTGAAAAAGATACAAGTCCAACCTATGTGTGTGATTTTATGTCCGTATTGCATTGTATATCCCTGTGGTTGTTCAGGTGTCTGTCTAATAGTTTTTTGAAATTATCAATGCTCCCTGCTGAAACCACTGCCTGTGGAAGAGAATTCCACATCCTAACCGCTCTTACAGTAAAGAACCCTCTTCACCAGAGATATGCAATTAGCGGACCTCCAGCTGTTGCAGAACTAAAACTCCCATGAGCCATAGCAAGACTGACAGCCACAAGCATGACACCCAGAGGCATGATGGGACTTGTAGTTTTGCAACAGCTGGAGGTCCGGTAAGTGCATATCCCTGCTCTACACAGTTTAAGGTTAAACCGTTTTTCTTCCAATTTTAGTGAATGACCGTGTGTCTTATTAAATTCCCTTCCAAGGAAAAGCTTTATCCCTATTGTGGGGTCACCAGTACGGTATTTGTACATTGAAATCATATCCCCTCTCAAGCGTCTCTTCTCCAGAGAGAACAAGTTCATTGATCATAACCTTTCCTAATAACTAAGGTCCTCTGGTCCCTTTTTATTAGTTTTGTTGCTCTTCTCTGCACTCTCTCCAGTTCCAGCACATCCTTCCTGAGGACTGGTGCCCAGAACTGGACAGCATACTCTAGGTGTGGCCGGACCAGAGTCTTGTAGAGTGGGAGAATTATTTTATCTCTGGAGTTAATCTCCTTCTTAATGCTTGCCAATATTCTGTTTGCTTGTAGCAGCTTGGCATTGCATGCCATTGCTTAACCTGTCTACTAGGACCCCCAGGTCCTTTTCCATCCTAGATTCCCCCAGAGATTCTCCCCTTAGTGAGTAGATTGCATTCATGTTTTTGCCACCCAAATGCATTATTTTACATTTTTCTACATTAAACCTCATTTGCCATGTAGTTGCCGACCCCATTAATTTGTTCAGATCTTCTTGCAAGGTTCCCACCTCTTTCGGAGAAGTTATTGCCCTACTTAGCTTGGTATCATCCGCAAATACAGAGATTAAGCCCTTTATCCCATCCTCCAGGTCGTTTATGAATAGATTAAATAGGATTGGTCCCAGCACAGAACCCTGGGGGACCCCACTTTCCACCTGGACCATTCCGAGTACTCCCCATTTATCACTACCCTCTGAAGTCGCCCCTGTAGCCAATTTTCAATCCATGTACTCGCCCTATGATCCATGCCAATGGACCTTACTTTGTACAGTAAATGTTTATGTTGAACTGTATCAAATGCTTTTGTAAAATCCCAGATACACCACGTCTATGGGCCTTCCTTTATCTAGATGGCAGCTCACCTCCTCATAGAAGGTTAATAAATGGGTTTGGCAAGAACGATTTTTCATGAATCCATGCTGATTACTGCTAATGATACCATTTTAATTACTAAAATCTTGTATATAGTCCCTTATCATCCGCTCCAAGAGCTTTATGTTAGGCTAACTGTTATGTATCTTGGCCCTTTTTTAAATATTGGTGCTACATTGGCTTTTCTCCAGTCAGATGGTACCATGCCAGTCAGTAGACTGTTCATAAAAATTAGGAACAATGGTCTGGCAATTACTTGACTGAGTTCCTAAAAAGAATCTCGGGTGCAAGCCATCTGGTCAAGGGGACTTATTAAAGTTAGGCATGAGTGTGCTTCCTGTGATGTGTCATGAGGTTAAACATTGCAGTTTTGGTTACTGAAGCCCCCCGATTCCCTCGTGAAGACTGAGAAGAATAAATTCAATACCTTCTCCATCCTTAGTAACCAGATTCCCTACTTCATTCTTTAAGGGACCAATGTGATCTGATCTCCCTTTCTTACTATTTATGTATTTAAAGAATTTCTTGGGATTTTTTTTTCTCTCCTCCGCTATGTGCCTTTCGCGTTCTATCTTAGCTGCCCTGATTGCACCCTTACATTTCTTGTTGCATTCTTTGTAAAGTTGGAATGCTGATGATCCCTCAGCCTTGTATTTTTTGAAGGCCTTTGATTTTATGTGCATTTTTACGTTGGAGTTAAGCCACCCAGGACTTTTTTTTAGCTGTGTAAAATTTATTTCCCATTAGGATGCATTGGCTAATGCCTTTATTTAATATGCTCTTAAAACATACCCATTTTTCCTCCGAAACCTAATTCCTACAAAATCTAAATCCTCCTCGTACAACAGTAGCTCTAGTTCCCATCTTGTCCGCCAGACTCCTGGCATTGGTGAACATGGCACATAGTTTAGACCAGTTGCATACTTTTTCCTTATTGGGTGCTCAAGGAGTGCATACATGGCGCAAAATGTACTCAGTCGCATCTCCACACCCACTGGGCATTGTACCCACAAACTTAATGGGGATTGGGGGTTATACTCTTGCCAAATTAACAAACAACTAGCTTCCTGACTCTAATAGTCAACAATACACAGGTTCTCAACAAGACAATACACCTGCACTCACAGCCCACGTGCACTCAGGTACTCGCAATACACACACACAATACTCACAATACACACACACAATACTCACAGCACTCTGCACAGGTAGTCACACTACACAGGTACTCGCAATACTGCGATTACTCACAGTACTCAACAATACACAGTGTCCCCACTACAATCTGACACTTGCAGGGCTTGTCAGCGCCTAGTCTCCCCCAGTCAGCCTGCCTGTTTCTGCTCACTCCGCTCCCCTGTCTGCCTGTCACTCTCCCTCTTCCGGTTCGCAGCATACTAACTTGCCACTTCCTTGTCGGACCTGTCACCTCAGTCTCCTGGCACTGGTACTGTCCTCAGTGCCTCCTGCTCCTGATGGCCCACCGCAGCTGTTAGTCCCCTGGGTCACATACCCAAGCAGTCTCGCACACAACACGAGCTGTTCCCAGACACCACGATACTCAGCTCCTCTCCTCTGCCCCTCCTGCTGTTTCAGATTTGCACGCCAAACAACAGCACCACCTGCTGTTACATCATATGGCAACACACAAGTTGGCCTTAAGCTCTCTGAAATGACAGGTTTCAGCCTTGTCTATACTTTTTTTTTTTTTTTTTTCTCAAAAATTTCTTTGCTCTCCCATGTCAAAACCTTTAATTAAGGTGTACAGTGAATATAAAAAAAGTTTACACACCCCTGTTAAAATGTCAGGTTTCTGTGATGTAAAAAAAATGAGGCAAAGAAATAGTTTCAGAACTTTAATGTGACCTACAGTATAAACTGTACAACTCAGTTAAACAACAAACTGAAGCCTTTTAGGTGGAGGGAAGTAAAAAAAACTAAAATAATATGGTTGCATAAGTGTGCGCACCCTTAAACTATTTCTTTGAAGTACCTTTTTGATTTTTTTACAGCACTCAATCTTTTTGGGTATGAGTCTATCAGCATGACACATTTTGACTTGCCAATATTTGCCCACTCTTCTTTGCAAAAACACTCCAAAACGTTCAGATTGCGAGGACATCTCCTGTGCACAGCCCTCTTCAGATTACCCCACAGATTTTCTATCGGATTCAGGTCTGGGCTCTGGCTGGGCCATTCCAAAACTTAAATGTTCTGGTGAAGCCATTCCTTTACTTTGGATGTATGCTTTGGCTCGTTGTCGTGCTGAAAGATGAAGTTCCTCTTCATGTTCAGCTTTCTAGCAGAAGCCTGAAGGTTTGGTGCCAATATTGACTGGTATTTGGAACTGTTCATAATTCCCTCTACCTTGACTAAGGCCCCTGTACCAGCTGAAGAAAAACAGCCCTAAAGCGTGATGCTGCCACTACCATGCTTCACTGTGGGCATAGTGTTCTTTTGCTGATGTGCAGTGTTGTTTTTGCGCCAAACATATCTTTTGAACTTTTATGGCCAAAAAGTTCAACCTTTGTTTCATCAGACCATAACACATTTTCCCACATGCTTTTATGAGACTTCAGATGTGTTTTTGCAAAATTTTGCCGGGCTTGGATGTTTTTCTTTGTAAGAAAAGGCTTCCATCTTGCCACTCTACCCTGTAGCCCAGACATATGAAGAATACGGGAGATTGTTGTCACATGTACCACACAGCCAGTACTTGCCATATATTCCTGCAGCTCCTTTAATGTTGCTGTAGGCCTCTTGGTAGCCTCCCTGACCAGTTTTCTTCTAGGCTTTTCATCAATTTTGGAGGTATGTCCAGTTCTTGGTAATGTCACTGTTGTGCCATATTTTCTCCACTTGATGACTGTCTTCGCTGTGTTCCATGGTATATCTGGTGCCTTGGAAATTCTTTTGTACCCTTCTCCTGACTGATACCTTTTTAACAATGAGATTCCTCTGAAGCTTTGAAAGCTCTCTGCGGATCATGGCTTTTGCTGTAGGATGCGACTAAAAATGTCAGGAAAGACTTACTAGAACAGCTGAACTTTATTTGGGGTTAATCAGAGGCACTTTACATGATGGCAGGTGTGTACTCCTAGGACTCCTATTTTTAACATGAGTTGGAATGTGATTGCTTAATTCTGAACACAGCTACATCTCCAATTATAAGGTGTGCACACTTATGCAACCACATTATTTCAGTTTGTTTTTCAATTGAGTTGTACAGTTTATAGGTCACATTAAAGGTGGAAAAAGTTCTGAAATGATTTCTTGGTCTCGTTTTTTTTACATCACATTACCCTGACATTTTAACAGGGGGTGTGTAGACTTTTTATATCCACTGTATTTTGCATCAGGACTGCAACTTGGTTCTCTCTGCCCTACAGGATCCCCCCTTTGAATCCATCAGGGATATCCCTTTTAGATTACCTCTTCTTCTGCAAAGTGTCCTTTTTGGTTGCTTTCACGTCTGTCAGAAATGTCTGAGTTGGTTGTCTCTTGTGGAGAATTTCTTGGGCATTTGGCACTAAACCTCTCCAGCTCTATAATTTCGCCACTTGGTCCTCTGTTCCTACCTTTTCAAAGTTCTAGGTGGAGTTTCAGTCTTCTGTGGATACCGCTTTCCGTGGCAAGGTTCTTGCACTGACTGTCTGAAGTTGGATCTATTGACCCTTGCTGGTGTCTGGCCTGTTGGCAGAGTTCTGTTTGCCTAGTTGTTGCCCACCCTTCTCATTTACTACTTGGGGACGACGCCATGGCCTGTGAATAGGACAAAAAGCAAAAGGGAGCCGCTCAACTTCCAAAAGTCCATACAGAGAAAGTACAGCTGCTGCTCTTTCGTGTTTCACTCCGTTAGTAGCTTAGTCGTAGAGTCTGTGATACTTTGTGTGAGGTTCTATTGAATGAGACATATGGGGTAATTTTTACCCCTAATATCTCGCTTGCCCTCCATTGAAGCTAATGGCACACACATCACACTCCATTAACTTCTTCCCCGGCCACAGCAGCTGGGCTAAGTGATAGCAGACAGCTCTTACAAAAGTAGGGTAGATCAGCAGATGGATGTTCACAGGTCTTCCTACACTCCTGGCCACACCTGCCATGCTGATCCCAGGTCTGCAGATGGTGTGGAGTCTAAAAAAACATGGTTAGCATTGCGAATGTAGCAGGGGTGTGTGGAAACAATCTGGCAACTTTACATATTGTGTAAAACGCACAACTGCTACTGACATATAAATTGGTGGTAGTGAAAGGGTTAAACACTACACATTGTTTCTTCCATTGGTAACTAAGAAATGCAGACACGACACACTGACCCCTTCTTAATTCTTACGTGTTGTTTTTCTATTTTTCTATGTTTAGTGTGTTAAAAGTGGTGGCAAATTGTGTGGGTTCAACATCTAGCAAGTTGACTGCCCTATAATTCAGTCTTTAGAGATTAATCATATAAACTTTTTGAGAAAAACAAAGTTTATAGTCCTGCATATGCAGTGAATGGGTTGTACAAATGATTTCTAGTTTGAATGTCTTTGTGGAAATAAGTATGTTGTAAGAGGCGGTGTATATAATATTTGTGTGTATAAATTTATATAATTTTTTTTTATATTTGAAAAATTATTAGAAAAAACACACACACATAGGATGTTGGGTCTCTTTAAGAATGTGCTTTTGCTTCTTTTCTGTGGTAGGCAATCATGGCTCAACTTCCACAAGAACAGAAAGCTAAAATTGCAGAACAGGTTGCTAGCTTTCAAGAAGAAAAAAGTAAACTGGATGCTGAAGTATCAAAATGGGATGACAGTGGAAATGATATCATCGTTCTGGCTAAGCAGATGTGCATGATAATGATGGAGATGACCGATTTTACTAGGTATGCTGTGACGATCAATAAACTACACCTGGATTTTTAATAAACAACTCAGTTTATACATATGAGCTACAGTATGCTTAACTTTGTTACAGAGGGAAAGGACCACTTAAAAATACATCAGATGTGATTAGTGCAGCCAAGAAGATTGCAGAAGCTGGATCACGAATGGATAAATTAGGACGTACCATAGCTGACCATGTAAGTACATTCTAATTCAGGGGAGAGAATGAGCAACAGTGTTCACAATATATTCTAGAGCAGATAAAGCTGCTTGTGAAATTTATACAGTATATTATGCCATTTTGCTGATTTCGAAGTAAAATATGAAGTTTTTTTAAAGTTTTTTTTTTTTCAAATTATGAAACTTCACCTCCATTATGCATTTGGCAGGCAAAAGGCTGGAATCTATAGAAGTTTTTTCTGTGTTTTTTTTTTTTACACAAGAATCAATACAAATTTTACCCAGGATTCCTAATTTTTTTTTTTCAATAAAATAAATTCAATTATTGTCTATAGAATAAACCTCAAAGTGGTCCCTGATTAAAGTCTAAATTAAAGTTTACTTAAAGTCCTCTTGCACACGGGAGTAAAAGCTGTGTTTGTTTGTTTTTTTGTTTTTTCTACTGTAGCAAACACAGGTGCCTTGTTTATTGAACAATGCACACTAGGGCCGAAACAACTAATCGATTATGAAATTAATCGATTACTATTTTCATAATCGATTAATTATCCAGTAACCTAATGGGGTTGAAAAAACTAAAACTAGCCCTTTTATAGTACAAAAAGGGCAAATAATCGCTACTGTAAATATTACTTTCAGTAAAAAGATGAACCCCTTTCAGTAGCGATTTGCTCTTTTTGGTACTATAAAGGGTTAATTTTAGTTTTTTTAACCCCATTATTTTACTAAACGTCTTAGGCCTGGATCACACCTGTGTTTTTTGGTGCCGTTGTGCCTGTGTGGGGGCGGCGGTGTTACTTGAGAAGCCTTTACGTGAAAAATATGTGACAGACCACTCCCCTCCAGCGTCAGGTGGGACGGGGCCGCTGAGTTGAATGGGCGGGCCATCAGCTCTCCATTCTCTTCCACAGAACATCGCATCCTGGCTGCCTCCAAGCAGCAAGAGTGTTCTCCCTGTCCCTGCTGCTTTGTGAGCTGGTTCCCCCCCCACCCCCCCACCCCCACCCCTTATATCTCTCACTGCAAGTCCGTGCACGTTTATCTCTCCTCACTTCCCTGATCTCTCATTGTCTCCCCAGCCCCCCCTCACCTGTCCTCAGTCATGGCGGGGTCCGGCTGGGGATACATGCTTTTAAGCTTGAGCCATTAGAAGATGGAGATACTGCAAGCAAGTTCATCAAGAGGTCAGAGGGAGGAGGGGGGTATGTGGAGGGAGTGTGAGCATTCTAAAGTCCAGGACACTGACATGGCTGGGGGGGGGGGGGGGGGCTTCTATACATTGAGTGGGGCTGAGACTTTTCTGAACTCCCCCTGTACTGGGAACATCCCATATGTGAGGAAGTGACAGGAACCCAGCATGGGGGAGGGGTGAGTCCTGGACATGCTGGGACTTGTAGTGACTGTGTGGCTTTCCCTAATTCTGTGCTGCAAGAGGTTCAAATGAATGTACAAATAAGCAAATAATATAAGGAACCTCAATAACAGAGATCAATAATACCCTACTGGATATTACAGCTAAAATCACCAGTGCTGCACATTATTAAAAAGGTGCAAACAAAGCGGAATAAATAGATAAAAAAGAAAAAATTCCATATACAGATTTAAATTCATCATTAAAGTTCAAGTGAATGTCAAAGTAACAAATATATAAAACATAAAAATCAATAGTACCCTTCTGGATATTGCAACCAAAAGCACCAGTGCTGTAAAAAATGAAGGGTCTTGATGTAAGGTGAGCTGTTAGCGCACACGGAGTGATCACACCATCACTTAGACCCCTTTCACACTGAGCTGCCTCAGGTGTCTTGGGTAAAGCGGCACTATTTTTAGCGCTGCTTTACCATCGCTATTCGGCCGCTAGCGGGGGCGGTTTTAACTCCCCCTGCTAGTGGCTGAAAGGGTTAAATCTGCCCACAAAACACCGTTGCAGCGGTGCTTTGCCGGTGGTATGGCGGCCCTGCCCCATTGTTTTAAATGGGCAGGAGCGATGTATACACCGCTCCTCCACCACTGCAAAGAAGCTGCTGGCAGGACTTTTTGTGATACCCTGCCAGTGCAGCGCCCCAGTGTGAAAGCCCTCAGGTTTTCACACTGGGTTTGCAGCTGAGGCTTTTTTGCAGGCACTGTTTTTAGCGCTGTAGTGCCTGAAAAACACCTCCAGTGTGAAAGGTGTTTTAGACCCCTTTCACACCGGGGCGCTTTGCAGGTGCTACAACACTAAAAATAGTGCCTGCAAAGCGCCCTGAAAGAGCTGCTGCTGTGTCTCCAATGTGAAATCCCCGAGTGCTTTCACACTGAAGCGGTGCGCTGGCAGGACGGTAAAAAAAAGTCTGCTAGCAGCACCTTTGGAGCGGTGTATACACCGCTCCTAAACCACTCCTGCCCATTGAAATCAATGGGGCAGTGCGGCTATACCGACGGCATAGGGCTGCTTTTAACCCTTTCTCGGCCGCTGGCGGCCGAATAGCGCCACAAAATTAGCGGCGTAGTGTCACCGACGCCGCCCCTGCCCCAGTGTGAAAGGGGTCTTAAGGATTTCTTCATATATGCACGTCTATCACCACCGGGATCTGTTTGAATTGTTTACTTGGACACACTGATGTGGGATGTGAAACACAAAAAAGGACACTTTATTGATGAACTTTATTATCCTATGAAACTTATTTGGTTTACCTATTCGCCATATTTGCACATATATTTTGATTTTCTTACAGCACTGGTGCATTTGGTTGCAATACCCAGCAGGGTCATTTTATTTGGATATTGCTACCGCATTGATGAACTTTATCTGCATGGGGAATTATCTTGCTTTGTTTGCACAATTTTTAATATTTGCAGCACTGGTGCTTTTGGTTGCAATATCCAGCAGGGTACTGTTGATTTTTATGTCTTATTTATTTGAACATTCAATTGAATTTCATTGATGAATTTGATCTGTATACTGTATATGGTATTTTTCCTTTTTATCTATTTGTTTGCACATTTTTAATTATGTAGAATTTACAATTTAGTTATAATGTCCAGCAGAGTATTAATCTCTGTTGCAGCACTGGGGTTTTGATTTAGTCCCCAATAAGTCTTTTTGTGTTATGTATTTTTACACTTTGTTTTATTGAATTAGGGATAACGCTACACTTTTTATTTTTAGTAAGTGTGGGGACATATTATAGTGTTGGCAACTGCCATTGGCTGTTTTTTGTCATATTGGTTGGTATTGGTTAGCGCAAAAGTAATCATATTCTCTTTATCCACTGCCCTACTGATGCCTTCCACTGCTGCACTGACCGACACCGGCCACTGCTGCACTGACCGACCCCGGCCACTGCTGCACTGACCGACCCCGGCCACTGCTGCACTGACCGACCCCGGCCACTGCTGCACTGACCGACCCCGGCCACTGCTGCACTGACCGACCCCGGCCACTGCTGCACTGACCGACCCCGGCCACTGCTGCACTGACCGACCCCGGCCACTGCTGCACTGACCGACCCCGGCCACTGCTGCACTGACCGACCCCGGCCACTGCTGCACTGACCGACCCCGGCCACTGCTGCACTGACCGACCCCGGCCACTGCTGCACTGACCGACCCCGGCCACTGCTGCACTGACCGACCCCGGCCACTGCTGCACTGACCGACCCCGGCCACTGCTGCACTGACCGACCCCGGCCACTGCTGCACTGACCGACCCCGGCCACTGCTGCACTGACCGACCCCGGCCACTGCTGCACTGACCGACCCCGGCCACTGCTGCACTGACCGACCCCGGCCACTGCTGCACTGACCGACCCCGGCCACTGCTGCACTGACCGACCCCGGCCACTGCTGCACTGACCGACCCCGGCCACTGCTGCACTGACCGACCCCGGCCACTGCTGCACTGACCGACCCCGGCCACTGCTGCACTGACCGACCCCGGCCACTGCTGCACTGACCGACCCCTTTTATATTTTTACAGTGACATTTTTTTAAAGTTTTCCTTACTGTTAAGTTAGGGCTTGCTGGATAATTTCTTAAATGTGCTGAACCCCGATCTTTGATCTTTCATGTTTAGGTAGATATGCACCTCTCAAAGGTTGTCTACCCCTGCTCTAGGGTATTCAAAAGATTTTGGAGTAACTATCCACATTTTGACATACCTCTCCAATTCTTTTCAATTACCCTCTCAATATGTAAATAAAGATCTGAAATAACAGTTTAGCCACTTTGAGTATTTTGGCGCGAAGTGCAACTTTTGCATCGGGGCCCACAAGCTTTAAGCTATGCCTCTGGCTGTGGTAGTTCATTGATTCTTCCTGTCAGAGTGTGAGGTACGAACAAGCAAATGCACTGACAGGTCTGCAGGAGTCCTGCATGGCTTTAGCGATCTGCTGATCTCTCGTGCGATGCTTTACTGGCTCCTGCAACAAAAAATTATAAATGCACTATTTTTTTTCCCTGCAAACAAAATGTGCAAGTATTCTTATTGTCAAAAGGTGAACATATCCTTTAGGGTGGTTGTTTTTAAAAAGATAAACATGGCATACTTGTTATGTGCAATAGTTTTGCACAGAGCAGCCCTGATCCACTTCTTCTCGGGTCCCATGCTGGTGCTCCTGGCTCCCTCCCCCCCTTAACCACTGCCCCCATAGCAAGCCGTTTATTATGGGACACTGGTGCGTGCTTGCTCCCGACCATAAGACGCATAGAGCTGCGATTTTGCCCAGCCCCCTGCCCTCTACTCATTGGTTCACTGACTGTTATTAACCGCATTGGGAGCCAATGGCTCCACTGCTGTGTCTCAGCCAAAGAGGGAGAGACCCAGGACAGCCGCTGCTCCCGTGCACATCGCTGAACCCAGAGGGGGCTTGGGTACGTATGAAAGAAAAAGCATGTCCATGAAGACTCACGAGATGTATGACATAATTTTGGCCTAGGCCAGAAACCAAGAAGAAACGTAAAAAGTTCAAAAGCACGTAATAATATACCTTCCTATCTGTTTACTAATGCTAGCAGCATGACGATTAAAACAGTACACTTTAATTATGGTTTTAATCGTTTTTTTTTAATTTTTGAAAAATGTAAAACCATTAAATAGTTTACATTAATTCCTCAATCCCTTTCTCTCTATACTCGGCTGCTCTCTGTACAGAGGCCTCCATTCATTCAAAGACTGAAGCATAGTAAACAATTAACTGTGCTTCAGTTATGAATGAACAGTACCAATGACTCACTGTGTTCATTCAGGAAGGGAAGGGCCCCGGTAAACATGATGGGTTTACCCATCCCCCGATCTTTGTCCTGGTACCATTCCCCTTACGTGCCTACAGCAGCTGACACCCATTGGGAGGGATAGAAAAAGCTGGCCAGCAGCGCTGCAGGGAAGGGATTTCAGGAATCGGTCCTGCAGGAAATGTGGACAAGGGCAGAACCGGGGGGGGGGGGGTGAGAGTCCAATCCCGCTGTGTGCACACCGCATCGGATGGGCGGAGAGAGAGGAGGAGGATATGATCAGAGTGATTGTGGGGGTGGCAGCTGCACAGTCTCCTCTGTTAAAATAATGTGGCTCTTACCCTGTAGAGAAAGGCAGGTTCTACCCTCTTTATCAGTGGGGCTAGGTGTAGCTACTTAATGTATAGCGTCCTAACCTCCTGAAGGCGGTAGAAAAATATTGCTGCAGTGTGAAGAATAATACAACACTGTGTCCTCCAATACACTATCCCTTCTCCCAAAACTACCCTTTTTCTGGGGGGGGGGGGGGGGGGGGGGAGAATCCTAAATCGCTACTCCTAAAGTCCAAATATGCAAAAATACTAATCCGCACAAAACAGAATTTCTTTTGATTAACTTTTCTTTCTTAACAGTGCAGGTGTGTTGATTTTTTTTTTTTAATTATTTTAGTGTCCTGATTCTACCTGCAAACAAGATCTTTTGGCATATCTCCAGCGCATTGCTCTTTACTGCCACCAACTTAATATTTGTAGCAAAGTCAAGGCTGAAGTTCAAAATCTTGGAGGAGAGTTGGTGGTCTCAGGAGTAAGTATCAGTATTTTGTTACAGCTTTTACTGTATCAGTGATAGGTGTATAGTAGAGCTGCACGATTCTGGCTAAAATGAGAATCACGATTTTTTTGCTTAGAGGATAGATCACGATTCTCTCACGATTCTCGCGGCGTAACATCATCTTTCACATTAAAACAAAATTGCGCTAACTTTACTGTTTCTTTTTTTTTATTTATTGAAGTGTATTTTTTCCCAAAAAATTGCATTTGAAAGACCGCTGGGCAAATACAGTGCGACATAAAATATTGCAGCAATTGCCATTTTATTCCATATTATAAAATATTATAATATATATTTATATATTTTATCTCTAATGTTTGGGGGTTCCAAGTAATTTTTTTTAGCAAAAAATATTGATTTTAACTTGAAGTGTCAGAAAAAGATTTAGACTTTAAGTGGTTAAACTTCCTGCATTTACACGTTGTTTAAAGCTTGGCAGATTGCCCAGGTTATTTGTTTACACAGAGAAGTTTATCCCTTTGATCTAAGAAGGAAGTTAGATACAATGTTTCAAGTTCTAAACTTGGCAGAATGCCTGGATGTTTTCTTTTGACAGCTGAGTGAGCAGATAATCTCTCCACTTGTTTATATGAAAGAATCCTCAAACTCAGCAGGAGAGATCGTCAGGGGAGGTGAATCGAGATCACTATTTTTTAACGATTAATTGTGCAGCTCTAGTGTATAGTAATGAAAATGATATTAAAGCTACCAAGATTTTTAAATAAAATAACATGTCATACGTACCTACTCTCTGCAAAGGTTTTGCACAGAGCAGCCCTGCAATCCTCCTGTTCTCTGGTCCCCCACTGGCACTCCTGGCTCCTCACCCACATGAACCTGTGTGTGTGTGTGTGTGTGTGTGTGTGTGTGTGTGTGTGTATGTATATGTGTATATATATATATATATATATATATATATATATATATATATATATATATATATATATATATATATATATATATATATATATATATATATATATATATATATATATTATAGTGGCTTGCGAAAGTATTCGCCCCCCTTGAACTTTTCAACCTTTTGCCACATTTCAGGCTTCAAACATAAAGATATAAAATTTTAATTTTTTGTGAAGAATCACCAACAAGTGGGACACAATTGTGAAGTGGAACGAAATCTATTGGATATTTTAAACTTTTTTAGCAATTAAAAAACTGAAAAGTGGTGCGTGCAAAATTATTCGGCCCCTTTACTTTCTTTCAGTGCAGCAAACTCACTCCAGAAGTTCAGCGAAGATCTCTGAATGATCCAATGTTGTCCTAAATGACTGATGGTGATAAATAGAATCCACCTGTGTGTAATCAAGTCTCTGTATAAATGCACCTGCTCTGTGATAGTCTCAGGGTTCTGTTGAAAGCGCAGAGAGCATCATGAAGACCAAGGAACACACCAGGCAGGTCCGTAATACTGTTGTGGAGAAGTTTAAAGCCGGATTTGGATACAAAAAGATTTCCCAAGCTTTAAACATCCCAAGGAGCACTGTGCAAGCGATCATTTTGAAATGGAAAGAGTATCAGACCACTGCAAATCTACCAAGACCTGGCTGTCCCTCTAAACTTTCAGCTCAGACAAGGAGAAGACTGATCAGAGATGCAGCCAAGAGGCCCATGATCACTCTGGATGAACTGCAGAGAACTACAGCTGAGGTGGGAGAGTCTGTCCATAGGACAACAATCAGTCGTACACTGCACAAATCTGGCCTTTATGGAAGAGTGGCAAGAAGAAAGCCATTTCTCAAAGATATCCATAAAAAGTCTCGTCTAAAGTTTGCCACAAGCCACCTGGGAGACACACCAAACATGTGGAAGAAGGTGCTCTGGTCCGATGAAACCAAAATCGAACTTTTTGGCCACAACACAGCTCATCACACTCAACACACCATCCCCACTGTCAAACATGGTGGTGGCAGCATCATGGTTTGGGCCTGCTTTTCTTCAGCAGGGACAGGGAAGATGGTTAAAATTGAGGGGAAGATGGATGCAGCCAAATACAGGAAAACCTGTTGGAGTCTGCAAAAGACCTGAAACTGGGACGGAGATTTATCTTCCAACAAGACAATGATCCCAAACATACAGCAAAATCTACAAAGGAATGGTTCACAAATAAACGTATCCAGGTGTTAGAATGGCCAAGTTAAAGTCCAGACCTGAATCCAATCGAGAATCTGTGGAAAGAGCTGAAAACTGCTGTTCAAACGCTCTCCATCCAACCTCACTGAGCTCGAGCTGTTTTGCAAGGAAGAATGGGCAAGAATTTCAGTCTCTCGATGTGCAAAACTGATAGAGACATACCCCAAGCGACTTGCAGCTGTAATCGCAGCAAAAGGTGGCTCTACAAAGTATTAACGCAAGGGGGCCGAATAATTTTGCACGCCCCACTTTTCATTTTTTTATTAGTTAAAGTTTCAAAAATCCAAAAGATTTCGTTCCACTTCACAATTGTGTCCCACTTGTTGGTGATTCTTCACAAAAAATAAAAATTTTATATCTGTTTGAAGCCTGAAATGTGGCAAAAGGTTGAAAAGTTCAAGGGGGCCGAATACTTTCGCAAGCTACTGTGTGTGTATGTATATGTGTGTGTGTATATATATATATATATATATATATATATATATATATATATATATATATATATATATATATATATATATATATATATATATATATATATATATATATATATATTACACACAGTTGTGCTCTAAAGGTTACATAGCAGGTGAGGCTGAAAAAAGACACAAGTCCGACCTATGTGTGTGATTTTATATCCTGGCAGAAATGGTGAAATTTTGGCAATAACCACTTCAGCCCCGGAAGAATTTACCCCCTTCCTGACTGGGCCATTTTTTGCGATATGGCACTGCGACGCATTTAACTGACAATTGCGCGATCGTGCGACACTACCCAAACAAAATTAAAGTGTCCTTTTTTTCCCCCCACAAATAGAGCTTTCTTTTGGTGGTTTTTGATCACCTCTATAAGCGTATATTTATTGGTTTGCTCAAGTTATAGCGCCTACAAAATAGGTTATTGGTTTATGGCAAATAGCCACTGATTACTGTATAAATGTCACTGGCAGGGAAGGGGTTAACACTAGGGGGCAATCAAGGGGTTAAATGTGTTCCCTGACTGTGTGTTCTAACTGTCAGGGGGATGGGACTGACTGGGAAGGAGACCGATCGGTGTTCCTATATACTAGGAACACCCAATCTCTCTCCTCTTCCCTGCCAAAACGTGGATTTGTGTGTTTATACACACAGATCCACGTTCCTGCTCTGTCGCGATCGATCGTGGGTGCCCGGCGGGCGCAGGGCTCGCGCATTGGCTCCTCAGTGACGCGACGCGCCCCCGATACCCCTTAATGCGGCCGTCGTATAGCAACGCCGATTCGCGCAGGGGAGCCATTCTGCCGCTGTCAAACGATTTTGGGAAGAGGAGGGAGGCAAGCGGTGACATCATGGGCTGCGGCCCAGACTCCCGGAAGGGGGAACAGGATACTTGTCAGACAGGTATCTGCTCCCCCCCACCTCCCGAAAGGTGCCAAATGTGGCACCTGAGGGGGGGGGAAATCAGCAGAAGTTCCACTTTTTGGGTGGAACTCTGCTTCAATGACTTGGCTGTGGAATCCCAGGAACTAAGACAAAGGGTTCTTGGTGTCTGGCATTCCTACAAAGCTTACAGCACCCTGTGCTGCCTTGGATTTGAGGAATTTTGTCTTGCCTGTAAATTTACATATCTTGGAGTACAGTACACAGACCAACCTCCTGTATGTTCCTGGGTTATTCTGCATTGCTTTCTACAAAACAGGACTCGCGGAATGGGGTGTGGGCTATTGGGGAGACATCCAGGGGCATGTCCTTAAAATCTTTGCAAAATTAGTGGAAAAGTTTCCCCAGGGGGCTTTTAAGCAGCAAAATATTTCTGAAACAATGTTTAGTAACCGGGTTTAGTGAAAATATTATTTAATTCAGACATAGAATGCATTACATAGATACAATCAATATCACATAAAATTTCCAGTAGTCAACACAAGCAACAACAAAGAACCATTTCCCATGGCAATCAGTTCATTAAAAAAGTTCTAATTGAACAGTTACATTTGTATCAATACTATCCATATGAATCCCCATGAATATCCCAATGCATTTCGACCCTTTTTCCTTTTCTGATCTTCTTCAGGGTTGCTTTAAATTCTAAAGAGATGCATCAAAAAATTCTATTAGGATTTTCTACAATATACAAAACATGATAGATCATTTTGTGATATTTTAAAAGTTTTGAAAGTACATCTCCATACATATGGCGAAGTAATTACCATTTGGCAATAGCAAAGTAGGCTTGTGTCGCATAGTTTGAGATAATAAAAACTGTTGCGTGCTGTGGTCCCACAATGTTTGCTCATTCCCTCTGTCACCTCTGGGCGCATCGATAGTCCACGGGGCTTGCAAGGAGCCATCTATTCTTACCTAGCTTGTGTCATGTAATGTACTCCAAAATATGGAATTTACCGGAAAATCAAAATTGCTTTATTTTTTTGTCCAATGTTTGGGTCAGTGACTAAAGTGAAACTATCCATGTGATAGGCCTGGCAACTAAGTTAGCAATGTTAGTCTTTATATTTTGCTCAGATTTTTTTTTTTTTTTTTTTTTTTAAACTGGGTGGCCTGTACAGGCACAGCGGTATACTGGTACATCGCTGCCTGTTTCCAGGTTTAGGGCGCATGAATTTACACAGTAGGAGTCTGTCAGCAGGTCCCGACCAATGATTCATGGCCGGGACCTGCTGATCGGCTGTGCCCAATCACAGTCCAGAGCCCTGTGTTGATAATCAACACAGGGCTCTGTACTGAGGGAATGATCTCTGTTTCTTATCTATGCAAAGCATGGATAAGAAACAGACATCTTTCGTAAAAAGCAGCACACATTACACAAGTTAACACTTGTTAGGAACACTCCCCCTTGATTACCTGAGATGTTAACCCTTTCCCAGCCACTGTCATTAGTTCAGTGACTGTGTATAGTAATATCACTAATCACTGTATTGGTGTCTGTGTCCGTTTCCACTCAGTGCGGCGGGCAATCTGACACGATCGCAGTCCCATTATAAGTCGCTGATCACTGCCATTAGTAGTATAAAAAAATAAATAATAAAAATTCCAATATGCACTGCTTAAAAAAAATTAAAGGAACACTTTGAAAACACAACAGATCTCAATGAGGAAAAATATGCTGGATATCTATACTGATATGGACTGGGTAATGTGTTAGGAACAAAAAGATGCTACATCATTTGAAGGAAATGCAAATTATCAACCTACAGAGGGCTTAATTCAAAGACACTCCGAAAATCAAAGTGAAAAAATTATGCAGCAGGCTAGTCCATTTTGCTGTAATTTCATTGGTGCAACTCAAAATGGTACCCTGTAGTTTGGCCACCACTTGCTTGTATGCATGCCTGACAACATTGGGGCATGCTCCTAATGAGACAGTGGATGGTGTCCTGGGGTATTTCCTCCCGGATCTGGACCAGGACATTACTGCACTCCTGAACAGACCGAGGTGAAACCTTGCGGCATAGAAACATAATGTCCCACAGGTGTTCCATTGGATTTAGGTCAGGCGAGCATTGGGGCCATTCAATGGTATCAATGCCTTCATCCTCCAGGAACTGGCTGCATACTCTCGCCACATGAGGTGGGGCATTGTCGTGCAACAGGAGGGAACCCAGGACCCACTGCATCAGTGGAAGGTCTGACAATGGGTCCAAGGATTTCATCCCAATACCTAATGGCAGTCAGGGTGCCATTGTCAAACCTGTAGAGGTCTATGCGTCCCTCCATGCATATGCCTCCCCAGACCATCACTGACCCACCACCAAACTGGTCATACTGAACAATGTTACAGGCAGCATAACATTCTCCATGGCTTCTCCAGACCCTTTCACGTCTGTCACATGTGCTCAGGGTGAACCTACTCTCATCTGTAAATAGCACAGGGCACCGGTGGTGGACCTGCCAATTCTGGTGTCCAATGGTAAATGCCAATCAAGCTTCACATTACCGAGCAGTGAGCACAGGGCCCACTAGAGGACGTCAAGCCCTTAGGCCACCCTCATGAAGTCTGTTTCTGATTGTTTCATTAGAGACATTCACACCAGTGGCCTGCTGGAGGTCATTTTGTAGGGCTCTGGCAGTGCTCACCTTGTTACTCCTTGCACAAAGGAGCATATACTGGTCCTACTAATGGGTTAAGGACTTTTTACGACCCTGTCCTTCTCTCCTAGAGTGCCTGTCTCCTTGAATCTTCACCATGCTCTTGAGATTGTGCTGGGAGACACTGTAAATCTTCTGGCAATGGCACGCATTGATGTGCCATCCTGGAGGAGTTGGACTGTCTGTTCAACCTCCTATAAGGTCCAGGTATCGCTCATACTACCAGTAGTGAAACTGACCCTAGCCAAATGCTAAACTAGTGAAAAACAATCTGGAAAGATTAGTATTTTTGGGGTGTCTTTGAATTCAGCCCTCTGTAGGTTGATCATTTTAATTTCCATCAAACAATGTGGCATCTTTTCGTTCCTAACACATTACCCAGTCCATATCAGTATAGATAGCCTGCATGATATTTTTCCCCATTGAGATTTGATGTGGTTTCAGTGTGCCATGCATTCGTAAGTGTAATGTCCACCTGTGCATGGATGTGGGATGTTCCGGGCGCTTGTTATGTTATCTGGGGCTCTTCTGGACATGCAGTACATGTAGTACTGCAGCATGGGATGTGTCCGGAGGTATCCAGGACCAGCGTGGAGCACAAGTGGCCAGCATTTGAGGCCGTTCGAAAGTAGGAGTCGTTCGTAACTCAGGAACTGCCTGTAAATATCTCCTAAACGTTTAGGAGATATCTACAATACCTATAGGTAAGCTGCCTTATAGGCTTACCTATAGGTAAAACTGACAATGAGCGGTATACAGCCACTTTAATGTGCCATATGACAGGTGTTCAGTGCAATTTCCTGTTTTCTTGTAGACATTCTATAAATACATCTTGTGATCCAACTATTCAGTTATTTTATTCTCCCTGAAATATTTTAGGTTGACAGTGCCATGTCTCTGATTCAAGCTGCAAAGAATTTGATGAATGCTGTGGTTCAAACTGTTAAGGCATCTTACGTGGCCTCTACAAAGTACCAGAAATCGCAGGGAATGGCATCTTTGAACCTCCCAGCCGTGTCTTGGAAAATGAAAGCCCCAGAGAAGAAGCCCCTTGTAAAGAGAGAAAAGCAGGATGAGACCCAGACCAAAATAAAGCGTGCATCTCAGAAGAAACATGTTAACCCTGTACAAGCACTTAGTGAATTTAAAGTTATGGAGAGCATATAAGCAGATATACTTTATTTGTATGTTTTACATTATGTGATTGTAATATTTTGCATTGGTCAGTTTTGTACTAAAATCTGATAAGCACATTAGTGTCACAATAAGGGTATAATTGATTAGTCAATAATAGACAAAATACAATTCAGTTTAAAGTGGTATACAGGACTTGGAAACACCATTCCCTATTGCTTATAGTCCTCTAGCTCTCCATAAGATACATTTTAAACCTACTTGCGAATCATCCTGGATTTCCTGGGAACAAAAGGAAAGGGACTTCAATAGATATTGGGACCAATTTATGTAATTGGTGAAAGAGGAAAGAAATGCCTGTGACCAAGCTAAAAAGAATAAACCCTGGGATGCTGGATTATTAAATGCTCTTTTTGTTTAATATACATTATTACATATACCTTTAGTGATTATTTAAGCATATACTACTTTAAGTGATTTCAAGATTTGTTTAGAGCAGTGTTTCTCAACTCCAATCCTCAAGGCGCCCCAACAGGTCATGTTTTCAGGATTTCCCTCAGATAAAACCGCTGTGGTAATTACTAAGGCAGTGAAACTGATCAAATCACCTGTGCAAAATAATGAAAAACCTGACCTGTTGGGGGGCCTTGAGGACTGGAGATGAGAAACACTGATTTAGAGAATGGTTGGTTAGCTTTTCTTTTCTTCCTTTTTTTTTTTTTTTTTTTTTTTTTTAAACTGCCATCTCTTTAAAATTGTGTGCTTAGTTGGCGTATATGATTGCCAGAAATTTCACACAAAAACACACTATATTTTTGATGATTGACAGAGGTACTAAATGTGTATAGATCTTTTTTATACGTTGTGTTTTAAGGCTGCAGTAAGGCATTGACATTGAAAAGTTCATTGAAAATTGGTATTAATTCTGTAGCTTGTTCTGATACCACCTCCTCCTTCTATCACATTAGTCACATTACATTTTTTGGGGAGAGCAGGTACCTTGGTGATCCATGCAGAAGTTTGCCCCCTTCTTTGCCCGCAGCCTTCTGGGACATGTCACAGCTGAAGGACTGGCCCAAGTGAGGACAGTGCTATGTATGTGTCCTTTACAGTTTTTGTAGCTGCTGACTTACATTTTTGTTTTTGAAGTTTTGACATGCACACACATACTGTAAACTTAGCATGAGTACACAGGCTTATTCTTACAGGCTTATAGTTTGTATCTCTATACAAGAGTTAAAATCTGAGTTTATCCTTGTTGGCTGGTAGACAGATTGTTAATCGTGCTTTTACTTTTGGTTTGCAAATTTTGTTGCTCTATTTAGAGATGCTTTTATTAAAATTTTCTTCAAAAATTATAATTTCCAAATCCTTGTTGTAATGATTTTTTAATTGGAATTTTAACTCTGATTCTGATATGTCCATAATATGTAAACCTGTTTCATTTTGGGGGTTTTTCTTTACTGAAGCACATTGCGTTTTTTTTTCCATTAAGCCCTTTTATGTAACTACATTATGTATTATGCTGTATGCATTTCATAATACTTTTAAAAGTGCATACCATTTAATGATTATTGCATAGAAAAATCAACATTATTGGCTTACAATAAACCACCTTTTTCAATAATATAGTTTGCAATAGCAGTATTAAAGTGGTTTTAACCCCCCCCCCCCCCCCCAAAAAAAAAAAAAAAAACTAAAATTGATGGGATATCATTCTGCCCCCATCTCAATTGAAAAGGGCACAAGGCAAGGATGTCCACTGTCTCCATTGCTCTTTGCCATGGCGATTGAGACAGTGGCTATACCCCTTCGAGAAGACATGAACATACAGGGAGTGCGGTGCGGTTCTAATATGTACATGTGCGCATTATTTGCGGCTGACATGTTCGTCACCTCTCCCATTATCTCCCTCTGAATATACTTAGGACCCTACATGAGTTTGGTCAGGTGTCTGGGCTCAGAGTGAACGAGACAAAATCCTCCACCCTGAACATCAACATCCCTGAATCAACGTTTTCTCGTTTGCAGGACTCCTTCCCATTTCAATGGATGGATACAGCTCTCCCATATTTTGAAATTAACCACCCTCCCACATACTCGGCATGATACGTGACAAATTATTATCTGGCTTGCTTTCGGCGTTTAGAACTTCTACTTTCTAGCTGGGCCCTAAATGGTCTTTTGTGGCTTGGTAGGATACACGCAGTCAAAATGACTCTTCTGCCCAAACTTCTCTATTTAGATCCTTTTCTGGTGTTGGTCTCCAGGGCGGATTTACTGCGTTTTCAGTCCAAAGTTTTAAAGTTTATTTGGGGCATGAAAGGCCATAGATTAGCTCAGTTTAACTTTGCTCCTAGGGCCAAAGGAGGTCTTGGTGTACCCAACTTTTATGCGTATTATAAGGCAGCCCAACTGATGCAACTGTCGGTTGTGTACCCTCACCACGAGAGACGAGAATGGGTTCAGATGGAACGTCAGGCCGTCCCCTCCTTTGCAATCGATTATATACTATGGCGCTGTTTAAAAGATCGCCCCTTAATAAGAGCACCTACCTTATCCCACTCCTTTGCTTTATGGCAGTGGTCATCAACCCTGTCCTCAGGGCCCACTAACAGGCCAGGTTTTATGTATTACCTTGGGGAGATGCAGACTAGAATACTTCAATCACTGAGCAGCAAATGAAATCACCTGTGATGTATTTCAGTTATCTTGCAAACCTGGCCTGTTAGTGGGCCCTGAGGACGGTTGATGACCACTGCTTTATGGGATCATTTGCGACCTAATCCATCACTAATTTCTGCATTCATCCCATTGGCACACATATTCCATAATCCTGCCTTTCCCCCTGGTATGGACATGGGGGCATTTAAGTGGTGGACAGACAAGGGCTTGTATCGTATAGGTCACCAATTCACCCATAGAGGCCCCTTCACCCATTCTCATTGCTCCTCTAGCTTACAAATGCCCGTCTCAGAAAAATTCAGTTTTCTCCAAATTTCTCACTTGACTACATACGAACAATGGTGCACTAGAGGGGGCATCTCTACAGTGTATAAGTCGCTGCTCACCCCACCTCAGAAACAGCCGTACATGCTGGCCTGGGAGAGGGACCTTAATTATGATGGGGACCTGGAAACCTGGTAATAATAATCCAACGTATGTCTGGTTGAGGCCGGACTTGAGGTACTCACCAAATGGTACTTGGTCCTGACTCGCTTGGCCAGGATGTATGCTACGGCAACTTCGGAATGCTTCAGGGGCTGTTCATTGCAGGTTTCGATGTTGCATATATGGTGGTAATGCCCTAAAATGAGGGCATTCTGGAACAGGGTATCGATGCTTTGCAAGGTGACAGGGCTCTCTATTGATCAACAACCAAGCTTGGCCTTGCTTAATGTTGTGCCTAATGAGTGGCCGCATCCGTTGAAATGTCTGATTTACTTTATACTGCTGGCATCTAAGATCACTATTGCGGGAGCATTGAAGAAACCCCTAGTATCTTAGTCGATTTAAACTATCATGGATTATGATACATGTAAGAATTGCTAGTATTGTCAATGACCGAAGTGCTTTGTTTGAACGAACATGGGAGTTTCTGTAATTCCATTTGGTGTCCTTGGATGTCTATGACCACCTACAATTCCTGCATCTGAGTCCATTTATTCAGCTCCGGAGGGCTAACTTTACACAAGCTTCCCCTGATCCTCTGTAGTGGGGGGTCATGGGGCTCTGGTAAGCGGCTAATTTTTATCACTGGTGGTGGACTGCACGCAACGTTTTCCACGTCATGACAGATTTCAAATGTCTCTCATATTGATGGACTTTTTTAATTTTACCATTTCCTTCATTCATTTTTTTCACGGGTGTTTGACTACGTTTGGACATTTATTACATATTTTTTGCATTTACCCAACCTTTTCATAATTTTTAGAACATACCATTTGTGGTTATTTGTTTGCTATATTTGTTTATGGTTTATGAATAACACTATTGATTTATGCATTATTGAGTCAATGCTGTAGTGCGATTCTATTATCTACATTTTTACACTTTTTGTTGTGCAGGAGAATCGCTGCTTCTTTCACATTATTTGCCAATTGTTTTAATTGTATACATTTGGGTTATAGCACATTATTTTGGTACACTTTAGCGCAGTTTTTTTTCCCTTTGTCTTATACATTCATGTACCTTTATCGTGACCATAGGTATAGCGCAGACACCGAGCTCGTCACCTAATTTTTCTGTCTTTGTCCTAGTCGTCCTCTTGTCCCAAAGATCATAAAATAAACCACCCCTTCTTTCCCTCTCTCCTCTACCTTTGTCTCTATCCTTTTCTCCTTTTCTCCTTTTCCTCCTTTTTCACAATGCCTCTCTCTGTCTGTGTGTGTCTCTCTCTCGTCAGTTATGAGACTTTTGGTTATATTAGAGGGCGATAGGTAGCGTTAACTGTGATTTAAGATAGAGTTTGCCTTCTCTGTTCTGTTCTTCGCTACACTTGTTAAATTCTTTAACGTGTTAGTGAGTTGTGTCACAATGACCAGATATCACTACTTCTTTTCATGTTCACTGGTTTAGGAACTCATCTAACTGAACCTAACTGCACAGTGCTTTTGCCATGTCAGTTTTCCCTTTCTATGTTGTACAATACTAGGCTGATCTTACCTGTTCTTGTCTTCTGCTCTGTAAACTGACCACATTTATCATGGCTGCTGATCTCTGATAGCAAGGTCAGTTTGTGCCTCCTCATTCAGCTATCTCCTCAGAATCTCTGCATCTCCCCCACTCCCCTTCCCTCTCTCCCTGCCAGTTCTGTAGTCTGTGTGAGAGCCGATCTCCTCCCCACCCCTTCCCTGTCCTTTCATGTCAAGCCTTTGTAATTTTATTCCCTGCAACTGCTCCAGTGCTTGTAAAGTAAAGAAACATGTATTACTTTGTTCCTCTGTTTTAGGTCCCTGTTCTGCACAGTGTTCGTATTTTCCTAAAATTATAATGCTAAATACCTTTGTAGCGCTAGGAAGGTTAGCTTTGCCTCTGTTTCAGCTTGGCTGACGTTGCGTGTGTTTCCATACTGAGCCATGGGTGTCACTGTTGCCGCTGGCTAGTGTTGGAAGGGCAGCGTGTCTAAGCGTATGGATACTCTTCTGTCCCGGAGACAACTCGGTGGAGGTGGTCCTCCGAGTTGCGTTCTGGGCGAGGGTATTTATGGAACAGACGCCATGTTTTGGGGTTCGTTTTACAGCCACCTGCTGGCCCTCCTGGCATGCATTAGAGAGCTATCTCGTGGTCCTCCGTTCCGGAGGCCCACGTCGCTGCGGCGCAGGGGTGGGCCCAGAAGCTTGTCTGGGGCCTACCACAGTGGCCGAGGAATGGTCCTGAGCTGTCTATCCAGAGTGAAGAAGCTGGACAACCGAGGAGATCCCAGGGGAGGACCCATCATGGAAGGATCATGCAGCGTGCTGGTCTGGAGAGGAGCCTGGTGACTCGGTTAGAGGACCTATCCTAAAGTAATTATACAGCATAGTGTTGCCGGGTTTGGCTTAAAGGTTAAAGCACTGTGACTGACATTCATCGCAGAAAAAAACAATACATCAGAGGATCATACGGGTTCATCCCAAACAAGTCTGTGGCAGAGACTTTTGTTCGTGCTACGTACTGGCTACTAGGCAAGTGAGAGAGGCTTATCCAGGCGTGCAAGGAGTATGTCCCACCAAGGGAGTGCATTCTACTGAAATATCTAACCCCGAAAGACATTTGTCAAGAATCTTACTAAAAAGGTATTTGAGTTTTCCTCTGAGGTTTTCCTTCTGCCTCTTTCCTGCTACTTCCTTCGTTAATGGTTTAATAAAGCATTGAAAACGTACTCAAGTGTTGGTGCGTGTGTCGTCCAGAGGTAAACTCAACGGAACCCTAGACCCGGTGCCGGTGAAACAGAGGGAAGGAGAGTGAAGGTAACAAGCCCGCTTAAACCAGCAGCTCCGCCGAGAGTTATTGCTACACTTTCTTTGCAGAACCCTGCTGTGCAGACACATGACCTCCCTCTGCTAGCTTGCATTCATCAGAAGGGAATCTCAGCCCCTCCCACTGTACTCACTTGTGAAAGGAAGCAGAGGAAGGTCACATGACAGGACATCAGGGCTCTGCAAAGAAGATGTTTAGCATTATGATTTTAGGAAAAAACACACACTTTACTGAACAGGGACCTAAAACAGAGAATCAAAGTACATGTGACTTTATAACCAGTTTAAAGTGATTTGTAAAGTTTTTGTTTAAAAAATAAATAACATGTTATACAGTGGGGAAGGAAAGTATTCAGACCCCCTTAAATTTTTCTCTGTGCTATATTGCAGCCATTTGCTTAAATCATTTAAGTTCGGTTTTTTTCCTCATTATTGTACACACAGCACCCCATATTGACAGAAAACACAGAATTGTTGACATTTTTGCAGATTTATTAAAAAAGATAAACTGAAATATCACATGGTCCTAAGTATTCAGACCCTTTGCTGTGACACTCATATATTTAACTCAGGTGCTGTCCATTTCTTCTGATCATCCTTGAGATGGTTCTACACCTTTGAGTCCAGCTGTGTTTGATTATACTGATTGGACTTGATTAGGAAAGCCACACACCTGTCTATATATAAGACCTTACAGCTCACAGTGCATGTCAGAGCAAATGAAAATCACGAGGTCCTCCTGTACCTATTGTATTGTACTGTAATTGTTCTGTCCCCCCTATACATTGTAAAGCGCTGCGTAAACTGTTGGCGCTATATAAATCGTGTATAATAACTAGAAAAGCTACAATTTCTGGGGAAATTGCGTGAAGTGTTCTTGCCTCCACCAGTAGTGTACAACTGGAGTGGGTGGAGTAACTGGGAGGAGTGGCTTGAGTAACTGTTGTGGTGTTGGAGTAACTGTGGAAAGGTTGGAGTGGGCAGAGTAACTGTGTGGAGTGTTTGGAGTGAGTAAAGATAGTAAACATTACGATAACCAATTGATTGATCAAATTTAAAAACTGCACATGACAAGCTTGATAGAGTGAGAAATGCATTTCAACTTTTATATAGCACATTTAATTTGAACATTGTTGCCCAAAGTGATTCACAGTTACATTAAAACATACATTTATAAAAACATTAGCAGCATTATCAAGCCTAGCAGATGAAGGAATGACCACATGCATTTGGGGGGGGCCTCAGCATCTTGACGTAGAATGGAGGTGAAGGTGTGCTATCTGTTTGATAATCAGTGTTTACAACCACTGTTTCCTGGCAACGCTCATGCCCTGTTTATACTTCACAACCACTGCTCAAAGCACAATACACAGGATCGTGATAGCTGTAATAACTGTGCAGTACTTCAAACGGTCGTATTTTAAAAACTAAATCCTACAGCGATAAGCTTTATATTGTGAGAATCCCAAGACCCAGACCTAGATTTTGATGCATAGTATGTCTCTGAAATATTAAAAATGAAGGCACAGTCGCAGTTTAGATATTGTCCTTCAAATTTGAAGTGGCTAGAGTGGAGTTTCAATGGACGGCATGAGTTGCAAACAAATGGTCATATTGTGAAAACTATCAGATCTATGGCTTAGCAGTGGCCATGTGTAGTGGCAGCAGGGATAGCTGAACGTTTTTATGTAAGATTTGTAGGTAGGCTTGAAAATGAGGGAGTGGTGGCAGTTTAGAAAGCATGTCCTGATTTTTCAGCTTTTGTCACCTCCCACTCTAGTTTTGAACATTTCGCCATTCATTCCTATGGGACCAATTTTGCCGCAAAAAGACATTTCGTGAACCATTCGGCGAAACGTTCTACAAAATAGCACACCAATCGGGAACAATCCACACGTTTCGGTATATTACGGTCTATGTAGTGTAAAAGCTGTGGGAGGAGTTAGGGTGGTAAATTTGGCTATAATAAGAATAACAATATATGTGAGATAACAGTAAGTGGTCTTGCTATGCAAGAACACTTAATAAATAATGAGCTCAAAAGAACTGCCTGAAGAGCTCAGACAGAATTGTGGCAATGCACAGATCTAACCAAGGTTAAAAAAAAAAAAAAATTCTGCTGCACTTAAGGTTCCTAAGAGCACAGTGGCCTCCATAATCCTTATATGGAAGATGTTTGGGACGACCAGAACCCTTTCTAGAGCTGGCCGTCCGGCCAAACTGAGCTATCGGGGGAGTAGAGCCTTGGTGAGGGAGGTAAAGAAGAACCCTAAGATCACTGGCTGAGCTCCAGAGATGCAGTCGGGAGATGGGAGAAAGTTGTAGAAAGTTAACCATCACTTCAGCCCTCCACCAGGCGGGGCTTTATGGCAAAGTGGCGCAACGGAAGCCTCTCCTCAGTGCAAGACACATGAAAGCCCGCATGGAGTTTGCTAAAAAAAAAAAAAAACCCTGAAGGACTCCAAGATGGTGAAAAATAAGATTCTCTGGTCTGATGAGACCAAGATAGAACTTTTTGGCCTTAATTCTAAGCAGTATGTGTGGAGAAAACCCAGGCACTGCTCATCACCTGTCCAATACAGTCCCAACAGTGAAGCATGGTGGTGGCAGCAGCATCATGCTGTGGTGGTGTTTTTCAGCTAAAGGGTCAGGAAAGTTCGTTTTGCAGCCTCGATCCTACTCTTCTGGGGTCCCATTTTGCTGCTCCTGGCTCCTCCCTCCTGTCGAGTGCCCCCCACAGCAAGCAGCTTGCTATGGGGCACCCGAGCCGAGTCACAGCTCCCTGTGTCCATTCAGATATGGAGCCCTGACCCGGCCCAGTCCCCTCTCTTCTGATTGGCTAACTGACTTTGACAGCCATGGGAGCCAATGGTGCTGCTGCTATGTCTCAGCCGTCTGACAATAGTGGACATCGCTGGAAAGAGAATAGGACTCAGGTAAGTAATTGGGGGGTGCTGGGGAGGCTGCTACATATAGAAGGTTTTTTTTTTTATCTTAATGCGGACCCTCAGTAATTTTTTTCAACTTTCCATCTATTAAATCTTCCGCCCCTATTGCTTTGGATAGTAAAACATTTTTTTTCTGACAGTAAATATACCTTATACAGCCCACTTCCTTCTCTTGTAACAAGCCTAGGCTTATGACATCATGCACAGATCTCTTGTGAGATTTTGCCAGGAAGGCAGGGGGGGTGAGTCATAAGAGGGCCAATGAGAGCTGCAGAGCTGGAGGTGTCCCTCTGTCTGTAAATCCAGGACGTGAACAGGCAGCAGCTTCAGCTGCCCAGAGTTAAAATGGATGTAGCCATACTTAGTGTAGGGAGATTTCTGCAGCATATTTGGCAAGTACTGAATCACAGTATATATAAGAATAATATGCAAAGTGGTTGGAGGGAAGCTTCAAATTGGCAAAGATGTTTTTATTACAAATTATGTGAGCAGACTGCAGTTCCCCTTTAATGCATAGAATGCAAAGTGGATGTAAACCCACTCTCATCATTTCTAAATTACTTCCATAGTGCTGATTTATAAGGATATACATGCCACCTGTATATATCCTTACCTGTCAAATATCTCCCTTTTAGCTATTTGGAGCCTCGCAATACTCTGGATTCTGTGGGCAGGTCTGTTGTCAAGTGTTCGGTGGGTGGAGTCGTGATGTCAGACCTTCTGCCTTTACTACTCCTTTATTTTTCTATATATACATTGGGAGGACAGAAACTATTAGTAGGTGAAATTGATTATATCAAGCTGTATGGTGTCACAATTTTTCTTCACTGATATGGCTAGTAACAACCTTAGATTTTTAAGGCTGTTAGTAGCAGTTAGTTGTGTTTAGAAGTGAGCCAATCCGACCGTGTGTGGGCTTCAGCGGACTTTTTCTGTCAAAAAGCTGACTGACTTTAGATTTGGAACATGTTTAAAATTTTTCCGCTGGACCCAGTTCCTATCGAGAAATCCACTCATCTGTATGCTGGTCCGACGGCCAAAAAAAACGACGCATGCTCTGAAGCAAGTACGAGACTGAAGCGCTCGGTCTTGTAAAACTAGTGTTCGTATTGTACCTAGCACATTCCTCACGCTGCAAATTCTGTGATTGTTGAATGCAGTGCAGTATTGTCTTCTTCATAATGCTAGAAGAATGAAGCTGTTTTGCTGCTCATATTCACACGGCGGTCTCACAAACAGATTTATGGATTATTTCTCTTGATCTCATGAACGATGATTTAATTTCATCATTTTTTTTGATTGTTAAATTATTTTCTAGTGATCTCTCTCTATATCTATATATATCAATTTTTTTGTGTGTAAAGTTACCATTATAACATTAGATATTTTTTGGAACCTCAAGGTTTTTTTGGAACCTTGAGGTTGGTGTCCCTTGTTAATTTGACATTGTCTTTTAACCTCCCTGGCGGTATGATTATTTCAGATTTTTGTGTCTCAAAGCGGTACAATTATTTTGCATACAAATTTGGCGTTTTATATTGTGGGCCTGTAATTCTTAGCAATAACACACTTAGATCTGTCCACCAAGAGTCTAGTAGATATCCCGGGTATGATGAAGTTTGAAACAAAATCATAAATTATAATATAATAAATAAATATAAATAATTAAAATATATAATATAAATTTCCCCACGATTCACTATTGCTCAATTCTGCAAGTGTTCTAATTTAGTATCGCTGTTTTCTAGCTGGTCTAAAGCCACTTTTGACGTAAAGGGACACTTTTTGGTTGCTATGGACAATCTCAAGTTTCCAGGCAGAAAGAACAGTATATATAATATAAAACTGCATGCAGGGCATGGGCCAAATCATTGGGGACAAAAGGGATGTGAAATGATTTCATACAGTACTGTAATCTGTAAGATTACAGTACTGTATGTGTTATGTTTTTTACACTTTTTCAAATTTGCCGCCAGGCTCTGCCCCCGTGCGTTGTGCCGCTCGCAGGAAACTGAGCCTGGCACAGAGAAGCTTCGGGCAGAGGACAGAGCCCGCAGACAGATCTTGAGGAGTCCATATAATAGAGAGCACAATTTGGTCCAGGAATCCCAGAGATCAAGACCAGCAGCAGATGACATATATGTCCCCAGGTTGTGATACTACACCAGCCTGCGTCTTCTGTCAGACCAGACTGAACCCAGGTCATCACGTCCTTCTCTTGGCTGCACCCTTCCCTCCATGCTGCCCTGCAGCCTTCCTTGGAGGCTGTGGCTCTGGAGGTGGACTTGAGGCAGGAGGAGGAGGGGCTTGCTCATTTATTTGGCTGTTGGCAGTTAGCGCGCCCCTCAGCCCCTTGTGAAAGACATTAGAAAAAAGTCTTTCACAGAGGAGGCGTTGGCCCTTCTCCACTTCGAGCAACCTGCTGGCTATATAGCAGCCATAGGCCTCTTCAGGTTCGGGGGGGGGGTCTTGAGGAAATTTGTAGCTTCTCTTATGAGGCGCAGTGATGCCTCCTCTGTCACCGTAACCTTCCTGGGCCTTTTTGTCTGGAGGCAGAGGGGAGGCACCTGCGATTGGGTGAGGCTCCTACTGGGCCCGGCCACCTCCTGGCTGACACTGGGCCTGGCGGCCTCCTACCTGCCACTTTCCAGACCCTCGTCCTGGCTGAGCTCATCCGGTGTCAAAAAAAAAGGGACATAGTTTTATTTTTTTTGGTTCATCAATCACACACAATTTTCAGCTCACGACTTGCAAATTCTATGTTAATACATATAAAACAGTATCAAACATTTTTGGCCACTACTGTCATTTGCTATGTATACATCATTTTTTGTATAAAATCCTTAATAGGTAATCAATTAGAACATCTAGTTAACATCATTAATATTAGGACACTAAATATGTCTAAAAATAATATACCTGGCTCCAGATGGTCACATCCGGTTCTTCCAGGATGGAAGGCCCAGGTTGGTCCTCATCAGCCTCTGCTGGGGTGGAGGGAAGGGTCGAAAGAGATTCCCTGACTTCAGTCTGATCGTCAAGAAAATGCAGGTTTTGGAAGTACCACAGCCTGGGTACATACACATCTGCTGATCTCAGGGAAGCCTGGATCTTGTTATGCTCCCTCCTATACATATTCCTCAAGATCCCAATTTTCCTTTCCAAAATCTCCACAGTTGCTTCTGGGATGAAAGTCTGCACAAATGCCAGAAGTTTCTCCAGCGTTGCCTTCCTTACTGGTTTAATGTAATATTGAGGGTATTTGACCTCCCACAGATTCCTCATCTGCCTGTACTTCTCAATAAATGGTGTCAGAAAGTCAGGGTCCTTAAACTTATATTCATTTTTGCTGTAAGACAATACACAAGACAAAAACACTAATGTTAGCGTAAACTCTCATAATCTTATCCCAACATAGGCCTCAATCTTTAAGCAGTATAGGCCGCTACAAAGTAAATAAAATTTACCTTCGTTACGGCCGCTCGTAACTTCAGTTTCTCTTTCCTCCGCGCACAGAACGTACGTACGGCACATGCATGTTAGCTTTATATACACTGTGCTTGCGTGAAACTCCGCCTGCGTCGCCCGCCCCTGACGTTCTTTTTCACGATTATTCCCCGCCCCTTCTCTACGCACAGAACGTACGTACGGCACATGCGTGTTAGCTTTATATATACTGCGCAAGCATGAAACTCTGCCTGCGTCGCCCACCCCTGACGTTCTTTTTCACTAATATTTTCCGTCCCTTCTCTCTACGGTGCGCAGTAGGAGCAACATGGCGGAGACACAGGTGGCTCATAATTTTACCACAAGCGAGGAGGAAAGCCCGGAGCCCGAAACGTCCCGATCCAGGAAGAAAAGATTTAAGGCCTCTGATATGGTCTTTGAAGAGATGGTGGAGATGGTTGAAATTTTGCAGAGGAAAGGTTATGGTGGCAAGCATGGGCCGTACACCCAGCCTAATTTACGTAAAGCCAAAATCATGCGCAAACTTTTGAAGACGCTGCAAGATAATTTTGGTGTATGCCGCTCAAAAGACCAACTGAAGAAACGCTGGTCCGACCTAAAACTCAGGGAGCTGGATCAGTACAGAAGTTTAAAAAAGTAAGTACTTGTGTTCCTATTCTGATTATTAACTTGCATGCTGCTCCATGTGCTTTTCTTTACTGTTGTACAGTTTTAAATGGCTACTTTTATGTTCGTGGACACACACATCGTTCGTAGGAAACATCGTTTGTAAATATATACAATGTTTTTGCCAGATACAGGGTTAACTACATTTGGTCTTGCTAATTTGTTTTATTAAAAGAGGTTTAGAACATTGTTGTCTAGATTTTATTTATTTTTTTAAACTAGAATGAATAGCAAACTTCATTCAGTGGAATGTAAGGAGAGGACACTCTGCAGCTGTTTACACATCTGGACTCAGGAGCACTAGTGTGGGACACCAGAATACATTTTTTACGGTAACCCACACAGGTGCTCCAGTGGATACTTGTTGGGGTGTCTCTGTGAAACTTGGCCAAAAAAGGTAAGTATTCCAGCTTGTTTAAAAGGGCATTTTAATCATGTCTTCAACTTGGATCTCTGCCCAAACAGACAATTGTACACCACTTCAATACAATGTTTCATATTCCTATTTCTGGACTTAAATATCTGTGTGCTAAGTATACCTTTTGTTTCATTCTCCTAGGGGAGAAAAGACTCAGACAACCGGATCCCAGGGACCCCCGACCTCACCTGCCGGATTGGGAAATAAGCCCGAGCCCCCCCGAAGATATGGAGGAAGTGGGCGACATGGGCACCCCACCAGGTGAGTGTCTGACACTCCAGCTTCAGGTAATCTATGTATGCCTGCATATTTCTAAATACATATTTTTTCATCAGTTGTAGGTGATGTGCTGGTTGTGGAAGGGGAAGCTGCGGAACCCTTTTCAACAGCCAGCGCACAAAGACTGATTGGCCAGCTCATGGCCTAGAATGGGGATATTGATGTTATGCGCAATCAGCTGGACATCATGCCCAATCGGCTGGACATTATGAAACAGGAAATGAAGAACATGATCGATGTTTTGGGGAGAATTTAATCCCTTTGTTGATCATGTTCTTAATTTCCTTTTTAAATGACCAGATCCTGGCCTTAAATTTTTATTTTTTTGAGATTGTGTACAATTTTTAAATCCAAATTTTGAAGATGCTCACGGTGTGTCAACTTGTGTTATCTGTCATCAGGGGATCTCAGTGCACGCGTTTTGTGGACGCAACCCCGTCTTCATAATTCTAGTAGGTGAGAGGAAGGGATTGCACACACAAAACACGTCCATTGATCCCCCATGATGGAAGATAGCACATGTTGACATTACCCATTTGGAATCCAAATTTGTGTGCATCTTCAAAATTTGGCTTTTACAGGGGTGACATCACCCCATCTGATTTTAGGGCAATATCAAGACATATGTGTGTGTGTATATGTGTGTGTATATGTGTGTGTATATATGTGTGTGTGTATATATATATATATATATATATATATATATATATATATATATATATATTGTATGTGTGTGTGTATGTATGTATGTATATATATATGTATATATATATATATATATATACACTTTTTTTGAAAGGAAAAAAAAATATATATTTTTTGTAATAAAAAAAATAGCAAAACAAATATAATTTTAAAGAAAAAAATTATATATTTTGTAAAAAAATCAAAAAAAATCTAAACGCACATGTGAATGTGCACAGATTAAAAAGTTAAAAAATCAACAATGTGTGGCTTCTTTCAATGCTCAATACCAATTTTGTAAGTATAATTTTGTGTTTACAGTGACAATGGGGCTTATTTACTAAAGGAAAATACACTTGGCACTAGGAGACAGCCAAAAAGAAAAGCAAGCAACAAATACATTTTCTAAATTTTATCAGATTTTTTTTTTTTTTTATTAAAAATTATTAGAGATTGTCTGGCTTTGCAATGGCCCCCCTACCCGTAAAAAAATCAACATATATAGGCGCTTTGGGGGGCCAAGCCAGTATCCAGGCCCATCTCAGGATTCGCTGTAAGTCAAGCCTCAGGCCCAAGTGATGAAAGATACTTTCTTGAATTTTTGCATAAAAAATTGTGCAGGATGCAGCATGCTAGGACAATGTGATTAAGTTTGTAGTCCGCCATGTGGATTGCTGTCTGAAACAGGCGGAACCGGCTGGCCGTTATCCCGAAGGCATTCTCCACAACTCTTCTCGCTCTGGCCAGCCGGTAGTTAAAAACCCTCCTCTCCGGGGTGTGGGTCCTTTGCGGGAATGGCCTCATCAGGTGCTCGCCTAGACCGAAGGCTTCATCTGCAATGAAGACAAAGGGGAGTCCTTCCACATTATCCGCATCAGGTGGCAATCCCAGGCCACCACTCTGGAGACGCTGGTAGAACTCCGTCTGGGGGAAGACTCCTCCATCCGGCCATTCTTCCCCACATACAGAAATTCATATTGTGCCGACACCACCGCCATTAACACAATACTATGAAACCCCTTATAGTTGAAATAGTATGACCCCGAATGGGGTAGTGGCATGATGTGGACGTGTTTCCCATCTATAGCCCCTCCACAGTTGGGAAAGTCCCAATGGGTGCCAAAATGGGATGCCACAGTCTGCCATTCCTGTGGCGTTGAAGGAAACTGGGGAGTCAAACAAGAAAAAAAAATATATAAGTACTTTTGCACATAACATTGCAAGCAGATTACACAAAAAACATTCTTGCCCAACATCATTATAACATTAATTTTAAGCATAAATTTTAGGGCGGAACTCTACGACGAGTACGTACACGCAACATGGCTTCAAAACGTTCGGCTGGTCAGAACGAACTTAACAGAACGCACTGAAGAACAGCAAGGCCTGTGGAAAATTGGCAACAAGCGGACAAGAACACACTGAATAAATCAATGCGAACTCACTACACACACTGAAAAGCAGATACAAACCTCACAAGCACAAACTGAACAACAGTTAAACGATCTGAAAAACAGGAGTCTGAAAAGCACAAATCGTCTCTCACCAAACTTCTACTAACACGAGGTAAACATGTAATTAGCAGAAGGGGCCCAAAGGGTGGCGCACGAGCTTGTGAACTTCCGTTTTATAGTCTCGTCGGACATGTACGTCACCGCGTTCTAGACGGTCGGACCTCGTTGTGTAGGCAAGTCCGTTTCAGCGGAACTCCGTCGGAACTACGACAGAAAGTCCTTCAGAGTTCAGTCCGACAAAGTCCGCCCGTGTGTATGCGGCATTAGAAACCCTGCTTGTATGCTTCTGAAAATGCTAGTTGCTTATCTATCATGCTGATCCTCTAGCTACTTGGTGTCACTGACAAAAAAGCTCTAACTTGCTGCATGCCTGTTCCAGGATGGTAACTCCAGTGTTTAAGGTAGTGGGAAAAAAAGCAGCTAACGTTTTTAAGGAATAGTTAAACAGTTGCGGCTTCTCATGTCACAGCATTGGTTTACTTTAACCACTTCAGCCTTGGAAGAATTTACCCCCTTCCTGACCGGACCATTTTTTGTGATGTGGCACTGCGTCGCTTTAACTGACAATTGCATGGTCGTGCGACGTTGTACCCAAACAAAATTTATCCTTTTTATTCCCCCCCCCCACAAATAGAGCTTTCTTTTGGTGGTATTTGATCACCTCTGCATTTTTTATTCTTTGCGCTAGAAAAAAGACTAACAATTTTGAAAAAAAAACACTTTTTTTTTTTACTTTTTGCTATAATAAATATCCCCAATTTTAAAAAATTTAAAAATTCTTCCTCAGTTTAGGGCGATATATATTCTTCTTCTACATATTTTTGGTAAACAAAAATCACAATAAGCGTATATTGATTGGTTTGCGCAAAAATTATAGCGCCTACAAAATAGGGGATAGATTTATGGCACTTTTTATTATCTATTTTTACTAGTAATGGCAGCGATCTGCGTTTTTTTTTGGTTTTTTTTGGACTGCAACATTGCGGCGGACAGATCGGACTTTTGACGCATTTTGGGGACCATTGACATCTATACAGCGATCAGTGCTATAAATAGCCACTGTTTACTTTATAAATGTCACTGACAGGGAAGGGGTTAACACTAGGGGGCGATCAAGGGGTTAAATGTGTTCCCTCAGTGTGTTCTAACTGTAGGGGGGATGGGACTGCCTGGGGGAGGAGACCGATCATTGTTCCTATATACTAGGAACATACGATCTGTCTCCTCTCCCCTGCCTGAACGGGGATGTGTGTGTTGTTACACACGCACATCCCCGTTCTGGCAGGGGAGAGGAGACAGAGCCAGAACGGGGATATATATATATATATATATATATATATATATATATATATATATATATATATATATATATATATATCTATATATATATATATATATCGTATGCAAAAGTTTAGGAACCCCTGACAATTTCATGATTGTCATTTATAAATATTTGGGTATTTGAATCAGCAATTTCATTTTGATCTATCAAATAACTGAAGGACACAGTAATATTTCAGTAGTGAAATGAGGTTTATTGGATTAACAGAAAATACGCAATATGCATCAAAACAAAATTAGACAGGTGCATAAATTTGGGCACCCCAACAGAAAAATCACATCAATATATTAGTAGAGCCTCCTTTAGCAGAAATAACAGCCTCTAGACACTTCCTATAGCCTGTAACGAGTGTCTGGATGAATGTATTTTGGATCATTCCTCCTTACAAATCATCTTCAGTTCAGTTAGGTTTGATGGTTGCCGAGCATGGACAGCCCGCTTCAAATCACTCCACAGATGTTCAATGATATTCAGATCTGGGGACTGGGATGGCCATTCCAGAACATTGTACTTGTTCCTCTGCATAAATGCCCGAGTAGATTTTGAGCAGTGTTTTGGGTCGTTGTCTTGTGGAAATATCCAGCCCCAGCGTAACTTCAACTTTGTGACTGATTCCTCAATATTATTCTCAAGAACCTGCTGATATTGAGTGGAATCCATGTGACCCTCAACTTTAACCAGATTCCCAGTACTGGCACTGGCCACACAGCCCCACAGCATGTTGGAACCTCCACCAAATTTGTTTTGACCAAATAACTCAATCTTTGTTTCATCAGTCCACAGCACCTTATTCCAAAATGAAGCTGGCTTGTCCAAATGTGCATTTGCATACCTCAAGCGACTACGTTTGTGGCGTGTGTGCAGAAAAAGCTTCTCGCATCACTCTCCCATACAGCTTCTCCCTGTGCAAAGTGTGCTGAATTGTTGAAGGATGCACAGTGGCACCATCTGCAGCAAGTTGATGTTGTAGGTCTTTGGAGGTGGTCCGTGGGCTGTTTTTGACCGTTCTCGCCATCCTTCGCCTTTGCCTCTCCAATATTTTATGTGGCCTGCCACTTCTGGCCTTAACAAGAACTGTGCCTGTGGTCTTCCATTTCCTTAATATGTTCCTCACACTGACAGCTTATATCTCTGCGATAACTTTTTGTAGCCTTCCCCTAAACCATAATGTAGAACAATCTTTGTTTTTAGGTCATTTGAGAGTTGTTTTGAGGCCCCCATGTTGCCACTCTTCAGAGGAGAGTCAGAGAACAACAACTTGCAATTGGCCACCTTAAATACCTTTTCTCATGATTGGATGCACCGGTCTATGAAGTTCAAGGCTTAATGAGCTCACCAAACCAATTGTGTGTTCCAATTAATCAGTGCTAAGTAGCTACAGGTATTCAAATCAACAAAATGACAAGGGTGCCCAAATGTATGCACCTGTCTAATTTTGTTTTGATGCATATTGCGCATTTTCTGTTAATCCAATAAACCTCATTTCACTACTGAAATATTACTGTGTCCTTCAGTTATTTGATCAAAATTAAATTGCTGATCCAAACACCCAAATATTTATAAATAACAATCATGCAAATTGTCAGGGGTTCCTAAACTTTTGCATACCACTGTATATATGTGTATGTATATATATATATGTGTGTGTGTGTGTGTATGTATGTATGTGTGTGTGTGTGTATATATGTATATATATATTATTTACACACACACATCCCCGTGTGAGAGGAGACAGAGCCAGAACGGGGATGTGTGTGTTACACATCCCCGTTGTCAGGAGTGATCGCGGCCGCTGGGAACGCTCATTGGCTCCTCAGTGATGTGGCGGGCATTGGCTCCTATACCCCTTAAAGCGTCTGCCGTATAGCTATGGCATTTCGCACAGGGGAGCCATTCTGCCGCCGTCAAACTTGAGGTTAAAGAGATCATTAGCAGACAATTCATTCAACTGTGATGCATACTCAGGAAAATGTTGATTGTGTTACCTACACCATTTAGTGATGGTTAAACGGGTTGTAAATCCTCTGTTATTTAAAAAAAGAAAAAAGTGTCATACGTACCTCCACTGTGCAGTTCGTTTTGCTCAGTGTGGCCCTGATCCTCGACTTCAGCGGTCCCTGGCGCCGCTGGTAGCTCCTCCCCCGCATCGAGTGCCCACATTGGAGAAGGCTCTCCTAAGGTGGACACCCGTGTGGGCGCTCTCCCGAGTCCTGCTTCTGTGTACATTCACACAGAATGCCGGGCTCTGCATCATTGGATTTGATTGACAGCAGCGGGAGCCAATGGCTGCTCTGCTATCTATCCAATCAAGAGCGAGACGAGCAGAGAGGTAGAGCGCGTCTCTGCCGAGTGAACGAACGGGCTCTGTTAGAAGATTTTAAGTTTATTATTATTTTAAGTGATAAAAGTTTCTGAAAAAAATATATGAAACACATGAATGTTATATGTAATTAGTGATGGTTTCTGAAGGTTAACAGTATGGCGAATAGAGGACAGAGGAGTGGTTTAGCTGGGTAGATATTTCTATTTTGAGTTGCTATGTCAGGACAATGGGTGGAGTAATGTTGCTTATCTTTAGTCTATAGCCATTTAAAGTATATATGCAAATATATGGGTGTTACTAGGATATGCTGACATAACACTATGAAACAGTATAAGAATGGATGAGAATTATGGTAGTGAGGGTTGGAGAGGTGGAAGGGAGATGGGAAGTAACCCTACATTTTGGAGAATGTAACATCAAGATGTCTCCTCCTCCTCCTCCTCCTCCTCCTCCTGAGACCATCACCATGCCAAATGTTACCAGAAGTCAGTCTTGTCTTTGCTTATCTTTCTGAACAAATAAACAACCTTTCTGGAAGCATCGTATGAACGAAGGATTCTTCAATTTCTACTAAAACTAATTCCTAAAAGTAAGTTGGAAATGCGGCCTTGGACAAAGTACAGAAACATATCTCCTATACACTCTACCCTCTAGGAGAGAGGTCACTGATATATATATATATATATATATATATAACATATAACACAAAGACATTGCTATACATCCAGAAATGCCCCTGAGAATGATAATATCTAGAATTATAGATATACTTTTTTTTTTTTCAATGACGAGCAAGTTAAAGTGGTCAATTTTTTTCCCCACTCCTTGACAAAGGGGGGAGATGAACACAATTTCGTGATTGATCAAGTCTCGGGAAAAAACGATCAAAGAACCTGGAAGGAGGCGTTTGCGTCAGATGTGGACAACAGTTCAGTTCAGTTAAGTCAAGGGTGAGTTTTTCTGTGTCTGTTTTCTCACCTCTAGCCAAAGTTTGTAACTTTGAAAAAAAAAAAAAAGGAAGACCCAGCCTACGAAGTTGATTGACAAGGCCAGATGTACAGTATGCTTCAAGTTATTTTTGGAAATCCAGGACTTTGTGAAAACGTAACGTTACGTACCTGAAGATTTCTGCCAAGGTTAGTTCCTAAGAAGGTGAGAGTCTCATATAAGAAAATATTGGGTAGTTGCCCAAGAAGAAAAAAAAGTTGAATCAAGAACTGAGACTTCACATCATTTGAAAAAGCTACCATTGAACTCTTTGGGTAAGCTAAGATGAAAGTCGGATTTTGATGTTTGAAGATGGAAAGTCCAAGAAAAAGGCAAAGAAAAATAAACAGGCAAGCACACTACAGCACACTACAGCACACAATACAAGGAACAAGGCAAAAAAAGCTACAAGAAAATTATTCTTCCAAGAAAAAGCAGCAAACGAAGGAAAAAGCAACAAATGAAAGAAAAGGCAACGAACAACAGACAAAGTTAAAGGACATTATTCATCTCTTGTTTTTTTTTTTTTAAGTGCGCACAGGACTATCATACTAACAAGGGGTGAGTGTGTTTGTTTATATAAAAGGGTAACATGGGATGGTTAACATCTCAAGGCTCAGAAGTATGTGTCCCTGTACGATCGGGAAATTGATGCATTCCATATATATGGAATACATGAATACTGTACATGCAGTAGTAAGGTAATTAATGCCAGAGTGTAAAAAAGTTCTTTAATAAGGAAATTAAGTTTAATTCTGCATGTAAATGTTTATGAATATTTTAGCCCTGAACAACAGCAAATGAGTGTTTATTACATATGGTTATTCCAAAACACATAAAAGTGGGGCAGAATGTTTTCAGAGAAAAAAGTATTGATTAAGATTGTGGAAAGAACGAGTGCAGGAGGGGGAGCCTAGCGGAGCAGACATGCATTGTTAGAGCTCCACACCGCTGAGGAGAGAAGAGAAGGACAAAGCGGAGCCTGCAGGCTCAAAAGGTATCCATTTGAACCTTTTTGCCCCAGGGAACAAACTGTGAAAGTTTGGGCAGGAAATATGGTACTGGGAGGAAACCGTGGCAGAAATAAAAATCACCTCACAAAGAGCTCACAGGCACTCACTGCAGCTGAAGCAGCTCCAGTCACCTCACAAGATACAGCATCAGGGCGCTCTCACAGACAGAAAATGTCACAGCAAGACTCTCCATTTGAGTCAGATACAGAACAAATCCTCTCACAAACTTCTCCACAAGCCTCCTCAGTATCCCCAGTAATATTATTACAATTTGAAAAGATGCTTCATAAGGCTTTAAAACAAACCTCAGACCAAATAACAAACAGCCTAACCAAAGAAATAAGAGAGCTGGGAAACCGCACCGCAGCCTTAGAAATAAAAATGGATGAAATTGAAATTACAACCCAAGAAAATATAACAGAATTGGAACAATTAAAAAAAGAGAATTTAATACTTCAAACTAAGCTCGAAGATTACGAAAATAGAGCCAGACGTTCAAACTTGCGCATAAGGGGAATACCTGAAACTGTGACAGACCTGCAATCTACTATTACTGCTCTATTACAAGAACTAAAGCCAGATATCCCTATTGAACGTTTAGAACTGGACAGAGTACACAGAGCCCTCACAGCCAAAAAGAAAGATGGACCCCCACGTGATATAATCACAAAATTTCATTATTACAGAACGAAAGAACAAATACTAATTGCTTCAAGAGAAAAAAAGGAACTTAATTTTCAAGGACACAATTATCAAATTTTTGCTGACCTATCCCAACTTACTATTACTAAAAGACGATCCATGAAACCCCAACTAATGGAACTGCAACGCCACAACATTATGTATCAATGGGGCTTCCCCTTTTCAGTCAGATTTAACTACCAAGGTACAATTTACAGAAGCAGATCAGCAGATGAACTACAACAAACCCTTTTAAAATTAAATCTGACAGAACCCACAAGCAGCAACACTCCCACACGCAGAAGAATGGCATCTTCACCTTCAGGCAGCACCCAGAAAATTCCAGAACAAAATGGGAATCATCATTCTCACAAAAGAGGCCGTTATGCCACATCATCCATGGACCAAGAAGATTCAATGGACTGACATCCTAATTCCTGATATCTCTTCATTTATTATACTAAGAGATGGTTCTCTATAAAAAACCTATATTTATAACTGAATGTAACTGCATTCTGATAGTCACACACTGTGTGGGATCATGTTACATTCCAGTTATATTTCTTATTACTTCTGATTCATATAGCCTTAGAATATATAAGTGAAATAAGGAAATTCTTGTTCAGTTATATATTATCAGGTAATAACAATAGATGTATTACTTTTTAGGACAAATATGTTCAATAATCCAGAAGTAATGGAAGCTTTTTTTTTTTTTTTTCTTTCTTTTCTTAAAACAAATATATTATTACCTAACTAGTTCCTAGAATTATGTTTTTGTTTATTCTAATCTGAAGCAATACAACCTCAATTTTATGAGTTAACATATCTAAACAGTTACATATGAATAAAATATGTAATTGTTTACTCTAAAAGGGTTAAAATCCCAAAATAATTCAAACTATCTTCATCAATACCAAAGTTATTAACAGTACCTTTCTAACTGAATTATTTAGCCTAGGGCAAGACTAACCATATACAACCACCCTGGAATAAATAATTTCAACAAAAACTATATTCTGCACTCCAACTAATGAAACATCATTTTGATGTCTTTTGACATAGCACTTCTCTCCTGTAAGCGGAAGATCCGTGTACCCCCATTAGCCCTCCTCATTCTCCCAACCATATTATGTGGGAGTGTGACGAAGGCACTTATTCCCCTGAGAGAGATATTTATTCTCTTTCACGGGTAAATTGTGATTACTTGCAAAAAATAATTTATACAATGTATCATCTCATATGTTTTTTGTTTACTCTTTACTCCAGAATTCACTGGTTTCTTTTCTATCTATTCATCTCTTCAGTCCACACAGGTTGATCTGCGCAGTCAGCTCTGCATAACAAAAAGTAAGTCAAAACTATTTGATCTATTGCTATGGCACCACTGAATATACTTTCCCTGAATGTTCAGGGAATAAATGTCCCTCAAAAAAGGACCAAAGCCTTCCGTACTTTCCATAACAAGAAGGCTCACATAGTATGCCTCCAAGAAACACACTTCACCAAAGATTCTACTCCAAAATATATTTCTCCTTTTTATCAACAAATTTACACGGCTTCTGCCTGTACCAAGCAAAGGGGAACTCTAATTGCATTTCACCGATCCACACCATTCACCTTATCAGAAATTAAAGACCCAGAAGGTAGATACCTGATACTCATGGGTTACATAATGGATACAGCAATCACGGTGATTTCCTACTACGCTCCTAACAAACAACCTACACCATTCCTCTCACATATATTACAAGTGATTAATACACACAAAATAGGAACAGTGATAATGTGTGGGGATTCGAACCAGGTCCTCCTCCCATTTCTAGATAAATCACCTTTTACACCATCCAAAATAACCTCTAGATTACCTTTTTCTCAACTTCTTTCCAAATACAATCTGGTAGATTCATGGAGAGAAAGTAACCCAATGAAAAAGAAATTCACTTATTTCTCGCACCCTCATCAAACCTTCACCAGAATAGATCATATTTTTCTAACAATAGGAATGATACCAGAAATTATTGCATCAGATATAATTCCGATTCCGTGGTCTGACCATAATGCAGTATACACTACTATAGCCTCAGCCATACCAAAAGCGAATGACCCAACGTGGTACTTACCGGACATAATGCTCAAACACCCACTACATCAGATGGCCATTGAACAAGCTTTAAAGGAATACATATCAATTAATAATACAACAGACATCTCCCCAATAACACTGTGGGAAGCTCATAAGCCTGTCTTGCTTGGTACAATACAAAGACAAATGGCACTATTTAAACGGGAACGCAAAAATCTAGCAAAAAAACTAGAACTCAATTTTAATGCAGCCTACATATCATTTCAAGATAATCCATCTCAGAGTACAAAATCTCATCTGGAAAAATCTAGATTGGAATACGATCTATTTCTCACTGAGTCAGTTGATAAATCCCTCAAACGCTCCAAACACAATTTCTACATGAATACAAACAAACCAGGTACATATTTGGCTCGGGCATTAAATTCAACTAACAAATCTTTCAAACCAATACGTTTGAAATTATCAAAAAATGTTTACGCTTGTAATCCAGTTAAAATAGTCCATAAATTTCACTCACATCTCGCAACTTTATACAAGACAAACAATGAATTTAATCCTACAGAGGCTGAATCCTTCTTCTCAAAAATAACCTTACCTGAGTTATCTCAGAATCAAAAAAGCAGTTTGGATGAGCCTATAACTATAGATGAAGTTGCTAACACCATAAAAGACCTAAAACTTAACAAAAGACCAGGCCCAGGCGGCTACTCGGCTTTATACTATAAAACATTCTCAGAAATACTCTCTCCCATTCTCACTGAAACTTTTAACAAACTTCTAGATGGACATTCTTTTCGGCAAGAAACACTAATGGCAATTGTTTGTATGATCCCAAAACCCCTTTCTGATGATACTTCCTGTGTGAATTATCGGCCTATCTCTCTGTTAAACCTCGATATTAAATTATTAGCAAAAATAATAGCAAAACGCCTCAATAGCATTATAGGAAAATTAATACATAGAGATCAAGTAGGCTTCATGCCAAATAGACAGGCAGACGATAATATACGCAGGGCAGTGTTATTGGCACATATTGCTAAAAAACGGAAAATCCCTTTTATGTTTTCTATCTCTCGATATTAAGAGGGCATTTGACACAGTATCCTGGCAATATATGCAATATTCATTACAAAAATGGAGTTTTGGACCCCACTTTTTAACATGGATCAAAGCATTATATAATAAACCCAAAGCCTATATAAAATATGCTGGATACAAATCTGAAGCCTTTAATATCGAAAGAGGTACCCGACAGGGTTGCCCATTATCTCCCTTATTATTTGCCCTTATACTCGAACCCATGGCCCAATATATCAGAACAAACCAAACTATAACTGGCATTGAAGTAGGAGGTATTACACACAAATTATGTATATTTGCAGACGATATATTACTTTTTCTATCATCACCACAGGTCTCTGGTCCTGACTTAATACCAGCTCTTGATGGATTTGCAGCCCTATCCGGCCTTATGATTAATCCTAAGAAATGCCTAGTGCTTAATATTTCACTCACAAACATGGAATTGATCCCGGCTAGGGCTGCACTCCCATTCACATGGGCAGAAAAATCAATCCCATATCTTGGAATTCATTTAACACCCTCTCATTCTGACTTATTCTCAACCAATTATCCTCCTGTATTAAGACAGATCACAAATCTAATAAAACAATGGTCGCAACTTTATCCTGGATGGGGAAGATTAATGCAATCAAAATGACTATTCTACCCAAATTGCTTTATCTATTCAGAGTCCTCCCTATTCCAATTCCTTACTATTTTTTGAGAATAGTACAAAAAAGAGCAACTTCGTTTATATGGGGTTCTTCTAAACCACGTATACCTATACACACACTACATCTTCCCAAAAATAAAGGAGGCCTGGGATACCCTAATTTTACTAACTACTACAGAGCGGCACATTTGGCCAGTCTGTACAAATACCATGCAAAACAGGAAATCCCATTATGGGTATTTATAGAGGCTTCAGAAAATGACCCTCTATTAATATCAAATTTATTATGGCTTGATCCTAATGACCGCTTTAAAATTCATAATCCCATAACTAAACACTTCTTATCTCTCTGGGATAAACTAAAAACCAAATATCAGTTACAATCTCCACACAATCCTCTCCTTTCTTTTATCAGAAATCCGGCCTTTTATCCGGCATGGATCTACCCAAATTCTTTTAAAGCTTGGACAACATCAGGCATTCAGACACTAAATGACTTCATAGCATCTAAATCATTCCTTTCATTCCCATCGCTTAGAGAAAAATATGATCTACCAAACTCTGAGATATTTAGATATCTCCAAATCAAAAATTTCTATACACCATTCCTAAAGGGGGATACACCATTATCCCAATTATCCATTTTTGAATCAATCTGTACAAAAGATCCATTTGCTAAAGGTACAATTTCATCACTTTATAATCAATTATATGGAGTAGCAAATCTTAATAGACCCTCTTACGTTCAGAGGTGGGAGGAGGACCTGGGACGAACTTTAGAAGACACGGACTGGTCTAACATATGGCTCACATCTAAGTCATCTTCACCCAACATCTTAGCACTGGAGACAAATTATAAAGTCCTAACTCGCTGGTACCTTGTACCCGCTAGAGTGGCAAAATATTCACCTAATACCTCAGCTCTTTGTTTTCGAGGATGCCCAGAAATAGGCACATATTTACACATATGGTGGACGTGCCCAGTAATCCAAACCTTCTGGAAGGAAGTCTTCGTGATTGCATCTAAAATATTTAAAAAAATAATACAACCAGATCCATATTTAACTTTACTTAATCTAAAACCGGAATGGTTAACACTCTCTCAATTCAAACTTATGATCCAACTAATAACGGCTGCAAAACAAACAGTGGCCAAGGCATGGAAATCTCCTACATTGGTACTAGCAGAAACAATTCACAGAATGAATAATACAATGTCCCATGCTAAGATGGTAGCCATCGATCAAAATCAAATTCCAAAATTTGAAAAACTTTGGCATCCTTGGATAAAACAACAGTTCCTGTCAAACTTCAATGACTCTGTCCTGTTGCCATGGTAACAGATTAAATGACTTACAGAGACACCCATTCTAAGGCTTCAAAGAGAACTAAAAAGAATAATAAACTGACGAGCGGGACAACCTTGTGGACCATACCTCTACCTTTCAACCCTTTTTCTTCTTTCTCTTTCCTTTTCTCCACCTTACGATTAAAGCTCATTATCAGAATTTATTTGACCTATATACACTCTACTTGTAAACAATATGTATAGTAGGTATAAATCATTTAAATACCTACAAAAGTAACTAAGGAAATGATATATATCTTTAATTTAGGTTTACGTGAACCCAATGTTTAATATTTGAAATTTCATGATATTTACCTATATAAACCCTAATGTAAAACAATGAGCTTACTTTATAGATCCTTGTAAACTTACTTTATGTATCTTTATAACATTGTATACTCAATAAACTTCTTTTGACAAGGAAAAGATTGTGGAAAGAACTGTATGAAACTGAGATTATGGAAAACAATGTGGTGTTTAGTGTCTTAAAAAAAATCCTACAGATTTGGTTGTAGGAAATAATAAGTTAAGGACTGAACAATTTTTACAAAATTTCCAAACTTGGATTTGGTTATTAAATGAAAAGTAGTAGATTGTTCTAATTTATTTAAGACTACCCAGAGAAAATATTAAAATATGAAAGTTTTGTTCAATCTAAAACAATTGTTAAAAGTCTTTGTAAATGAGTATTTCTGGTAAAGGTAAGGACTTTGAGGGAGGAGTTTTCTCGGGGATATGGCCAATCGCAGTTTTTGGGCAGGACCCAATCTGTAAGTTTCACGAGATTGTCCTCTAAACAATTTTTTTGTCATTACTATAATCAGAAAGTCATATAACATAGTGTACATGATTTTTGGCAGATGTACAAACAAAATATGTTTAAAAAGTGGTAAAAAGGTTAAACATTTTAAAAACGAAAAACTAGATTGTTACCGAATTGTACAGTGTATTGTATACAAAGCATGTTAGCTAAGACTGACAGTAACAGATCATTCTCTGAAGAGTTTGTGACATGCGAGGAGTGTATTACCAACAGAGAAATGCAGATCAAGTTACACAGACTAGTCGTCGTACCATGACATTTTTCACTTTTGTGGATCAAAGCACAACACATTTTTGTGTTAAGTCTTCCAAATATCTGGAAGAGGATTCATTGATGAGAAAATGTATTTTTAGAAGGTATTATTACTTACTAAAGTAATTGTTTTTAAAAAATAAGATTTTTTGGGCCTTAATAACTTTTCTCGAGAGTTCATTGAGATTTTTGTAGACAAAGTATTTGTCTGAGTAAATTTTAATGAATTATATAGGCTTACTGTAGGGCAAATATTTTTTAATAACAAATTATAACTTATATACAATAATTTGAAGATCTAAAGAAAGCCCTTATTAATTTAGTATTTTTTATTAATACAGAGATCTCTCTCAGCCATTTTACATTCAAGTGTATGTGGGTGATGAGACAATTTCATTGGTACTTATAAAAAAATGTTAGGAGTGCATTGTCCAATGCTACAGATCAGAGGAATTGTGGGTTTTGCACCATTTGTTTTGAAAAACATCTTATGTTACACTAAAGGTGTTATTACAAGGAAAACAGAAGGTGTCAACACACACAGCTTTGTCTAGTGGCAATTGGATGTTAAAAAGATCAGTTGTAGTGGTATATAAATATGGTGGTGACTAAAAATTGATGCAGTGTGAGGGATAGAGCCACAGTTGTGTAAATTAATCATGAAAAAGTTACTTTTTCAACTTTTAGTGGACATTTATTGGGAAAGAATTTTTTGTTCTTCTATAGATGGATCTTTGGATTATTGGCACAATGGAATGACAATATTAAACTTTCTGTAAGTGTCTGCATTAAAAGCTGAGCTTAAGACTGCCACTTGTTTAGCAGTCAGAGTGACAGGCATGTGTGGCTCATTCAATCATATTGTATGAGAGGAATGTTTTTAGTTCTGAAAAGACACTTCAACATGATCAAATTTCTTTCAGAAATAGAATATTTGGGAAAGCCCAACCTAAATTGTCAGTGTAAAGGAAAAAATACAATAATCTGGTAAGATTATTCTTTTATTTATTTTTTATTTATTTATGGTACTTATATAGCGCCGTCAATTTACGCAGCGCTTTACATATACATTGTACATTCACATCAGTCCCTACCCTCAAAGAATCTAAGGTCCCTAACTCACATTCATACATACTAGGGACAATTTAGACAGGATCCAATTAACCTACCAGCATGTCTTTGGAGTGTGGGAGGAAACCGGAGTACCCGGAGGAAACCCACGCAGGCACAGGGAGAACATGCAAACTCCAGGCAGGTAGTGTAATATGTTGTAATGTTCACCGAGTCCTAAATTGAAACGGCCAATCAAATTGCTCAGCCATTCAATATTTAGTGAATATAACACGGCATTCAGTCTATAGGTTAGTAAGTGAGGCTTGTCTGTGTATGAGGGAGGCTTGTCTGTGCATGGCTGGGAAGACTGAATTATATGGGTCTCTGAATTATATTTCCTCTGTCGGATTTCTTTGTCATCTGTGGACTTTGGACTTTGTTCGGTGTTGGAAGTCAATAAAGTGCATCTCTCTGGAAGAATTGGGTTGCTGCGGAAGAGTACTTACATCATCATCCTTATAATAATACCTAAATATTAATTATCATACCCACTCTACATCATATCTATACACCCAATATATATTAATATACTCGATCACTACAGTGTCGTGGTTGGGATTCGAACCAGCGACCCTTCTTACTGCTAGGCGAAAGTGCTATCCACTACACCACTGTGCCGCCCAATGCAAGATTTAATATTAGTCGCAGGATAAAGAGGGGGACTATGACATTTTGTCTTAGATCCAGTACAGATTGATTATGGAGATAACATTTATTGTAAAAAAAAAAAATGATCCCAACAAAAATGCATAGAGTTATTTTTAAATGAAAATATTTCTTTTTGCATATCCAGGTACCTGACAGATTTTTTTTTGTTTAAGCTAATGAAAGAAATTCTGAACTACTCATTTTAGAACACTTTGTCATCAAACTTCTGAATATTGTTTTATTTGTTTATAGAACAATCCAAAAGGAAAGAGTAACCTAATACTACAAAGTATTGAGGAATTTGGCAAATCTATATAGATTGATTATATTTGTTTTTTTCCACCTGCTCAGGCCCCTTTCACACTTATACGACTTGTCCCACGATTTTGTACTGCAAAATCGTATGACAAGTCATTCTCCATGATTTTCAATGACTACCATTCATATTGGCACGACTTTAAGTCGTGCCGACTTGAAAGTAGTCCCTGCACTACTTTGGTCCAACTTCTATGCGAGTTGTACTCCATAGACCTCAATGTTACACCCTGAAGTAGCATGCAAATCGTGCCTGAATAATATAGACACGACTTCAGTACGACTTTGTAAGCACAAGCCTGGCCTCGCTATTCGGGAAAGGAAAACTTTTCTTTCCTTTCCCGATGAGCGACAGGCAGTGCTGACAGCTGTCTGGTATGAATCCAGAGGGGGAACACCGCGCCAAGTTTTAAATGAAAAAACCGGCGTGGGTTCCCCCCCGTGGGCATACCAGGCCCTTAGGTCTGGATCTAAGGGGAACCCCCTACGCCGAAAAAATCGCCCCCAAAATCCATACCAGACCCTTATCCGAGCACGCAGCCCGGCCGGTCAGGAATGGGGGTGGGGACGAGCGAGCGCCCCCCCCCTCCTGGACCGTACCAGGCCGCATGCCCTCAACATGGGGGGGTGGGTGCTTTAGGGCATGGGGGGCACCCTGCCGGGCCCTCCCCACCCCAAAGCACCTTGTCCCCATGTTGATGAGGACAAGGGCCTCTTCCCGACAACCCTAGCCGTTGGTTGTCGGGGTCTGCGGGCGGGGGGCGTATCGGAATCCGGGAGCCCCCTTTAATAAGGGAGCCCCCAGATCCCGGCCCCCACCCTATGTGAATGAGTATGGGGTACATGGTACCCCTACCCATTCACCTAGGGAAAAAAGCGTCAATAAAAAACACAGTACACAGGTTTTTAAAATAATTTATTAGGCAGCTCCGGGATCTTCTTCCGACTTCGGGGGTCTCTCCGCCGTCTCCTCTCGGTGTCTGCATCTTCTGCCGGCTCCTCCGCTATCTTCTGCAGCTCAATTGCTAGCGGTGGTCCGGACTTCTGCCTTCTTCTTTTCTTCCAGAGATGTTGACACGACGCTCTCTCCAGCCAGAATGGTCTCTGTGCGCTCCGCAAGGGACTTATATAGGCGGTGGCCCCGCCCCCTTATGAGGTCACTGTCCCGGGGCATGCTGGGACTGTGCCGTCATAAGGGGGCGTGGTCATCACCCGGTGACCACACCTCCTAAAACGTCACAGACCCAGCATGCCCAGGGACTGTGACGGCATAAGGGGGCGGGGTCACCGTCAACCATTCTGGCTGGAGAGAGCGTCGTGTCAACATCTCTGGAAGAAAAGAAGGCAGAAGTCCAGACCACCGCTAGCAATTGAGCTACAGAAGATAGCGGAGAGCCGGCGGAAGATGCGGACACCGGGAGAAGACGGCGGAGAGACCCCCGAAGTCGGAAGAGGACCCCTGAAGTCGGAAGAAGATCCCGGAGCTGCCTAATAAATTATTTTAAAAACCTGTGTACTGTGTTTTTTATTGACGCTTTTTTCCCTAGGTGAATGGGTAGGGGTACCATGTACCCCATACTCATTCACATAGGGTGGGGGGCAGGGATCTGGGGGCCCCCTTATTAAAGGGGGCTCCCAGATTCCGATAAGCCCCCCGCCCGCAGACCCCGACAACCAACGGCCAGGGTTGTCGGGAAGAGGCCCTTGTCCTCATCAACATGGGGACAAGGTGCTTTGGGGTGGGGGGCCGCACTGCGCCCCCCATGCCCCAAAGCACCCACCCCCCATGTTGAGGGCATGCGGCCTGGTACGGTCCAGGAGGGGGGGGGGCCGCCAGCTCGTCCCCCCCCCCATTCCTGACCGGCCGGGCTGCGTGCTCGGATAAGGGTCTGGTATGGATTTTGGGGGGACCCCCACGCTGATTTTTCGGCGTAGGGGGTTCCCCTTACAATCCATACCAGACCTAAGGGCCTGGTATGCCCCTGGGGGAACCCACGCCAGTTTTTTTATTTAAAACTTGGCATGGAGTTCCCCCTTATGATTCATACCAACTACTGTATGTTTTCATTTGTTAATGCCAAAAACGTGGCAAAGTAGTACTGCTCCCAAATCGCGGCAAAATCGCGGCCGCGAAATCGCGGTAAAATCGTGCGACTTTGAAGTCGTATAAGTGTGAAAGGGGCCTAAAGGAGGATATTGGGATGTTTTTTTTTTTAGTTAATGTTTCTTTTTGATAAATTAATTGAGGTTATTCTAGAAAAAATATTTTTAACAAAAGCTAAGTTGTTGTGAACTTATGTTATATTCCCTTGGGGTTGGATTTCAAACCATGGAATCAGATTATGATTTAAAATTTTATAGGACATGTATGCAATTTTAGGTATTTAGTAAAGTTTTTGTTTCTTATCATCTTAAGTACTCAGGTATTGTAGAACGTATGATTAGTATTATAAAGTCTAAATAGGGTAAGATGATTCAAGAATAAGGTAAAGATTGGGTGACTTATTTACCTGCTACAGTTTTAGTTTAAAAACTTTATTATTTTCTAAACATAGGGTTTGTTAACTTTTTGAGTTAATGACAGGATGTCTTTTGAGATTAGCATACTCCGTTATTTTTATATAATCTGTTGTATAGAAAGAAGTGTGGTTGCAAACATTGCAAACAGGTACAGGTATTTCAGAAGTTTGTTCACAAATCATGGCCAGGCCTTTGTTAAAATGGTTTATATTAAATAATGAAAATTTCTAAGGAAAACATATTTTTATAAGAATTTGATACTTTTCCTTTTTCGTTTTCATTTCCTTTTTATAGATGTGTCTTTCATTTCTAAATTTAAAGAACATGATTAGATAGATAGATAAATAGAAAAATAAATAGAAAGATGGATAGAATATATAAAATATGACAGTCAAATAATGGCAAAGTTTTATGTTTTTTACTGTATCTACAGACAGGTAGATTATTTATTATGTTTATAATTGTTCAGTGTCAAGGATAATGTATAAAAACTTATATTGTAGAAGTTATTTAGTTGAAATTTCCAGGAATGGAAGAAATTTTATTTATTAATAATTTATATTACGAAGCAATATAATTCGATTTTTCAAAGATATTTATTTCTTCTTTATATTAAAGTCAAATTATATGGTTAAAGTCATAAGAGTTTTCACAGGAAGTTAAATAAATTTATGAAGTTGAAGGAAGAAAATCTTTAATATTACATGATTTAGATGGAGAATTAAAATTAATTAATAAATATAATAATTTAAATTTTCTCAATGGAATGAAATAGTTAAATATTTTTCATATGGATAGCTGAGTTTTGGAAAATGTTTATGTACAATATCTGACACACTAAATTGTATTACTGTATATTGTATTGTATCAATGTTGTATTGTATTAATGTTTATTGTATTGTTTGTATTGAAAGTGGATCAGAGACATTTATTATTTAAGATGAATGCACTTATTATATTTGTTTATTATAGTGCATTGAGGGGGAATTGTTAGAAGATTTTAAGTTTATTATTATTTTAAGTGATAAAAGTTTCTGAAAAAAATATATGAAACATGAATGTTATATGTAATTAGTGATGGTTTCTGAAGGTTAACAGTATGGAGGATAAAGGACAGAGGAGTGGTTTAGCTGGGTAGATATTTCTATTTTGAGTTGCAATGGGTGGAGTAATGTTGCTTATCTTTAGTCTATAGCCATTTAAAGTATATATGCAAATATGGGTGTTACTAGGATATGCTGACATAACACTATGAAACAGTATAAGAATGGATGAGAATTATGGTAGTGAGGGTTGGAGAGGTGGAAGGGAGATGGGAAGTAACCCTACACTTTGGAGAATGTAACATCAAGATGTCTCTTCCTCTTCCTCTTCCCCAAGGTGTCTGCTTTCTGAAAATATATTTTAAGCAATCTTCAGCCCCTAACTGATTGTCTTTATCATACAGTACAAGACACAGGCAACTTATTCTTACACCAGGAGTTAAAAGGGTTGTACTTTTTTTTTTTTTTTTTTCCCCATTTCTTCAATCAACCTTCGCTGTCTCCTACTGTCCACACAGAAGCAGTGTATCCAGTTTGGTTTGATTCTCAACAGATTGCTGCAAGTTATTTGATACAATATATTTTAGGTTTTGGAGCACATCAATACTTTTTATTATATATTGTTTATTTTATTTCATTTTTTACCTTTAGCATAATGGAAATGAGTATATAGCGCACTTTTTATTTATTTATAAGGTTTAAGTTCACTAGTGGCATCAGAACATTGATCAAAGGTGCAGATTTATACAGAATTTTTATAAAAGCTTTTTTATATATGGGACACATTTGAGCACATATACCAGCACAGAAAGTGTTCACACCTTTAGCATACAATTAATTTTTTAGAAATAATTCTTGAATATCACATACAAACACAATTTTTCACAAGTATTTATTTCACCATAAAGCTCTTCAGTTATATCACTTTATATGTATCCAGTTTGGTGCAACCTTGGTAAATTCTTGGGAGCAGTCTGTGGGGCTTGCCTGTATTGTTGCTTTGGGGCCTGGATCCTGTGTGGGGCGCTTAGCTTGGCACTGCAGTAAGTTACCAGCAAGGTACTATACAGGTCCAGGACTGGTCCATTGCTATGAAACCCAGTTTCTGAAACCCCTTTGGGTGTATGCCATGACAGATAAAGCCTGGGCTATACATCGATCAGCCATAACTTTATGACCACTGACAAGTAAAGAACATTGATATATCAGAACAATGGCATCGGGAATTGGGTGGGATATATTGGGCAGCAAGTAAACCTGTCCCTAGAGTTGTGTTGAAAGCAGAAAAAAAGGGCATCGCAGTTTGCCATGTATGGGATTGCATAGTTGCAGACCGGGTGCCCATGCTGACCTGTGTCTACAGCCAAAAGCGCCTACGATGAGCATGTGCACATCAGAACTGGACCACATAGCAATGAAATAAGGTGGCCTGGTCTGATGGCCATGTATTATTTTACCACTTCAGCCTCAGGCCTTTTTTTGCTAGAAAATGTTTTAGAATACCCTAACATATTTTTGGCAGAGGACAGAGGCCCTAGAGAATAGGTGGGCGTTTTTTCTTACATGGTATTTGCACTGCTTGTTAAAGCGAAGTTACAGCCATTTGAGTTTATTAAAAGAAAGTCAGCAGCAACAAAGTGTAGCCGCTGACTTTTAATAAACACTCACCCGTCCTGCGGTCCAGCGAAGCTGCAACCCGAAGCCTCCCTTCTCTCCGCAGCACCGGCATTGCAAGTGTGACGACCCGGCTGTGACAGCTTGCGGCCGGGTGCGCACTTCGCGAGACGCGCTGCGCATCCTGAATGGCTGGGCAATCTTCTGGGATCTGTGATGTGTCTCTGAAGATTGCAGGGAGAGGAGAACTTCCACTTGTGGTGCCACGAATGGAAGTGGGCGCTGGTACCTGTCAAAACTAGGTACCAGCTCTCCCCCCCGCCAAGATAATGACATGCCAAATGTTATGTCAGGAGTCCTTAAAGCGGAAGTTCCACTTTTGGGTGGAATTCTGCTTTAATAGCAATCGAGCAGTTAGTTAGCCGCTTTGATCGCTATTACAAGAGAGACGACCGCTGACTTAAAAAAATGGTACAGGGGTCCCGTTATAACCACCGAAAGTCCAGTGATCTACATCACGATGTCACTGGTCGTTAAGTGATTAATGTGGATGGCCAGGTGACTGCATTTCTTACCTGAGGAGGCGATTGGCACCAGGATGCACTATGGGAAAAAGGCAAGCCGGTGGAGGCAGTGTGATGCTTTGGGCAATGTTCTGATGGGTACCTTGGGACCTGCCATTCAGGTGGCTGTTACTTGACATGTAAAACAGGGCTATGTTTGCAATGTATTCACTTCATGGTGTAAACTTTTAAAATTTACCACTAAAATTCAAGTACTCAGAGCTTGCTCTCAGGTGGATGACTAGGTGTTCTACACACCACTGATCACATGATTTAATGCCACTTCCACCTAGAGCCCTTATATAGTATTCAGGCGCTTCCTCCCAACCTTCTGCTACTACGAGAATTCTTTGCAGGATGGGTCTAAACTTAGGACATTGCACATCCTTTCTTTCAGATATGTGCAACTTGATTCCCCATCTACTCCTTGAGTATCCCACAGGGGAATACCCTCACTGGTAGCTAAGGTTCCATTCACATCTAAGACGGTTTGAATCACACGGCATCGCTGCAGTGCTGCCTGCAATTCCAAATTGCAGCAAAATACGGGACGTGTTTGCAATGCCATTACTTCTTAGTGGCCCCCCTCAATCGCGGTGCTTTTTTTCTGCGATCGGCACGTGACAAATCGTGCAAAGAAAATTGCGGGACCCATGTTGCCCAAAAGAAAACCCAGAACCTCTTTTGAGCAACACGCATCCTGCAATTTTATGCACGGTTTTATCGTGACAGTTGTGGCAAAATTGCACTGCGATTGTGGTGCCATTAAGAAGTAATGGCATTGCAAACGCATCCCATGTTTTGCTGCGATTCAGAGCACCCAGGTGTAATTGGAGCCTAATGCCCTGTACACAGTCGGACATTGATCAGACATTCCGACAACACAATCCATGGATTTTTTTCCGACGGATGTTGGCTCAAACTTGTCTTGCATGCACATGGTCACACAAAGTTGACGGAAAATCTGATTGTTCTAAACGCGGTGACGTAAAACACGTACGTCGGGGCTATAAACGGGGCAGTAGCCAATAGCTTTCGTCTCTTAATTTATTCTGAGCATGCGTGGCACTTTGTGCGTCGGATTTGTGTACACACGATCGGAATTTCGGACAACGGATTTTGTTGTCGGAAAATTTTATAGCAAGTTCTCAAACTTTGTGTATTGGAAATTCCGATGGAAAATGTGTAATGGAGCCTACACACGGTCGGAATTTCCGACAACAAGGTCCTATCACACATTTTCCGTCAGAAAATCCGACCGTGTGTACAGGGTATAAGACCGAGACCCGGGCGAAAGGGAGCCAATTCTAAATAACAGGCAAATATTCACTCGGCTGCAGGCCCACTGAAAAAAAGTGATGATTCGTCCCTTGCACTAAAGTAGGATCCAGTTTAACACTTTCACTGCCACAGCCATTTTTTTGCACATGTTTAAAATCATTTTAGGCCTGAAGATTACACAAAACCCCGCCAAACATTATATATTTTTCTGAAAACTGACACCCTAAAGAATAAAATAGCGGTAATTCAAATTTTTTATGCCACTTGATATTACCGCAAAGGTCTAGGAAATGCAAAATTCCAGTAAAAAAAAGTACCATGAAAAAGAAAAAAAGGGCTCCCAAGAAATGATGCGAAAAAATTGCCAGCATCCCTAAATATATGAAATAAATAAACCTCAGATAGTGGGATTTTAAGGGCAATTAGAAATGAATAGAAAATAATATAGAAAAATAAAATTGAATTTATTGATGTACAAAATTTAAAAGCAAATATTGAGGCAAAAAACGAAAAACAATTACATAGATAACGTCTTAAGTAGTCATGTTTAACAGTAGTGGCAAATCCCACTGCACAAATGAACATCATCCATGAGTGAGAGTCCGACGCATTTCAAAAATATGAATAAATATAATCTTCATCAGGGACAATTTGCCATTTCTGAAATTGTAAAATACAGTATCAATGAAAAAAATACAAAAAACATTACATAATTTGCAGGACTGACAAGTTTGCATGGCTCCCAACAGGGTGTACCAAAACTTACGTGTCAAGAAAAGTTTCTGTGCAGCATCCGACATCCGCACAGCCCATATTGGCCCTTCCACATGCAAAGGAACCCCAGGATATTGTAATCCAATCAAAGCGCCAAAAAAAGGGGTGTAATTGCACCTTAGAAAGACAAAGACCCAGGGTAGCAAGGCAGGGGGAATCTAAAAAGAAAAATCAAAACCAATGATCAAGCTACCATTTTGAATTTTAAATAATTCTGCAGACGGTATATAAGATATTTGGAAAATCTACATTCCAGACTTGGGCAAAGATTGAGACACACCCACGACACCCCCCTACAAAAAGGAGGGTGTGTCGGGGGAACTCGAGAACCCCAATGCCACAAGTGTGGGAATGGCCAATAATCACAAAATTCATAAAGAATAAAACCAATAAAGGTGACAGATGGATCACCATCACTTTAAGCGAAGGGGTGCTACAATAGGGATGCTCCAAGCCACTCTAAAGGACAGAGATAGAAAGTCCCAACTCAAAACCAAGATAAGGGGGGACACTAAAAAAACATCCTCCTGAAAAAATTAGGCAGGAAAAAATATATCAATACAAAAATAGGGAGTCCAAGGATAATGGTAAGCAAAAAATGGTTCAATGAGAATTAACAAAATAAAACTGAAACTAAAATTGGACAGGAAAAGGGGCAAAAGACCTCTGCAAAACATGAAGATTGCAGAGCCCAAAGCATACAATCCAACAAAATGGCAAAAACGAAATGAGGTATGTCAAAAAAGGCTATGCTTACCAGTAGTGTTGAATTCTCAAAGATTCCCCAGGAATGATAAAAGTAGCTACGTGAGGGAGAGAGACTAATCCTCTACCCTGCATGTCACAAGGTCAGGCAACCAATGCGTTGTCATAGATAAGGATGGCAGCTAGAGAGTTCCCGGCTTTCTTCTAATATAGCCCAGCTGAAGCAATGCATTCCTCGTAGAGCATAGGGGGGGGTGATGCTGCACAACATAGAGGCCATGACGTCACTCCCCACGCGCCGCTGTACAGAGGAAATAGTAATCAAACAGCTGGTGGTGATGATGGAGGTAGAGCACGGCCGAACACAGCAGACCCGCCCCCCTCGATCACGTCAGTCAATCTCAGACGCGAACGGGGAACATCACTGCTGACAATGAAAGCTTCCCTGCGTCCAGCGCACTAGGTAAATGGAAGCGGAGACCTCACTGCTGACAGTGAAAGCTGCCGCACCACTATGGATCACATATCACATATAACTGAGACCGGACCAACCAGAGGATGACAGAGATCCAAAGCAGCTCTGCAACCCAGGGGCTGGAAACTGTCCACAGAGTAAATAGCATATTAAAGACGCCTTAGACCTAGGGTCATTGTCATGCTGGAAAGTCTAACAGCATCCCATGTGCATAAGAATGCAAATTGTCTGCCAGTATTTTCTGATAACATGCTGCACTCATCTTGCCATCAATTTTCTCAAGATTCCCCGTGCCTTTAGAGCTCGCACACCCTCAAAACATCAGTGACCCACCACCATGCTTCACAGGGCGCATGGTATACTTGTTGACCCCTCTCCAAACATAGCGCTTATGGTTGTGACCATAAAGCTCCATTTTGGTCTCGTCTCTCCAGATTACAGTGTGCCAGAAGCTGTGAGGCGTGTCAAGGTGTTGTCGAGCATATTATAACTAGGCTTTTTTGTGGCAAAGTAAAGTCTTCTTTCTGGCAACTTGATCATGCAGCTAATTTTTGTTCAAGTATATTGTGCTCCTTAAAACAACCACACCGTTCTTTTCCAGAGCAGCCTGTATTTCTCCTGAGGTTACCCATGGGTTCTTCTTTGTATCTTGAACAATTCTACAGGCAGTTGTGGCTGCAATCTTTCTTTGTCTACCTTGGCTTGGTATCGAGAGATCCCTGAATTTTCCACTTCTTAAGACCCCTTTCACACTGAGGCACTTTACAGGCGTTTTTGCGATAAAAATAGCGCCTGTAAAAAAGCGTCTTCTGCAGCCCCAGTGTGAAAGCCCGAGTGCTTTCACACTGGGGCAGTGTGCTTGCAGGACAGGAAAAAAAGTCCTGCAAGCAGCATCTTTGGGGCGGTGGGGGAGCGCATTGAAATGAATGGGTGTTGCTTTCAAGGGGCCTTAAAAGCGCTTTGAAAGCGGTGCTAAATAGGCTCTTTTAACCCCTTTTCTGGGGGGATTAAATGTGCCCCGCTGGTAGTGCCAAATACCGCTAAAACTAGTGGCGCTTTACCGCTAACGCCCCAGTGTGAAAGGGGTCTAAGTGATTAAACAGTACTCACTGGCATATTCAAGGCTTTGGATATCCTTTTATATTCTTTTGCATTTTTATAAAGTTCCGTTACCTTGTTATATTGGTCTTTTGACAGTTCTTTTCTGCTCTCCATGGCTCGGTATCTAGCCAGCTCAGTACATCCACGTGAGAGCAAACAAACTCATTGACTGTTCATCCTTTTATTCTGTGTGTCTGTTCCAAGGCCAAACATTCCAGGGTATGTAAAATTTTGATCAGGGCCATTTGGGTGATTTCTGTTATGATTTAAAAAGGAGCTTCATATGATCGCTATCCTTCATGCAAAAAAAAAAAGTCGTTTTTTTTGATCAGTCATATTTTCAATATCAGTACCAACATTTCACGATTTCTGCCAGAGTATGCAACCCTTTGGGGACAACTGTATGTTGTTTGTGCAAATAAGGATTCTAGTGAAAATAGCGATTTGATAAACATTTGTGCAACTAGTGTATGGCCTAAAGAAAAAAAAAAAAACAGTTGCACCTTTTTATTCCCAATGGTTTTTATTGAAGTTTTACAGATAACATGTATAAGTAATGAACAATGTCATACATCTAGATTCATTATTGCGAAGTTCGCTATACAGGTGTATATGACATAATGAAACGCGAACATATGTAAACAAATTCAACAGTGAAATACCATGTGAGTGCTATGGGTAGAGCTAAGAGTGACGTCTGTCAACCCCAAACACCCCAATTGGGTGCTTACTGTGTCTGGGGGAGAGAGACGACACCTCCTGTCCCTGCATTTTATCCAACAGCATTCAATGTCAATATATGAGTAGCGTTTACAGCAAGCTCTACCTATAAATAAACAGTGAAAATACATGAGGCATCAATATACTGTGAAAATAAATCAGATGGAATACCCATTTATACAAGTCCTGGTTCCATTTCATGTTTTCATTGGTGTTTGTATGTCCCATGTGTCTGATTCCTAACGTGACGTTGAGTAAAGGGATAGGGGCTACTGTAAGCTATATGTGTTGTTAATAAAAGGACTAGTTTGTTTGGTATCCTTTTCCGACCTGGTTTCCCCCCGTCTAGGGAAATGAGGGGATGGAAAATGTAGGGTATTCGTATCACGTTTGGTGTGTGCACAATTATAGTGTTAGATGGTAATGGATGTGGCAGAGTATGTATGTATGAATAGCAGGTAGGTAATTGGGTTAGATATCTCAAAGGGTGGGGAGTGAGGATAAGGAAGAGGGGAAAGGAGGTCAAATTAAGGGGGAGGGGAGGAAGGAGTGAAGGGGGGCCAGGATAGTGGAAGGGGGAGGGAAGACGGCGAGTATAGGTCCTCTCTGGCTTCCCACCTTATTTTTGTTAGTGTATTTTGAAGACAAGGGTAGGAATGTTAATCCTCGGGGTGGATGGAATGAAAGGTTGTAAACCTGTTTTGATAAGGATTTAGCGAACCATATATAGAGGATACTGCTTCAGGTGTGTGTGTTTGATTGTTTGAGTGTATTTCTTTCCAATACGTTTGTATAGAGGTGCAGGACCACCAAATGTGCAATAGAGTACCTTCATCTGCAAGACATCTCCAGAAAATTGCAGATGTCTCAGGGGTGATTTTATGTAAGAGGGTTGGGGTACGATACCACCGTGATACAATTTTGTAACTATTTTCTTGTGTGGTAACTTTTCTTGACCCTTTATGTATGTTCAGAAATGACTGCTCCCATTGCATTGCTGAGGGTGAAATGGAGAGGTCTTTTTCCCATTTTTGGCAGCCTAAATTCTGGTTTGTCTGATCGTCTGTGAAAAGGAGGTTGTGTGTGTTAGAGATTAGATGAGGTTGGGCGTTTACTTGACTACAGAGTGTTTCAAAAGGGGTAAGTGGTCTCGAGCATTTGGAGTGTTTGTCCAGGGATTGCAGATAGTGGGCAAGTAGCGTGTATGTTCAAGGAGAGATGGGCGATTTTCCCGTTTGGGTAGAGATTTGGGAGGCAGTGAGAATTTTCCCTTGGTGGAAGAATTGGTGTGCTCTTACGTTGTCTTGTGGGAAATTATCAGTAAGGAAGTGATTGTGCATTCCTGGAGGGAAATCTGGGTTTAATTTCACCGGAGTTAACGGGCTTGGGATGGAAGATAAGTTCAATTGAGAACAAGCTTTGGGGAAGCATTTGAGAGTGGGTCCTATTAATGGATTGGTAAGTAGTGTTAAAGGTATATGGCGTGGATTCGTCCATGGTAGTGAGGCCAGGGATAGTGTTGTGAGGGATGCTTCCAAGGCAACCCAAACTTTGTGTCTTGAGTGAGTTTTCCAGTCCACTATTCTAGTGAGATGTGTAGCGGTGTAGTAATTAAAAATGTTCGGGAGTCCTATGCCTCCTAGGTGTTTTGGCCTGGTGAGTTGTTTGAAACTAATTCTAGGTTTATGTGTCCCCCATAGGAATCTGGAGCATGCTGATTGATATGTTTTGAAGAAAGACGGAGGAATTAGAATAGGGATTGTTTGGAGGATATATAAAAGTCTCGGCAAGGCATTCATCTTCAGTATCGCAGCTCTGCCGAACTATGAGAAGGATGGGTTATTCCATAGTTTGAAATCTGAGATTAATTTGTTTAAAATGGGTATATAGTTTTTTGCGTATAGGTCTGGGAGTTTGGAGGGGAGCTGTATGCCTATGTAGGTAATTGAGTCCTGCTTCCATTGAAAGGGGAAGTTTTGTTTACATTGGTCTACTATATGGTGAGATAGGGAGATGTTGAGTGCAAAGGATTTTGAGACGTTGATTTTGAGATTGGATAAGAATTGGAACTGTCTGAATCCTGAAAGTAGGACAGGCAAGTTAATCAATGGTTGCGACAGTAACAATAATATGTCACCTCGAAGGCGACGTATTTGTATTCCTTGTTGGGTGTATGTATGCCATGGATGTCTGGGTTGAGTCTCACCTTCTGGAGGAATGGTTCAAGAGTAAGGACAAAAAGGATAGAGGATAGGGGGCAACCTTGTCTCGTCCCGTTGTGTATGGGGAAGGCATCCGACAGAGTGTTGTTGACCCTCACTTTGGCTGAAGGGTGCGCATACAGGGACAGAATCAGACCGGAGAAATACGGTCCTATACCTATGGCTTGTATAACTGCCGCCATGTAGTCCCATGCCTCTGTCGAATGCCTTCTCAGCATCTAGGGATAGGAAGAAACCTTTCTGTTTGGTTTGAGTCATTATGTGATGTAGATTGATTGCTTTGACAGTGTTCTTTAGCTTCCTTACCCATGATGAAGCCTACCTGGTCTTTGGAGACGAGAGAAGGGAGGAGAGGAGTTAGTCTATTTGGCAATATTTTGGAGAATATTTTGATATCTACATATAGTAGTGAAATGGGTCTGTAGTTTCCTGTATGTGAGGAGTCCTTACCCTCTTTGGGAATGACTGAGATGTGGGCTTCTAGCATTCCCTATGTTAGTGGATTTGCTGGGGATAGTGCATAAAATGCATTTAGAAATGGGTTCTTAAGTATATCTGCAAATGTCTTGTAATAGACTGCAGAAATACCATCTGGACCTGGACTCTTGCCAGGTTTAAATTTTTTGATTGCTTGTTCCCATTCTTTAGAGGTGAAGAATGAGGGATTCTAGGGACACGGAGACCTCCTCTGATATCTTTTTTTGGGGAAAATTGTTCTAGGGCGGTACAGTGGTGTAGTGGGTAGCACTCTCGCCAAGCAGTAAAAAGGGTCGCTGGTTCGAATCCCAACCACGACACTGTAGTGATCGAGTATATTAATATATATTGGGTGTATAGATATGATGTAGAGTGGGTATGATAATTAATATTTAGGTATTATTATAAGGATGATGATGTAAGTACTCTTCCGCAGCAACCCAATTCTTCCAGAGCGATGCACTTTATTGACTTCCAACACCGAACAAAGTCCAAAGTCCACAGATGACAAAGAAATCCGACAGAGGAAATATAATTCAGAGACCCATATAATTCAGTCTTCCCAGCCATGCACAGACAAGCCTCCCTCATACACAGACAAGCCTCACTTACTAACCTATAGACTGAATGCCGTGTTATATTCACTAAATATTGAATGGCTGAGCAATTTGATTGGCCGTTTCAATTTAGGACTTTGATTAGCTTTAGTCTTTCAAACAGACAACAACCCCCAGCCGTGAACAGCCGTGAACCACCCCAATTTGCACTCCCGCATATCAACATCAACAAGTCCCCTTTAGATATGTGTAATTAGATTAGATTAAGAGATACCACCTGAATACCCTTTGAGATGTTCAAATAGACTTGCATAAGATTAACACATCAAAGAGTCTTCAGCTGTTAAAATTCAGTTGGACAAATCAACCATTCTGTCATTGTCATTCTGGCCTGGTCAACATTGACTGCATGTGTACATACACACAACAATGTCCCACATAAATCGGTGAACATTACAACATATTACAACATATACCCCCACTTGGGTCGGTTCTAACTACTAGAACTGACCCATAAATCAAACAACAAAAAAATATCATTACGATTTAAGGTACTGGATGCTTTACAATGGCTCATATAAAATATGAAGTTGAAACTGGTTACATCTCTCTTCGCCAGCCTCTAAAATATCCCCATGAAACAGTTATTAGATAATATAACTTTTAGACCATGACTGGAAAAGGATTTGGTAAACGTCAGTGGCCCATATAGCTGTTAGGCCTTATTATATCACATCAAGATCTTGAATATTGCGCAAAGACAAGCTGATGTCACAGTCCATCCTTCGGTCTGACTTCATCACATCTCTCACAATCTCACTAAAAGTTAACTTGGTATGCTCTGGGAACTCCAATCCACATAACTCCAGGATTTTTTCATCTCCAGGCTCAAGCTTTCCATTTTTAAAGATGCTTTTACGCAAACACTCTACTTTCATCTTTATAGTAAGAAGAACTATCAATGTGCCAGCACTCACTTTCAAGGTAAAAAGGTTTGGATATGGCAGTAAAAACTGTGGTTCAAACTATTTTCTTGCACTTGACATTCATGAGTCCATCTTTGTTGATTGCCAGTCACAATTTGCTTTTGTAATTTGCTGTAGGCCGACCCCTCATTGCCTTCAATAAAGCAGTTACTTGGATCATTCAGTCCACAATTACACTTGAATGGTATACCAACAAATACATATAGATATACCCCCACACGATGCTTCAGATAGAGTCATCAGTGTTTATCAGATCTTCTATCCAGACAAAGCGGCAGTGGAAATTCTTGCCAGTATCTTCACCATGAAAGGTAGAAAGGTCTTTTCCATCCATATATGTCATAGCCTTTAGCATATTATAAACAACTGAATCAACAAAGTTTCAAATCATGACTAGATTGATGAATTTCACTCACCCCTCTTATAAATTTAGGAAAACCACCCAACATACTAAAATTTATTCTATGCCAAGCCATCGTGCAGCATCTCACCTTAGATGTCAAATATATTGATCAATACGCATTATGTAATATGTACAGATGTTATGAAAATTATTTTACGTTTAAATGCTTCTCTTTGGTTTTAAGATAAAGTTCAAGAAATAAAACATAAAGAAAATAAAAAATGAAACGCAAAAAAGAGAGAAAAATTAAAAATTAGGGCGTTGAAGAAAAAAGAAAAAAAGGTCCATTGCTTGATGAATCTTGAGAGTCCATGAACTTTTAATAATTCCTTGTTGTCTATTCAGCATTCCACCCATAATTCTCCCCCACTAGCCAGCAATTTCAGACTGTGCTTCTGCTATTCACATGCAAACCAGCATCTTCAGACGTTACTGAAAGACAAAACTCTCCAACAAAACTAATTCGCAAGGTCTTTAAACGTAGTTTGAAGTTAAAACAAAACACTATTTACACGTTTACAGTTTGGAGCTAATTCACCCCCACTGCTAGAGAAATGTCATCTGCATTCAAAAACAGATCTGGAGAATGTACATCTTCTGCATTTATGACACCCTGTACCCCCTTCAGCTGCTGTAATAATTTATCACGTTCCCCTCTCATCTTGTCATACTCAATTTTCAGGTGGTCATATCTCTGTTTTAACTGAGAAAACGGTATCCAAGTCTTGGACCTTTTCTTATTATTATTTTGGTCAGCTCTGTTTTTCATATTAATATCACTTATGTTTGACCCGGTTTGTCCTCTCTGGGTGTTATCATAGGATGTTATCTTCTGATCTTTATGCTCAGTATTTGTCCTAAACAATGTGGCTAAATCAATTTTAACAGCCTGCTCATTTGACTTTGTCCATAAATGGTCTGCTCTCAACAATATGTCTTTTAAATCATGAGGATTTGGGGTAACTAATAAAATATTTTGTTTGATATCTTCATGCAACGCATCTAGAAACATACTCATATGTATCAAGCCCCCACGCTCAAATGCAAGATTATTACCGACCAATAATTCCATAATAGTTGCTATCCTGTGTGACAATTCATAGGGAGATTCATATTGCATTTGTTGGATCTTCCCATGAATAGTAACATCAGAACGTACACCATACAAAACACATAATAATTCCAGTAATATGTCCCTTGTCCTCAGAGGCTGAATACAGATTTGTTTAATTCTCATCCAAAGACCACTTCCTACAGAATGTTGCAAAACTCTTTCTAAGTCAGATGGGTTGAGATTGTACATATCTCTGACTTGCTGCACGTCACAAAACCATTTTAAAAATCTGTTTAAATCATGGTATGGAACCATTCCTATTTCTTTAAGAATTGCGTCTAATAATTTTGATTTCAAAGGCTTCATTACAAGCTGAAGTTCACCTGTATTATTATTATTGTTATAAACTGTGGTAGTCACAGTGGGGGCAGCTGGTAATAAATTATCAGATTTAATATGAGGTTCTGTTTGCTGCAGATTGCTGAATCCAAGATTTGATGCATATCTGCATTCCTGAGATCTCTTCTCTAATTCCATAATTCTTAATTTTAATCTCTCATTTTCCTCTGATAATTTATCACAACGTTTAGATTTCTCAATTAAGGCTTCACCAATGGTAACTACATGCAATTTTAAATTTACTGTCTCAGTGTCTGGTTTTGTAACCTCTCACAAACATTGTTGCTATTATCAACTGCCTTCTGTAACTGCGCATTTTCCTCAACCTTACCATTCAAAGAACTTTCCATTGTTAAACAGCAAGATAACAAGCCCTGTATAATACAACCTTTTCTTTTACTTTCTGAAATTTTGCTATCAAAAACATTTTTCTCTAAAAATTCCTTCATCATCGTCCACGTCTGCTTACATTTTTCTGGAATTTCATAAGGACCGCCATGGCGCTTAATACATTTTAATACCCATCTGTTAACTTTATCAGAACTGATACTGGCTTCACACTGAGTAAGCATTTTGACTATATTACTAATAATTAAAAAAAAGGAAATATTTTACTCACCGCATTAGTTACTCCTTCAGCTTCCAGGTCTTCTGGTACACGACACAGTCCTTTTTTTTTTTTTTTTTTTTTTTTCCAGTCTCCAGAGGATAATTCTGGGGTTCCCAACTTGTTAAATTTTGTAGATCAGACTCTCTTATGTCACAACCAGACATTAGAGTCACAGCACAGCTCTTGGTTCTTCATCAGACTTCTGTCCACCTCACAGGATTGTTGTCACCACCGACTTCTGTTACTAAGTCCGAAAATGCTCTTCTGGTCACATGAACGGCACCAGTGTAGTGATCGAGTATATTAATATATATTGGGTGTATAGATATGATGTAGAGTGGGTATGATAATTAATATTTAGGTATTATTATAAGGATGATGATGTAAGTACTCTTCCACAGCAACCCAATTCTTCCAGAGAGATGCACTTTATTGACTTCCAACACAGAACAAAGTCCAAAGTCCACAGATGACAAAGAAATCCGACAGAGGAAATATAATTCAGAGACCCATATTATTCAGTCTTCCCATATAATTCAGTCTTCCCAGCCATGCACAAACAAGCCTCCCTCATACACAGACAAGCCTCACTTACTAACCTATAGACTGAATGCCGTGTTATATTCACTGAATATTGAATGGCTGAGCAATTTGGCCGTTTCAATTTAGGACTTTGATTAGCTTTAGTCTTTCAAACAGACAACAACCCCCAGCCGTGAACAGACGTGAACCACCCCAATTTGCACTCCCGCATATCAACATCAACAAGTCCCCTTTAGATATGTGTAATTAGATTAGATTAAGAGATACCACCTGAATACCTTTTGAGATGTTCAAATAGACTTGCATAAGATTAACACATCAAAGAGTCTTCAGCTGTTAAAATTCAGTTGGACAAATCAACCATTCTGTCATTGTCATTCTGGCCTGGTCAACATTGACTGCATGTGTACATACACACAACAATGTCCCACATAAATCGGTGAACATTACAACATATTACACTACCTGCCTGGAGTTTGCATGTTCTCCCTGTGCCTGCGTGGGTTTCCTCCAGATACTCCGGTTTCTTCTCACATTCCAAAGACATGCTGGTAGATTAATTGGCTTCTGTCCAAAATTTGCCCTAGTATATGAACGGGGACCTTGGATTGAGGGTAGGGACTGATGTGAGTGTGCTATTTACAGGGTTAGGGATAATTGTAGACACACACCCACACTCACTCAGGTTGAACTGGATGGACTGGTGTCTTCAACCTTACTAACTGTGTAACTATGTAATTTCGTCATCTCTTTTAGATGGGTGCGTGGACAAAGGGTATGTTGCATTTAGATCATACAGTGAGGCATAATAGCGTTCAAACTCTTTTGCCATTTCATGATTTTTTGTGATTGCTGTACCTGTGGGAGAACTTAGTTGGTGTACTGTGTTGGTTCTTTTTGTGCGTAGTGCCTGAGCAAGGAGGTGGCTACATTTATTTCCGAACTCATAAAGTTTTTGGGAGAGTGTACATTTTTTCTTAAGTTTATGTCCTAGCTCCTCCTGGATTTGCGTGCACGTTACTATTAGTTTTAGGTGTGTTCGTTGAGCTAGGCCTTTTTTGTGTGAAGCTTCTAGTGCTTTGAGTTCGGAAAATAAATCTGACAGTACTTTTTTTTTTTTTTTTTTACTTTTTTTGCTGCTGCTGTGATGGCAATCAGTTTACTTCTTACTACGCATTTATGCGCTTCCCACTGTGTCAATTTGGAGGTGTCTGGTGTGTTATTTTCATTAAAGTAATTAATTAGGCATGTGCGTATCTCTGTTTCTTTTGTTTTATCTGTTAGGATAGATGGATCTAATCTCCATATGTGAGTGTATGTGGCCTTTTCTGGGAAAAACATGAGTAAGTGAGATGGGATGGTGGTCTGATAGTGTCATTGGCTCAATGGTTGCAGTCTTTAATGTTGGAAGGTCTTGTTGCATGAGAAAGAAGTAGTCCAGACAGGAGTATTTATTATGGGGGTCGAAAAGAAGGTATAGTCCTTGTCTTTTGGGTGTAGGGTGTGCCAGGTGTTGTGGAGTAGTAACTCTTGAAAGCGGCACCTAATTTGTTTGATCGCTTTGTAGGGTAGATGGGATTTGCCTGAAGAGGTGTCTAATAGAGGATCGAGCGGAGCATTAAAGTCCCCCCTCTAATATCAGAATTCCTTCTTGGAAAGTAGAAAGGAGGCAAGTGATTTTGTGAAAGAAGGGGATCTGGGAAGAATTGGGGCTATAAATATTTGCTAGTGTGATTGGTGTGTTCCTATATGTGCCCTTGAGAAAGATATACCTACCCTGCTCATCAATAAGGGAATCAGTAATTTTGATAAGTAAATTTTTTGACAGCAATATAGAAACCCCTTTGGATTTCGATAGTGGAGATGTGGCATGAAAACTGTGGGGAAAGAAGTGATTAGAAAGTTTTGGAGCTGCATTCGTACGGAAGTGGGAGTCCTGAAGGTAAATTATGTCTGCTTTCATTGTCCGCATAGCGGATAGTATTTGAGAGTTTCTCTTGGGTATTGAGGCCTTTTGCGGGATAGTAGCTTCAGAGATATGTCGGATATTTTGGGCCTCAGTGACGACATAGTGAGGGTGTTAGAGGTAGAATAACTCTGGAGGAGGGAAGCCAGAGAGGGAGTGGCTCAGGGGAGTAGGTGGTGTGTGGGTTCAAAGGAGGGTCAGGGGGATGACGGGGGGGGGATTCTACGAGGAGAAAGGGGGGAAGGGTGTGTAACCGGATGTGGATGTGTATTTACATGTCCACTTAAAATATTAGGGGGAGAACCGGTAAGAGTCAGCGGTCACTACAGAAACCACTGTATGGAGTTGTGGTAGAAGTCGTTCGACTAGGGAGACAAGATGGACATCTCCACGAGGTCAATAAGATTAGACGTGGTGCTTGCTATGTATATGATCTGGAGCCAGATAGAGATGAGAGAAGTTTCTCTCTCCCTCTGGTCCTCTGAATTGATAATTTATGTGTGATTGGACATGAGGAGGAGTCTGAGGAGATTGTGGGGGAGATAATCTATCCGGTTTTTGTTTTAATATAGTAAATTTAACGTTAGTATGTGTAATCATAAGCATAGTGTATCAAAAACAGAGTGTAAGCTAACTTGTTAGCCAACCGCATAACTAAAACTTTAATATAACCACCTTGGTTAACGTGAAACTTGGTGACTTGTAACCATGATATAAAGATTAATGTGACAGCTGGTTGAAAAACAGAATTGTAGCCATATTAATCATTTTAACAGTAAGGTGGATAGTTTGGCACGAAAAATTACTTGAGTCAACGTCTGTATTTTCCAAGGCGGGCACGCACGTCCATGGTCCCATCAGTTGGAGCAGTTGCCCCAGTCAAATTCCACACATGCGTGTATTGTACACATATTTTGTTATGAGGTATGGGTTGTGTGAAGAAGTGTTTTTGCCTACATAGGTGAGGCGATCTTGTCTACGTTTGAGATGAGATGGAACCCTTACCTGTGCGTGGCCCCCTCGGAACCCACCTCTTTCAGACAGCAATGGAATACCGAAACTTGGTTAAGCGTTACGATCTGTAATAGGAGAGAGAAGCATGTAAAACGGTATTTTATGAAACTATTACAACTTTATTATGACCTCAGCTTACAATAAAGTGAGAAGAGTTGGGGGCAAGTGAAGAGGTGAGAAGAAGAAAGAGGGAATTGGAAAGAGAGGGATAGAAAGGAAAGAGGGAGGGGGGAGAGGAGAGATGGTGAGTAGTAGTGGAGCACATGGGTGTCTAAATAATAGCGTCACTGTAGAGTTAGTGATTGTCCTCTGACCTCGGGTCGTCCAATCAACTCTTCTGTACAAATCTGAGGTGAAGTTAGAGGGCCAGGCCCACTATTATTCTTTTTACCTGGGCAGGGTAAGAGTATATGTAGCTTTGGATATAGGGAAAGATCGTAAGAGTTGACATTTAATTGTGATCATATATAAAGTCAAAGAATGGCGCTCCCTAATTGAGAGGATAGGGGGTTCTATTTATGCACCCACAATGCTTATAAAAGAAAAAAGAAAGCAAAAAGTGAGCAAGTTATAGCCACCAATAGTAGTGACCCCCTGTCTATTACATATTTATACACAATCAAAACAGTAAGTAATGTATAAGTGATACTTAGCTGGTCACATCCGTTAACAATGCTCCAGGTAACCATAAATAAATATGTATGTGAAAAAGAATAAATGGTGAGTTTATCAACTCATAGATAATTGTAACCGTGAATACAAAAATTGCACCAATCATATATCAAAAACTTATGTGCATAGTGTCATGCCCACCTGTATATCAAATGGTGTGCATCATACCCAGTCCAGCAATAAGGTATCCCAAAAACAACATCCAAAAAAGAAAAAATAGTAAAACGAAAAATAGTGAAGCTCCAAAATGGCAAAACTGTTCAAACAGTCCGGTGACTCTTGTGCTCAAGCTGAACAGGTGACTTTTGTGCTCCCCCTATGGGTCCCCACTCACCAGCTCCTCATACCCCTGCAGGGGTGATAGGCATGTATGGATAGTCGTGGATGGTCCCTCTTAGTAGCTGTGTCACTAACCTGTGCTTCTACCCGCTACATCAAAGCAATATAGGGTGTGCGGAAACAATCATCCACTCGGCGCAGCCTCCGTGTCCACTTCAGGAATCATTCAACATGGCTTAAATGCTTGTTGGAAAAGAGAAGACTCCCATAGTGTAGGGGGGAGCACAGAAGTCACCTGTTCAGCTTGAGCACAAGAGTCACCGGACTGTTTGAACAGTTTTGCCATTTTGGAGCTTCACTATTTTTCATTTTACTATTTTTTCTTTTTTTCTTTTTTATTGTTTTTTGGATGTTGTTTTTGGGACACCTTATTGCTGGATTTGGTATGATGTTTTTGGGATACCTTATTGCTGGACTGGGTATGATGCGCACCATTTGATATACAGGTGGACATGACACTATGCACATAATTTTTTGATATACGATTGGTGCAATTCTTGTATTCACGGTTACTATTATCTATGAGTTGATAAACTCACCATTTATAATTTTTCACATATATATTTATGGTTACCTGGAGCATTGTTAACGGATGTGACCAGCTAATATAAGTATCACTTATACATTACTGTTTTGATTGTGTATAAATATGTAATAGACAGGAGGTCACTACCATTAGTGGATATCACTTGCTCACTTTTTGCTTTCTTTGTTTTATTTTTTCTTTTATAAGCATTGTGGGTGCATAAATAGAACCCCCTATCCCCTTAATTAGGGAGCGCCATTTACCCCATTCTTCGACTTTATAGATGTACTAGCCCCTCAGGGGGTCTATTAGGGGAGGCTGCATACCTTTAGTCTGTCCTAAGCGCGGAGTCTTTGCTTGATTTTCTATCAATTGTGATCAGCCTCTGGTTGTGAAATCCGTTGCCTAGCGGCCAGAGTATATAGGCGGCATTTCTGGTCATGTTAAGTATGAGGGGTATCCAATGAGAAACAGTGACGTGAGGGCTTTTCAGGAGTCAGTTTTATCATTTCCATAGGTAGGCAAATTCCGAGTTGAGTAATCCTGTCTCTTTTATACCCCATCTATGTAATAGACAAAGCGTGGGTAGAAGGGGTTCCTCATGGTATGTGTTACTTAGCGGACTTGAGCGTTGTATGTTGTAACTAAGGTGTCTTATGGGGTAGTCTAATTGTGAGTAATCTCGGGAAGCGCCATAGGTGTGGGGGTATTAGCTCAGTGGCGGACCATGTGTTGACCGCTTTGTGATGAATTTGAGAACCTGTTAGCTGAGCTTAGTTGTGAGATGATCCATTGGGTGGGATGAGGATAATGGGTTCGGGGAGGGGTATGCTATGGCCAAGGGGGGTCCAATTGGTTGAGATCCAAGAAGTTTCTATATCCTTTCGAGGCAAAAACTCTATCGGCGTTCCACTAACCCGTGGTTAGTAAAAGTTAATGTAAGCGCGTGACTTGTTTACGAGCAGTAGGTCTCAGGTTAGTGAGAGATAAACTTTGTGCCATGTATAAAATGTTAGGAAGATATGAGGATTAAGTATCTCCCTGATTAGGTAAGGCGTGCCCTACGGTGGGCTGGTTAAAGATGGCAGTAACTGTTTGAGAGAGATGACTGGAGTCTATGGATTCCGGGACACCCCTCACTCTCAGGTTCCGCCTTCACCCTCTATTATCTAGGTCTTCCATGTGGTGATTAATCCCCCTGAGATGAATGGCATGCGATTCTGTGACTTGTTGAACCTGACAGAGGGAGACATCACTCCGGGCCTGGGTTGTTTCTATGTCCTCCACTCTTAGTGCTATTGCCTGGATGTCAGATCTCAAGTCTGAGATGGCCGCCTGCTGTGTGGATTTAATGTCCGCAGCTACACTGCGTAGATCATCCAGATTGAGTGCTGGAGGGGTTGGAGGGGCTCTCGGTTTCAATTGCGGCTGCCATGTGAGCTCTGGCGCGCCGTGGGCTGTAGCTGGGGGAGCGAGATGTGCGGGAGGAGGCGGTATGTGAGGCCTGCACTCTGTCCCTAGGCTGTGAGCAGAAGATCTCGGAGATCTGTGCACTTATCTGTGTCCCTTGCGTCCTCGGGGAGCGGGAGCGGGTCGCTGACATGCTCCTCGCCGTCTTCACCATGTCCTGGCTGCTTTGATGGAGAGAAAGCCCAAATCTGCTGCGAATCACTAATGAAGAAGGACCTCGTGGAGCGGGAGCTCTTGCTTCACACGTCCATCTTGGAACGGCTCCAGGCCACGCCCGTCTCCTAGTTCTATACTTTCTAAAAATGTATGGTTTAGGGTAGGTGGTGGGTCTTTAGAAACTCTGAAAGTTGGAAAGGGAAAAATAAAAAAAAAACAATGAAAAATGAGCAAAACCTTAACTTTTTCAATGCAAGGTCTGTACAGCGTACGGACCTCCAGCACTGCTTCCAGCTGGCCAGGTCTGTACGGCATACAGATCACATATCTCCTTCTGCTATAAGCTCATGGTCGCTTCAGTGCTCATAATCTCATTGCAGAATTGTTCAGCAGACCCTGCTGAACAATTCTATAACTCTGATCAACGGACTACAATACGCTGATCAGAGTTATTCAGCTCAAATGTGACACCCCCCCCATGGTGCGGCATCCTGTCCCTAGCCTTTTCACCTCCCTCCACTCCTTTTTATCTAAAAAAAAAAAAAAGCTCCCCCACCCCCTGAGCAGCAAACCCAATCCCCTGCAGCTACCCTCAGAAGACCAGCTTCCCTCCCCTGCCACTCCTGCCGGCTTCAGGTGTTTAGAGGGGAATCAAAACATGCCCCCCCCATCTGCTGGGCAGCATATCTCCTTCCCCTCCAGCTACCCGACACTCAGCTGACAGGTTACCATCCCCCTCCCTGTACTACAGTGGACTCAGGCAGCAATCACTACTGATCGCTCCTGTGTCCACTGATAACTGAGCATAGTAAACCGTGTTACTATGTGTCGGTTTATGAATGAATAAGGAGTGACGACTCCTTTATTTATGTAATGTGCAGCTTAGGCTTTCTCTGCCACCCAAAAAAGTACACAAATATTAAATATAGTTGTAAAAAAATATAAAAAAACATAGTAAGGCCCCTATCACATTTCCATCAAGCAGATTCGCCTGCTCCGTGGGGGATCTGTCCACTGATCCCTGCTGAGCAGACGGATGATAGGTTCGTGTAAACCCCGCTGATGCAGAGCGGACATGGACACAGCTTGCTATTCTCTATGGGGCGGTTGTGTGGAAACGGAACGCCTGTCCATTCTTCCATCCGATTCTCATCTGATCTGCTAGATGGAACAGATCCCCATCCATCTGTTTTTGGTGGATCGGATGCAGGCGGGTATAAACGCACATGTCCATTTACATCAGCCTCTCCATAGAGAACAATGGACGGCCCGATTGGGTCCACCTGAAAAACGGACAGGCGGACCCGATCACTCTGCTAGTGTGAAAGGGGCCTAAGGCCGTGTGCACCTGTACAGGGATGCACAGGTGTTCCGTGCATCCCTGTGCAGGCAGTCCCGTTGGTGTCATTTGGGATGTAGCAACTGCGCAAAAAAGCCGTTGCTACCAACTTGACATCCATTTTGGTCCGGGTGCATGTCACTGAGCCCACACTGTCTGAGTTCGGGGTCGTGCAGCCACACCCACATGAATGTCAGATTTGGAGCAGCGGCTATGCCTGTGCAGCCGTTGCATCCCAATTGACCTAAATGGGACTGCCTGCACGGTGATGCACTGAACACCTGTGCATCCCCGTGAACGTAAACATGGCCCTCCAAAGGTATATACCTTTTACATAGTAAGGTTGAATAAAAACACCGGTCCATCCAGTTCAACCTGTTAACCAGTCTACAATTGTCCCTATCACTGTACACTGTGTCTCACCAAAATACTCATCCATTATATTATTACCATATTTATCGGCGTATAACACGCGCCGGCGTATAACACGCACCCCAAGTTTAGAATTTTAAGGAAAAAAACTTTTAGGAGGGAAGTTTAAGGAAAAAAAACTTACATTTAAATGCCCATCAATGCAGCCTCATCAGTGTTCATCTGCAGCCTTGTTAGTGTCATTGCAGCCTTTTCAGTGTCAGTGCAGCCTTGTCAGTGCAGCTTTGCCCCAGTGCAGTCTTGTCAGTGCAGCTTTGCCCCAGTGGTCAGTGCAGCCTTGCCCCCAGTGTCCATGCTTGATCGCCGCCGACATACACATAGCTGCATGTTTTAAATATGGCGCCGCGGAGTTCGGAGGGACTCGGCGCCGGCGGAACTGAACAAACGCCGCCGAGATACACATAGTCGAGTGTATTCGGCTCTTCTCGTTTCCGCTCACAGTCCCGCCCTATGATGACAGGTCCAATGGCGGGACTGGGCGTGACTGTGAGCGGCGCCGGAAAGAGCCGAATAAACTCGACTGTGTATCTCGGCTCTGTGATTTCGGTGGCGCTCGTTCAGCTCCGCCGAGTCCCTCCGAACTCCGCGGCGCCATATTTAAAACTACTCGCTATGTGAATGTCGGCGGCGATTGCCGCAGATAGCTCACAATTAGCGGGGGTTTTAAGGGGAAAAAGTGCGTGTTATACACCGATAAATACGGTATTTATTTAAGGTACCCATATAGCGCTGTCAATTTACGCAACGCTGCACACATACATCGCACACCCACATCGGTCCCCACCCCCAAGGAGCCCACAATCCAAGTTTCCCAACCCACACACTAGGGCCAACTTCGGACAGAAGCCAATTAACCTACCAGTATGTCTTTGGAGTGTTGTGTTTTTGTGCACTAATAATGATTTTAGTGTATTTTTTGTGAAAATAGCGATTTGATGAACATTTGCGCAATTATTGTGGGGCCAAAAAAACAGTGGCGCACTTTATTCTACAGGTCATGTGCTTTTGGAAAATGTATGGTATGGGGGGTCTTTTCGAATTCTGAAAGCTGTAAGTGAAAAAAAATAACCTCTGGATTTGTAGAGTAAATTGTTTTTATTCACTGTTTTGCGCACCTTCAGTTTTCACCATTTCACAAAAAGGTGCAATTTAAAATTTTGATATATTTGTTATTAACTCAATACAGTTTTAACTTTTATATTTAGTAGGAATTTAGCAGGAATTTTGTACATTTTGCCATTTATGAATCTACTAATAATGACTTTAGTTTATTTTTAGCAAAAATATTGATTTAATAAACATTTGCGCAAATTTCGCTACGCCTTTAAAAATCAGTAGCACCTTCTTTTTATTCTATTAGCCATGTGCTTTCAGAAATTATATGGTTTGGGGGGTCTTTTACAAACTCAAAAGCTGTAAGTGAACAATGAAACCTCCAGATTTTTTAGAGAATTTTTTTCTTGCGTCCGATTTTCACCATTTCTCAAAAAGGTGCAATATTTACAAATATTTATTTACTCAATACAGGTTTAGCTTTTATATTTAAAAGGAATTTAGCAGAAGTTTTGTAAAATTAGCTGTTTGTATCTGCTAATAATTTGAGTGAGTTTTTAGCAAAAATACCGTTTTGGTAAACATTTGAGCAAATATTGCGGGGCCTTGAAAATTAGTAGCCCCTTCCTTAATTCTACTGGTCCTAATCTTTCAGAAAATGTATAGTTTGGGGGGGTCTTTTACAAACTCTGAAAGCTGTAAGTGAAAAATGAAAACCTCCAGATGTTTAGAGAAATTTGGTTATTTATAGTTTTGTGTACATTCACTTTTCACCATTTCGCAAAAAGTTGCAATTTAAAATTTACAAACACTTGTTTTTTATTAACACAATACAGGTTACGCTTTTATATTTGGCAGGAATTTTGCAAAATTTGCTGTGTTTGTATCTGCTAATGTTTTTAGTGTATTTTTAGCACAAATATTGCTTTGGTAAACAATTGCACAAGTATTGATGGGCCTTAAAAATCAGTAGCACCTTCCTTTCCCCCCTCCCCCCGCGCTCCGGTGCCCTCCGCCGCTTACCAGAGCCTTCGGCAACGGCGGAGGTGATCGGATCTTCACCCTTGCTGGGCATGGAGATGAGTAAGGGGAAGATGGCCCCCACCCGTCTCCATAACAATGCAGGGCGGAAACAACGTCAAAACGTCACTTCCGCCCATAGCTCTTAAAGGGACTTTGTTATTTTAAAAATTTCACGAGTGGGCGCAATTTTGAAGCGTGACATGTTGGGTATCAATTTACTCGGCGTAACATTATCTTTCACAATATAAAAAAAATTGGGCTAACTTTACTGTGGTCTTATTATTTAATTCAAAAAAGTGTATTTTTTCCAAAAAAAAGTGCACTTTTAAGACCGCTGCACAAACACGATGTGACAAAGTATTGCAATGACCGCCATTTTATTCTCTAGGGTGTTAGAACCCCCAAACATAATACATTTTTTTTCCTAACTAATTTCCTAGCAAAAAAACTGTTTTTAACTTGTAAACACATTTCAAAAAGAGACCCGGTCCTTAACCACTTAAGGACCAGCCTCGTTTTGGATTTTAGGTGTTTACATGTTTAAAACAGGTTTTTTTTGCTAGAAAATTACTTAGAACCCCCAAACATTATATATGTTTTTTTTCTAACACCCTAGAGAATAAAATGGTGGTCGTTGCAATACTTTTTTTGCACCGTATTTGCGCAGCAGTCTTATAAGCACACTTTTTTTAGAAAAAAATTCACTTTGAATAAAAAAATAAGACAGTAAAGTTAGCCCAATTTTTTTTTATATTGTGAAATATAATGTTATGCCAAGTAAATTGATACCCAACATGTCACGCTTCAAAATTGCGCCCGCTTGTGGAATGGCGTCAAACTTTTACCCTCAAAAATCTCCATAGGCGACGTTTAAAAAATTCTACAGTTTGCATGTTTTGCGTTACAGAGGAGGTGGCTAGAATTATTGCTCTCGCTCTACCGGTCGCGGCGATACCTCACATGTGTGGTTTGACCTCCGTTTTCATTCGCGGTCGCTACTCGCGTATGCGTTCGCTTCTGCACGCCAGCTCGTCGGAACGTGGGGTTTTAAATTTTTTTTTGATTAAAATAATGTAAAATAATTTATTTTTACACTGTTTAAAAAAAAAAGTCACTTTTATTCCTATTACAAGGAATGTAAACATCCCTTGTAATAGAAAAAAACATGACAGGACCTCTTAAATATGAGATCTGGGGTCAAAAAGACCTCAGATCTCATATTTACACTAAAATGCAATAAAAAGAAAAAAAAAAAGTCATTTAAAAAAATGACATTGGAAAAAAATATGCCTTTTAAGAGGCGTGGGCGAAAGTGACATTTTGACGTCGCTTCAGCCCAGCAGTGTCACGGAGACAAGTGGGCGCCATCTTAGCCTCACTCATCTCCAGGCACAGGAGGAAGATGGATGCGATCGCCTCCGCCACTACCGACGGCTCTGGTAAGCGGCGGAGGGCACCGGATCGCGGCGGGAGGGGGGGCCCCTCTCCCACCACCGATAAAATTGATCTCGCTGAGAATCCGCCGCAGGGACCACTGTTATCAGAAAGGGGACCGACGCACGAAAACGGGGATACTGGGGTTATGGCAGCTAGCTGCTGCCATAACAACGATATCCCCCTTCAAAGTTTGGATGTACATCCGTGTGCGGCGGTCCGGAAGTGGTTAAGTGGTTAAAATTTACAAATATTTATTAACTCAATACAGGTTAAGCTTTTATATTCACTAGGAATTTAGCAGGAATTTTGTAAAATTTACTGTGTTTATATCTGCTAATAATGATTTTAGAGTATTTTTAGTGAATATATTGTTAAACATTTGCACAAATATTGCAGGGCCTTAAAATCAGTAGCATCTTCTTTTTATTCTACAGGTCATGTGCTTTCAGAAAATATATGATTTCGTGGGTCCTTAAACTCTGAAAGCTGTAAGTGAAAAATGAAAACCTATAGATTTTTACAGAAATTTGGATATTTACATTTTTGCGTATGTTCGATTTTCACCATTTTACAGAAAGGAGCAATTTAAAATGTACAAATATGTTGTTTAATAACTCATTACAGGTTAGCTTTTATATTTAGTAGGAATTTTGTAAAATGTGCTGTTATCTGCTAATAATGATTTTAGTGTATTTTTTGTGAAAATATTGCTTTGATAAACATTTGCACAAATATTGTGCCCTAAAAATCAGTAGCACCTTAATTTTTTTATTCTACTGGTCACATGCATTCAGAAAATATATGGTTTGGGGGGTATTTTACATACTCTAAGGCTCGGATCACACCTAATACCGATGCGCCTCCAGCAGGGGTCCTGTTTGGACCTGAAACGGACCAAAAGACGCACAGAGATACGTGAACCAGCTCCATAGGGAGCCATTCACAATCTCCTGCTATTGTGAATTGGATGCGGAGATCTTGCATCCAATTCACAATCGTGTGAACCGAGCCTTAAAGCTGTATGGGAAACATAAAAAAAAAAAGCAATGGAAAAATAGCAAAAATGGTTCGGCTAAGTTTAAAAGTGGAGTATGGGGCCTGGCAGCGAAAGGTTTAAAGAGGACATACAGTAAAACCTTGGTTTGCAAGCATAATTCGTTCCAGAAACATGCTTGTAATCCAAAGCACTTGCATATCAAAGCAAATTTCCCTATAAGAAATAATAAACTCAAATGATTTACTTCACAACCATTTTTTCATAAGTTCTCCAGTTTATAGTCCATACATAAAAATTATAGCAATTTGATGGGTTGCGTAACCATAAAATGTCATCCACAAAAAAAAGCCCCCACAAGGGGATTAGAAGCAAAATCCAGCAGGAGCTACAGAGGATAAAAGAGGAGAGGTGTAGTAAAATGGTTACATTTAATGAAAGTACAACATTTAGCAACTCACATGGTTGATGATTAAAAATGGCACAAGAATCTGGGAGGTGAAGCTGTCCACATAGACCACCCCCCACACCGCCGGCTCTTGCCGCTGTCAGTCTGCAATCGTGACCAGGAAGACTACCCTGCAGTAGTGCGATCTGAAAGCATGGCTTGAACTGCTTGTGGAGCGCAGCGTGGAAGGAATGGCGGTGAGGAGGATGGTCTATGTGGACAGCTTTACCTGGATGCTTGCATACTTAGATGTACCTGTTTTAATCATTGACCATTAGGGATGAGCTTTCTGTTCGGGTCGAACATTGGCTGTTCGCCCGTTTGTCGAAAACTGAACATTATGGGCCGTTCGTGCCAAATTCGAGTGGTGTGTAACGGCCCATAATGCACTGCGGGAGCGCAGTGCATTACTGTATGATGATTGGCCAAAACATGTACCATGACCTGCATGCTTTGGCCAATCCTAGCGCCCTCAGCTAAGAGAGCCATAATTGGTCAAAGGCAGGGTGCCTTTTGCCAATCATGGCTCAGGGGGACTAAGTCCACGCCCCACACTATATAAGGCTGCCTGCATGTTGGCATCGTGTAGTGTGTTGGCATGGACGGAGGGAGAGTGTCATTTAGATTGAGCAGGCAGGTTATTCAGTTAGCCGCAGTGTATTTAATATATAAATATATATAGACAGTCTTGTGTGTGTATGTAATATATATATTTATATATATATATCTCCACTGTATCCAGTTTAGCTATATGACTGCAGGCCGTTCCTGGTGTACTTTTTTCGAATATACTTCAGGCAGGCAGGTTATTCAGTTAGCTGCAGTGTATTTAATAAATATATAATATATACACACAGACAGTCTCGTGTATGTAGCTTCCCCTGATCGTCTGTAGTGGGGGGTCATGGGGCTCTGGTAAGCAGCTAATTTTTATCACTGGTGGTGGACTGCACGCAACATTTTCCACGTCATGACAGATTTCAAATGTCTCTCATATTGATGGACTTTTTTAATTTTGCAGTTTCCTTCATTTATTTTTTTCACGGATGTTTGACTTTGGACATTTATTACATATTTTTTGCATTTACCCAACCTTACTTTTCATAATTTTTAGAACATACTATTTATGGTTATTTGTTTGTTATATTTGTTTATGGTTTATGGATAACACTATTGATTATGCATTATTGAGTCAATGCTGTAGCGCGATTCTATTATTATCTACATTTAGGAAAGTATCCTTTCTTTAAGCAATCTACTGAGCTGGCCAGAACCACCTCTGGCGGGAGTCTTTTCCACATTTTCACAGCTCTTACTGTAAAGAAACCTTTCCGTATTTGGAGATGAAATCTCTTTTCCTTTAGACGTAAACAGTGCCCCTATGCCCTCTGTGTTGACCGTAAAGAGTATAACTCAACACCAAGTTCACTATATGGACCCTATATATTTTTTAACATGTTGATCATATCCCCCCTTTATTCTCCTCTTCTCAAGAGTGAATACATTCAGTTCCTCTAATCTTTCCTCATAGCTGAGCTCCTCCATGCCTCTTATCCCTGATATCCTTTTTGAGAAGCGGTGCCCAAAACTGAACTGCATATTCCAGATGAGGTCTTACTAATGATTTGAACAGGGGCAAATTATATCTTTCTCTGGAGTCCATACCTCTCTTAATACAAGAAAGGACTTTGCTCGCTTTGGAAACTGCAGCTTGGCATTGCATGCTATTATTGAGCTTATGATCTACCAAAACCCCCAGATCCTTCTCCACTACAAAATCCCCCAGTTGTACTCCCCCTAGCATGTATGATGCATGCATATTCTTAGCCCCCAAGTGCATAACTTTACATTTCTCAACATTAACCCCTTCCTGCCGACCGTACGCACATCTGCGTACTCGGCTTTCGGGGGTTATACCGGGATGATGCCCGCAGCTGCAGGCATCATCCCAGTACCGTTGTTCAGAGCGGGTGATCGGCTACCCGTATATAAAAATGATGCGGCTAAAAGCCGCTCGGCTGTTATACCGGAGGAGCGGGAGGGGACACCCCCCCCGCCGCTCTTACCGGGCCTCCCGTGCGATCGGAAGGCCCGGTGTCCAATCGTCTGCCTCCGGCGTCTGGGGGCGGCCTGGAACGAAGCTGTGGGTGGCTTCGTTCCAGCCTTCTCAATGTAAACGCGGAAGCGACGTCATGACGTCACTTCCCGTTTACTCGGCTGCCAATGGCGCCGAATTTTAAAAAATATACAATGTTCAGAATCGCCGTTTTCGGCAATCTGAATACTTTGAAGTGTAAAGGAGGGATGGGGGGTCTTTTAGACCCCCAATCTCTCCATAAAGAGTACCTGTCACCACCTATTACTGTCACAAGGGATGTTTTACATTCCTTGTGACAGCAATAAAAGTAAAAAAAAAACATTTTTTTTTTTAAACACAATTTTTAAGTATAAAAATAAATAAAATAAATATAAAAAAAAAAAAAATTTTTAAAGCGCCCCCGTCCCCGCGAGCTCGCGCAGCGAAGAAAACGCATACGGAAGTTGCGCACGCATATGTAAACGGTGTTCAAATAACACATGTGAGGTATCGCCGCAATCGTCAGAGCGAGAGCAATAATTCTAGCCCCAGACCTTCTCTGTAACTCTAACCTGGTAACTGTAAAAAAAAATTTAAAGCGTCGCCTATGGAAATTCATAGCTACCATAGTTTGTCGCCATTCCACGAGTGCGTGCCATTATAAAGCCTGACATGTTTGGTATCTATTTACTCGGCGTAACATCTTCTTTCACATTATACAAAAAAATTGGGGTAACTTTACTGTTTGGATTTTTTAAAATTCGTGGAAGTGTCCCTTTTCCAAAAATTTGCGTTTAATACACCGCTGCACAAATACCGTGTGATATAAAATATTGCAACAATCTCCGTTTTATTCTCTAGATTCTCTGCTAAAAAATATATATATGTTTGGGGGTTCTAAGTAATTTTCTAGCAAAAAATATGGATTTTAACTTGTAAACACCAAATGTCAAAAATAGGCTTAGTCATGAAAGGGTTAAACCTCATCTGCCACATAGTCGCCCAATTAGACAGTGCATTGAGGTCAGCTTGTAAATTGGAGACATCCTGTAAGGACATTATTTCACTGCATAGCTTGGTGTCATCTGCAAAGGCAGAAATCTTACTTTTGATCCCAGACCCAATATCATTTATAAAGATATTAAAAAGTAAGCGTCCCAGCACTGAACCTTGGGGTACACCACTGATAACCTTAGACCATTCAGAGTAAGAATCATTAACCACTACTCTCTGAATTCTGTCTTTTAGCCAGTTTTCTATCCATTTACAAACTGATATTTCCAAGCCTGTAGATTTTACCTTACACATGAGCCAAGTGTGCCGAACTGTATCGAACGCTTTTGCAAAATCCAAGTATACCACGTCCACAGCCACCCCTCTGTCCAAGGTTTTATTTACCTCTTCATAAAAAGAAATCAGGTTTGTCTGACAACATAACCTCTGTCTTAAACGGGGGAGGAATATAAATATTTGCTATTACCATAGGCCTGTCTTCCATAGTGCAACTCAAAAAGATATAGCGGCCCAATGCATCAATTCTGGTTTCCCTGCAGGAAAACGAAATACCTCTCCCCACCAATATACTCACCCCTCTTGAATATGAGGTGTAAACTGAGTGATACTGTTCTTGGAATTTATAATTCCGGACTTGTAATTTGGTGTCATTAGTGAGGTGTGTTTCCTGCAGGCAAACCAGTTCAGCCCCATAAGCCTCCAGTGCCGTGAAAACTGCTGCTCTTTTAGCAGGGTCACCCATGCCCCGAACATTCCAAGAGCCTATCTTTAACATTTTAAGAGAAATTTAAAGAGAAAAGAAAAGAAAAAAAGAAAAAAGAAAAAACGAAGGAAATGGATGACAAAAAAAAGATAGGAAAGGAAAAAAGGAGGGGAGAGGGGGGCTCCCCCCCCCACACCTCCTAAGTGCAAATATGGACCGCGTGTGCTATTATACCTTACGTTTATTTTTATGAGCCCACTCTTCGTGACTATATGTGCCTGACATTTACTCCATTGCCAAACCTTGTGTTTTCCTGTGGGCCCCCCCTCCCCCCCACCCACAACTTCGTGAATCCCCCTACTACCCGCCCTTGTTCGTGACCCTCCCTTCTGCCTATCTAGGCTAGCCCTAGGGGCTATACTTGTGACCTTCTTCCTTCCTCCCAAACAAACAAGGATTATCTCCCCACACATACATTGAAAAAATACATTATGGCTCACTACCACACTCTTCCCTCCCTCCCCCCCTCCCGCGACCCTCCTCCAAACCCTTAGATCAACAATTAAAACGTGTAACACTAATGTGGTCGCATCCTTCATCCGTGCTTCCGACTGGCAAACCCCCCCCTTCCCCCCTCCCATGTCCCCCGTGTTAGCTGCTAATTACTATAAAAAATGAAAAATGAAAAAAAAAAAGGAAGAGAGAAAAAAAAAAAAAAAAAAAAAAAGGATGACAAATCAGATTTTCCTCTTTTCCTATCCAAGTCTAAGTTTGTTTAACCCCTAGCTCTGCAAGTCCGTTTTGTTATCTTCCAGCCACTTTGATGCCCCTGCTGTTGTATCGAAAAAAAGGGTGGACCCTAGGGCAGTGATACGTAGTCGCGCCGGATACAGCAGAGCATATTCTACATTGTAGGACCGTAAATTGCGCTTAATGTCCCTAAATTCAGCCCTCTGTTTCTGGAGGTCTGGGGAATAATCAGGAAAAAATAAGATCTTGGCACATTGTATAAAATGTCCCCCAGCTCTCTAGCTCTGCGCATCAATGTTACCTTGTCTCTATAATTAAGAAGTTTCATTATTATTGGCCTGGGGTGCCCCCCTGTTGGCGAGGCCCTAGTTGGCATCCTGTGGGCCCTTTCAACAGTAAAGAGGTGAGAAAAGGTCTCCGTCCCAAATATTCCCCTGAGCCACTTCTCCAAGAACTCCTCAGGATGGGGGCCCTCACACCGCTCCGGTAGTCCTACTATCCTCACGTTGTACCTGCGAGACCTATTTTCCATTTCCTCCATTTTGGCTTTGTATACACCCATCTGCGTTTTTAAAGACTTGAGTTCTTTTTTCAGTGGGGCTAATTCGTCCTCAGCCTGGCTAACTCTATCCTCCAGCACAGTGGTTCTAGCAGTGATCCTTTGCAGCTCTTGGCTTAGTATAGTTATCTCTTCCTTTAGGCCCATTAGCTGGTCGCATAGGTCGCTTAGGGAGGCCCTACAGGAGTTGACTGCGCAAAAAACATCTTTTAGTGTGGGTTCAGCTTCTGTTGGTGGGTCGTGCACAACAGCCTTGTTGGTTGCTAGTCCCGCAGCTTCACCTGCAGAGCTATTACTGCTCGCCATTTTTGTTGTATGTGTTGCTGCTGGCCCTTTTCCTAGGCTCCTCCTGTCCCCTGAGCCCCCCGCATGCGATCTGTCCTGTTGTAGCTGGGTATTTTTAGATGGCGATGAGGTTGAGGGGTGCGCAAATTTTTCCAGCTTAGCCGCTGCAGCGGCTGCTGCCTGGTTCACCTTTTCTTTTGATGTTCGAGTCATGTGGGAGCTAGTGTTTTCCCGCTGTTGTGGCTCTTCTCCCTTTTTCCTTGTCATAACTTATAATATAGAGTTATCGAAGTATAAGAGAGGGATGAGCCGCTCGTGGGTTTAATGCTATCCCCCCCCTCGCTCTTCACTTCTCCCGTTTGCTGCTATGCTGAGGAGACTGTTCCAGTTTGAGAATAGGGGTGTATGCAGTGTGTGCTTTCTGCCTATGTCCACCTAAACCTCCCCCCTCGCCTTTGTCTGCAACAATGAACTGCCCCTTAGGGAGGTGGGGGGTCAGTTCACCCCTGATGTAGCCGCACAAGCTAGTACCTTTATGCTACCAGATACCTGGGCAGCGCAGGGACGCTCCTGGAACTGAAGACTCTCAATCCTCCTGTAGGTGACACTTGCCGCCCCCACCGCTTCTTCTTGCTGTTGCCGAGGCCGTTGCCCGGACAACCGCAAACAACTGAAGTCTCGTGTTCCTCCACACCGCTCCGAGGGCTCCGGCTGCTTCCTCTCATAAGCCGCTGTGTTAGTACACCGCCGAAACGCTGGGGCACACACTGCTTAGGGGGGGTCAGGTGGCCGGGCGAGCATCACACTCTACAAAGTGCTGGAGACACAGCCAGGCAAATATTTATATTCCTCCCCCCGTTTAAGACAGAGGTTATATTGGATTTGTTGGAATTTGTCGAGAACAAGCCAAACGTACCGATACTAGCGGTGGGGGATTTTAATGCAATTTTGGATAATAAAATGGATCGATTCCCGCCCATGAATCGGGCGGAAAGGGTCTCGGAGGGTCGGCTAGGCCAACTTCTGGAAGAGATCGGGTGGTGTGATTTGTGGAGATCCCACAACCCCAAAACCCGGCAGTATTCCTGTTATTCAGGCTCACACTTGACCCTTTCGCGCATAGACATGGCAGTAGGCAACAGCGAAGCTTTACAACTAATAGGGACTATAGAATACAAGCCGAGGGGCATATCGGACCACTCTCCCCTGACCTTAACCCTGAATTTAAACACCAAAACTAGCCGGAAAAGGTGGTCAATAAAACCGCTATGGCTGGACCTAATAGGTAGCCCAGCAGCAGTTACCTCTGAATTAAAAGAGTTTGTAATATTTAACTCAGGCACAGCCTCTACGGCGGTAGTTTGGGATACTTTAAAAGCGATTCTTAGGGGACTATTACACCAGCAGGTTGTCACAGTAAAGAGAAAGTCAAGGGAATGGGAGGCGAGAGCTAGAAGAGAAGCTACGGAAGCAGAAGTACAATATGTGGCGGACCCGACCCCTGCAAAACAGGAGGTATGGCTTGGTAGGCAACAAGAGTACAGGGATTTAATTAATAGAAGAGCAGAAAACAAAAGATTATTCCAGAAGCAAAGCTATTATGGCGAAGGAGAGAAGGTGGGTCGGATGTTGGCACTAATAACTAAGTCCAACCTATCTCCATCGGCCATTCTTTCAATTAGGACACCGACTGGAGAGATTACTTCTGACCCCGCCGAGGTCCTAGATACCTTTACTACGTTCTATAGGGACCTGTACAGGTCGCGCCGGGGATTGGATCGGTGCGACATGGACGGGTTTCTGAGTGGGGTGGACTTGCCTGTACTCTCGGAGGGGGACAGGAGCGAGATGGAGTCTCCCTTGACCCTGGAGGAGTTGCAAAAGGCTGTTACAGAGTTGTCATGCCAGAAATCCCCTGGCCCGGATGGCCTGCCGTTGGAGGTTTATAGAAAATATGGGGAGGTGCTACTCCCAGAGCTTTTAAGGGTATTGGAGCAGTCGTTCAAGGATGGAAGGCTGCCCCCATCAATGTTGGAGGCTGACATAGTGGTGATACCAAAAGAGGGGAAAGATCAATTGGAAGTTACCTCATATAGGCCGATATCACTACTATGCTCAGATGCCAAGATTGTAGCAAAGGTGCTGGCATCCAGATTAAACAAGTGCATCGCAAAACTGGTACATCCAGACCAATCGGGGTTTATCCCCGACCGGTCTACCAGCACCAATATCAGAAGGGTATATCTGAACCTCCAGGCTCCAGCGGAGAATGCGGGGCCAAAGGCCATACTGTCTCTGGACGCCGCCAAGGCCTTTGACAGCTTGGAGTGGGAATATCTCTGGCGGGTGATGGAGAGGTTTGGGTTCGGCCCCGTATTCATCAGCTGGTTAAAAATCCTTTACAACCAACCAAGGGCAAGACTCAAAATAAATAATAACTTCTCAGAAAGTTTTCCCCTCGAAAGGGGGACCAGGCAGGGCTGCCCCTTATCCCCATTGCTGTTTGTTCTGGCTATGGAGCCACTGGCGGGAGCGGTGAGATCATCACCCGAACTGCAGGGCTTCCGCAGAAATGGTGAGGAAGAGAGAATCGCATTGTTCGCGGATGATGTCCTCTTCTTTTTAGGGGACACGTCCGCCTCTTTGGAGAAAGTAATACACCTCGTGGAAGACTTTGGGAAACTCTCAGGATTGACAATAAATTGGGAGAAATCATCGCTCCTGCCGGTTGATCCATTGATCAACCCTATATCAACGAGTTTACCCCAACTGAAAGTTACGGGGAAAATGAAGTACCTTGGTATAGTGCTGTCTAAGGATCCTGGCGCGTTCATAGATGACAACTTGGCCCCTCTTCTATCGAAACTCAAGAAAAAATGCGATACTTGGTGCAGACTCCCTCTATCCGTGGCGGGCCGGGCAAATTTGATCAAGATGATATGGCTGCCCCAGTTGCTATACCTGTTCCACAACTCCCCAATATGGATCGGGGAGAAGTGGTTCCAAAAAATCCAATCCCTCTTTAGGGAATTAATTTGGAAAAAAGGACAGGCTAGAATAGGCTTACAAAAATTAGTGTTCCACCACGGAGGGGGGACTGGGGGTTCCCCACCCGCGTACCTACTTCCTGGCAGCTCAGTTACAGCAACTAGGGGGCTGCGCCACTGACGGAGGGGGGAACAAGAATGCTAAAATCATCTTACTGGGCAGCCCACATAACTCACTAGTTGAAGCACTTGAGGCAGACTCAATATTAGGAGGGACCCCGACGCTTAAAATGATCACCAGGGTCTGGCAGACAGTCAAGCGAATAATGGGGTATAGGGGAGCCTCAGAATACTCACCAATTTGGGATAACAAGAACCTGCAGGAATTATTACCTGTTGATAGGAACAAGCTGTGGGAGAAAAAAGGGGTTCGCTGTTTGATACAGTTATATGAAGGGGGCACTCTGAAACCCTTTGAGGAGCTGAGGCACGAGTATGGGCTACCAAATCGTGTTTTCTACAGCTACTTACAGATCAGACATGCCCTGGGAAAGCAGTTTGGAAGGCAACCCCCTACTTGGTGCAGGATGCCACTACTGCAAACTATAATTAACTCAGAGACTTCCAAGGGGCTAATTACAGCTATGTACAGTCAACTAATTAAGAAAACGAACATGAATACTGGCTCTTCCAGGGACAGGGACAGGTGGGCGGCTGATGTGGGGGAGATAACAGACACACAGTGGGAAAAGATCCTGGAATTGGGATCTGAGGTGTCTGTCTCTCCCTCGCAAAAGGCCTCCCACCTGATGCTACTACACAGGTCTTATTACACACCAAAAAAGCTCTTTGCGTTTGGCCGTCGAGCCAACGATGAGTGCCCCAGATGCAGAGGAAAAGGTGATCTGATTCACATGTTCTGGAGGTGCCCAAAATTGGCTAGGTATTGGTGTGAGATCTTAAAGAAAATAAATACCATATTTAAAACCAATCTAGACCTAGATCCAAAGACTTGTGCGCTGGGACATGTCACCAACGGTTTAAGAGACAGGAACACGGCGATGGTGGTGGCAAGATGCCTTTTCCAAGCCAGAAAACTGATTGCACAGTCCTGGCAGTCAAGTACTCCCCCTACCCCGGAAGCCTGGATAGGGACTGTTAATTCTACTGTGTGGAGCGAAAGAACATTTTATACGAGGTCAGGCAATTATAACAAATTTGTGAGAATGTGGAACCTGTGGATTCAGTCAATGCCGTGCCCGTTACCAGTGCTACTCTAGCTCCGAGAGCTCCCGCTCCCTATCAATGGAGCGGGTTACACTAGGAGCAGCTCAGTGCCTAGAGTCGAGTTGGAATAATACATTGAACCTTTGTCGGACATTGGATGTACCTTGAAAATATATGAGATCTCAACAGAGGGGGGACCACGGGGGGTGGGTGGGTGGTTTCACAAAAAAAAAAAAAAAAAAGGAAAAGCACCAAATATATTAAAAAAAGTATAATAGGCTGTGAGGACACGCGATCAATTGGCTTAGCGTGGTAGAATATAAGCTTTGTTTTTCGCAATACGGCGTTATGGCATTTGCACATATTTTGTAATGCATATTGTTACACAACATTTTGCACAGAAGAACTATACACTAATATAAAAAAAAAAAAAAAAAAAAAAGGAAACTGCGACAAGCCACAATGATGAGACTTGATTAGAGACGTACATGAATATCAGGCTGAAGTCAGTCTCTTGACAAAGTTATCTGATGTGGAAAAAAAAAAAAAAAAAGGTTTGTCTGACAACTTCTGTATTTCATGAATCCATGCTGTCTGTTGCTTAAAATGTTTTTTTCCAGCAAGAACTCGTCTATGTGGTCTTTTATTAAACGCTCCAGTATCTCCCCGACTATAGAAGTTAAACTAACAGGTCTATAGTTACTTGGTAAAGACTTTTATCCCTTTTGAAATATAGGCACAACGTTCACCCTGCGCCAATCCAGTGGTACTATTCCCATCATTAATGAGTCCCTAAAAGTACACCCATAGTTATTACACTTCTGTTGGTGTACACAGTACCGTGCACCCCTAGTGCACTTGCTACTTCTTTTCTGGTGGTGTACACAGTACACAATACAGTGTAGTGCGGTTTTGCTAAACAAAATTTACAGCATGTCCGGAAGGCCACAAAGTAGAGGCAGATGCTCACAGGCCACAAAGAGGGCAAGCAGGCTCTGTGTCTACAGTCAACGGTGCTGGATGTGGACACGGTGCATCCTTAGCACGTGGTCGTGGGGCACGCTTGTCCTTTTTTTCTGCAGCTGGCTGTGTTATTGAGCTACAACATGCAGAAGAGTTGGTGGAATGGGTAACAAAGCCCTTCTTATCATCCTCATCCTCTGTCACCCAGGCTCAGATTAGTTTGCCTGCCAATGCAGCTGCCAAAGTGGCCTATTCCATCGGCTCCATGTCAACAGTTACTCCTCCCTAGCCCTACCATCATGCATGGAGGAGTCCCCCGAACTATTCGACCACAGTGTCGGGTACATGCTGCAGGAGGATGCGCAGCGATTTGAAGGCTCTGATGATGGTACCCAGGTTGAGGAAGGAAGTAATGTGAGCCTAGAGAGAGGGGGTGCCCAAGAAGGTTAAGAAACTGGCAGTCATGTTCCCCGAGCTGCAGCAGATCGCACCGTTGCTGTTTGCAACATGTCTGAAGCGTATCAAGCGTGGCCAAAACAGCAGCCGCTTGGGCACCACGTGCTTGACCAGACATATGATGACCTCCCATGCAGCCCGTTAGCAACAGCACTTAAAAGACCCACATCAAAGAACAAGGCAGACCTCTCCTTGCTCCTCATCAGCTGGGATCTCCAACCCCACTATACCTCCAGTCCTCTCAGAAACCTGCATTGAGAGGAATGAAGGTATAGAAATAGGTGTCCCAAGTACTTGCGGCCAATCTGCTAGCGGTACACCAACATCGGATTTTAGCAGGCAAATTTGCCTACCCCAGTTGCTAAACCGTCAAAAGAAATTCGGTCCCAGCCATCCACATTCTCATTGTCTGAATGCTAGCTTGGCCAAATTGCTAGCACTGCAACTGCTGCCTTTTCAACTGGTAGACTCTGCCCCCTTTCGTGAATTTGTGGAATGTGCGGTACCTCAGTGGCAGGTTCCCAAACGCCATTTATTTTGACGGAAGACCATTCCGGCTCTTTACCAGCATGTGGAAGGCAATGTCTTGGCCTCGTGGACAGTGCGGTTAGCAGTAAGGTGCATATTACTGCTGACTCATGGTCCAGCAGGCATGGACGGGGATGTTACCTTTCTTTCATGGCGCACTGGGTAACTCTGCTGGCAGCTGGGAAGGATACAGGACAGGGTTCAGTATTGGAGCTTGTTCCTCCACCATGCCTCCAAAATGCTAGTGGTGATTCTGCCACAGCTCTCTCCTCCACTCCCTCTTCTTCCTCTGCAGATTTCTCCTCTGAACCAGCGGTGCTCTGTAGGCATTCAAGGGGCTATGCAAGCGCTCAGGCAAAAAGATGCCATGCGGTGCTTGAGTTGGTCTGCTTAGGGGACAGCAGCCACACTGGGGCAGAGATTCTGTCAGCTCTGCAGGGGCAGGCTCAGAGGTGTATTTGCCATGCCAGCTTTAGCCAGGAATGGTTGTGTGCGACAATGGCACCAACCTCCTCTCCCCCCTCTGACAGTGACACTTGACCCATGTTCCCTGTTTGGCTCACGTCCTGAATTTGGTGGTGCAGCGGTTCTTGAGCAGGTACCCTGGCTTACAGGATCTTATGAGGCAGGCCAGGAAAGTCTGTGGTCATTTCCGCCAGTCATATAATGCCAGTGCTTGGCTGGCTGACATTCAAAGAGAATGCAACCTGCCCAAGAACCGCCTCATTTGTGACATGCCCACCAGGTGGAACAGGGGAGCTTGGCTATTTTTTTGCCACGCCAGTGGCTACTGATCAAGGATGCATGCATTGTCCTGTCACCATTTGAGGAGGCCACGAGGATGGTGAGCAGTGACATTGCATGCATCAGTGATACTGTCCCTCTTGTCTTTCTGTTGGAGCACACGCTTCGTGGAATAATGGACAGGGCACTTGAGGCAGAACAGCAGGAGGAAGAGGAGGGCTTCCTTACCTCTCAAGGACCCCTTTATCCAGATACTAGTATTCCTGCAGGCCCGCTGATCACACAGGAAGAAGAAGAAGAAGAAGAAGAGGAGGAGGATTGTGTCAGAATGGAGGTGGAGAATAACACTCAGCATCAGCAGCAGTCTTTAAGGGAAGCCCATGGAGTTGTACGTGGCTGGGAGGAGGTGATTGAGGATCATGTGATCCTTAGTGACCCAGAGGACTCAGGATCGAATGCCTCTGCTAACTTATGCTACATGGCCTCCCTGATTCTGCAAAGCCTGCGAAAGGACCCTAGGATTTGTGGTATTAAGGAGAGGGATCATTACTGGCTGGCTGGAAACCCTTCTTGATCCATGTTACAAGGGTAAGGTGGAAGAACTTATCCAGCCTTCGCAGAGGGAGCAGAGGATGAAACATCTTCAGGAGGCCTTTCAGAAAGGTTTGTGCAATGCGTTTCCAGAGCCTGGGAGGTTACAATTTCCTGGTGCTGGATAATGTGTTGCTGAGGCTTCGTTCAGTCACTGTCAGAAACCATGAACCAGAACGAGACAGAAGTACAGTAAAATCACACTTGTTTATTAATAAAAATAAAAAGGTAAAGAGAGTAAGCGTGGTCAAAGCATAGCCAGAGTCCAGTAACCGGATCGAGTAGTCAGCCAAGGCAGAGTTCAGTAACCAGATCGGGTAATCAGCCAAGCCAGAGTTCAGTAACCAGATCGGGTAATCAGCCAGGCCAGAAGTCCGGGATCCAAGTAGAGGAACAGCAAGCAGGATAAGGAGCCAGAAGGGATGTCGGCAATGCCAGTCTTTAACAGGAACACAGGAGATGGTTTCTTGTGATGCGACCAGGGCGAAGGCAGGAATGAAGTGAGCTGGACGTCTTTAAGTAGGCAGAACTGACGAGCAGATCCACAACAGCTGGTTAACTGTGGAGAGAGAAGAGAGCTGGCAATTAGCCAACAGCTGAGCGGCCAGCTCAGAGAAGGAAGGGCTGAACCAGCCCTGACACTACCCCCTCAATGACCCCTCCCCCTTGGAGGACCACCGGGCATTTGGGTGGAAAATGTCTATGGAAATCACGGAGGAGGGCAGGGGCATGTACGTCCAAGGATGAGACCCAGGAGCGTTCCTCCAGACTGTACCCCTTCCAATACACCAGGTACTGTATGCGCCCATGGAACCTACAGGAGTCAATAATGGATTGTACCTCATACTCCTCATGGTTCTCAACCTGCATAGGGTGAGGACGTGGCACCGAGGTGGTAAAGCGGTTGCAGACCAACGGTTTCAATAAGGAGACATGAAACACATTTGAGATGCGCATACTAGGAGGAAGGTGCAACACGTAAGCTACTGGTTTAATCCTGCAAAGGCTACGGAAAGGTCCAATAAACCGAGGTGCGAACTTCAGTGAGGGAACACGAAGTTGGAGGTTGCGAGATGACAGCCAGACCCTGTCCCCAACCTGGTAGGAAGGCGCAGGCAGGCGTCTGCGGTCAGCATGGAGTCTGTACCTATCATTAGCATGACGCAAAGCCTCCTGGACTTGTGCCCAAGTGGAATGAAGACCACGGAGATGCTCCTCTAGCGCAGGAATACTCTGTGGAACAAACGAGTCAGGCAACATGGAAGGTTGGAAACCATAATTCGCTATAAACTGTGACAATCAGGAAGCAGAATTCAAGGCACTGTTGTGAGCAAACTCTGCCCATGGTAATAGGTTTGATCAGTTGTTGTGATGGTCAGAAATATAGAAACGTAGGAATTGCTCCAAGGACTGATTGGCTCGTTCTGCGGCCCCATTAGACTGCGGGTAATATGCAAAGGAAAAAGCAAACTGAATTCCCAACTATGCACAAAAGGCTCGCCGGAACCGGGACACAAACTGACTACCCCTGTCCGAGACAATCACCTTGGGTAGCCCATGTAAGCGAATGATCTCCCGAGCAAAAATGGACGCCAGTTCCTTAGAAGTGGGCAACTTTTTAAGTGGAATATAATGACACATCTTTGAGAACCGGTCAACCACCATAAGGATAACCGTGTTGCCTTGGGAGATGGGCAACTCCACAATGAAATCCATAGACAGGTGGGTCCAAGGCCTCTCTCCATTGGGTATGGGTTGTAGGAGGCCCACTGGAAGGTGTCGTGGAGTCTTACCCTGAGCACACAAGGAACAGGCAGCTATGAAGGCAGTTACATCAGCACATAGACTAGGCCACCAGAATTGTTAGGAAATAGCCCAAACGAGTTGATTCTTCCCAGGGTGGGCAGCTGCCTTGGAAGAATGGTAAATCTGGGGCAAAGCAGCGGTCACAAGGTTTCTAAGGAGGAGCATCGACCTGAGCTGCAAGAATTTTGTCACCCAAAGGAGAAGTAAGACTGGTGCGAACCGTAGCCAGAATAGGATCAGGAGAAATCATGGGAATCGGAACCGACTCCAACTTGGAAGTGGAGGAAAATTGTTGTGACAAGGCGTCAGCCCTTACATTCTTAGTACCGGGTAAGAATGAGACAATGTCATTGAAACTTGACAAGAAAAGAGCTCTCCTGGGAGAGAGGCGTTTAGCCTCAGACAAGAATGTGAGATTCTTATGGTCAGTAAGAATGACAACCGGCACAGTGGTGCCTTCGAGGAGATGTCTCCATTCTTTCAGGGCTAAAATGATCACCAACAACTCTGTCACAAATCTTGTAATTGCACTCCGCAGGTGACAATTTCTTGGAAAAGTAGCCACAAGGATGCATAGCACTCTCAGAGGTAGGACGTTGAGACAGAAGGGTGCCAACACCAGTCTCAGAAGCATCAACGTCAAGGATAAAAGGTAACATAGGATCAGGATGTGCCAACACAGGAGTAGAAACAAAGGCAGCCTTGAGACTTTCAAAGGCCTTAATGGACTCCAGAGACCAACTCTGTGGGTTACCGTTCTTTCTGGTCATATCGGTCAGAGGCTTGACCAGAGACGAGAAGTTACAAATAAACTTCCGATAATAGTTGGCAAAACCCAGGAATTGCTGCAGAGGACGTAACCCCACGGGTCGAGGCAACTGTAGGACTGACGAAAGTTTCTCTGAGTCCATCGAAAAACCAGCAGTGGAAATGACAGCCCAGGAATTTAACCTGTTCCCGATGGAACTCACACTTCTCCAGTTTACAATAGAGATTGTTCTCTTTTAATTTCTGAAGCACACGACAGACATCTGTGCGGTGGCTCTCCAGGGACTTGGAAAATGAGAATATCATCAAGATAAACCACCACACATAACTGCAACAAATCTCGGAGGACATCGTTAATAAATTCCTGGAAAACTGCCGGGGCGTTACAAAGGCCAAAAGGCATTACGAGGTACTCATAATGGCCTGTTCTGGTATTAAACGCAGTTTTCCACACGTCGCCCTCCTTAATCCTCACGGGATTGTAAGCCTCTCTCAGATCAAGCTTAGTGAAAACCGTTGCTCCCTTGTGGCGATCAAATAACTCTGTAATCAACGGGATCGTGTAGGTATTCTTAATTGTGAAACGATTGAGACCCCTATAATCAATGCAAGGTCTCATTTCACTGCTCTTCTTCTTCTTCACAAAGAAGACACCAGCACCAGCAGGAGACAAGGATTTGCGGATGAAACCTCGAAAGTGCGTCTGCAACATACTCCTCCATGGCTTTATCCTACAAGACCGACAAGGGGTAAACCCGACCACGAGGGGGAGTGGCACCAGGTTGAAGGTCAATTGTGCAATCATACGGCCGGTGTGGAGGCAAACTACCGGCTTGACCTTTGTCAAAGACATTGCAAAAATCGCGGTACTCCTCTGGCAGGGAGGAGAGTGAAGAGGTACACAGGACCTTGGCTACCTTCCGGAAGCATGTTTCACTGCATTGTAGTGACCAGGAGAGAACCTCAGCACGGAGCCAATCAAAAGGGTTTGTGCCTCTATAACCAAGGATAACCAATAACCAGCGTAAACTTAGGAGAGGAAATCACTTGGAATTGGATTATCTCATGGTGAAGAGCCCCTACGGCCATGGACAACGGAACCGTCACATGGGCAGGCTGTAGAAGTCTCCCGTCAAGAGCCTCAATGGCAAGTGGAGTGTCACACAGCTGCAGTGGAATCGAGTGCTTTGATACAAAGGCAGCATCAATTAACAGGCCTGCAGCCCCAGAGTTGATTAGTGCCAGTATCTCGATAGACGACTTAGCCCAGGGTGACTGAAACAAGGGGCTTATCCTTGTGGATAACTGGGGTTGACACAACACCACCTAAGGTCTGTCCATGACAGGACCTCAAGGTTCGGGTGTTCCCAGGACGGCTAGGACAAGACTTCAAAAAGTGAACTGCCTGGCCACAATAAAGGCACAATCTCTCCCCCCTCCTAAAGGCTTTCTCATCTGCGGATAGATGCGTGAAGCCCAAGTGCATGGGTTCATCTTCACTGACTGACTCGAAACCAGGAGGCATGGAATATGAGGGAGGCATGGGTGGGACTGCAAAGCTCAGAGGCAAACACACAGGAGGCTTCCGCGAGCGCTCCTTAAAAGAAAGTCTTTCTCTGAGTCTGGAGTCAGAGGATGGCAAACGAGATCAAGCTCTCCAGCTCAGTGGGTATATCTCGGGCTGCTATCTCATCCTTGATGGAATCCGAGAGACCATGGGAAAAAGCAGCCACGAGGGCCTCATTGTTCCAAGCAACCTCTGTTGCCAGAGTACGGAACTGAATGGCGTAGTCGGCAACAGTTCTCGTACTCTGTTTGATGGACATGAGGCACTTGGCAGCAGAAGTGGAGCGTGCAGGTACGTCAAATACCCTTTTAAAGGAGGCCACAAACTCAGGGTAACTCAAGACAACAGGTTTTTGCGTTTCCCATAGAGGGTTAGCCCAAGCCAAGGCTCTCTCAGAAGTCACATAATTAGTGAAATGATGTCCACCTGTGTGCAATCTAAGTGTCACATGATCTGTCATTACATATATACACCTTTCTGGAAGGCCCCAGAGGCTGCAACACCTAAGCAAGAGGCACCACTAACCAAACCCTGCCATGAAGACCAAGGAACGCTCCAAACAAGTAAGGGACAATGTTGTTGAGAAGTACAAGGCAGGGTTAGGTTATAAAAAAAAAAATCAAAATCTTCGATGATCCCTAGGAGCACCATCAAATCTATCTTAACCAAACGGAAAGAACATGGCACAACAGAAAACCTGCCAAGAGACGGCCGCACACCAAAACTCATGGACCGGGCAAGGAGGGCATTAATCAGAGAGTCAGCACAGAGACCTAAGGTAACCCTGAAGGAGCTGCAGAGTTGCACAGCAGAGACTGGAGTATATGTACATAGGATGACAATAAGTCGTACACTCCATAGAGTTGGGCTTTATGGCAGAGTGGCCAGAAGAAAGCCATTACTTTCAGCAAAAAACAAAATGCCATGTTTTGAGTGCGCGAAAAGGCATGTGGGAGACTTCTAAAATGTATGGAGGGAGGTGCTCTGGTCTGATGAGACTAAAATTGAACTTTTTGGCCATCAAAGAAAACGCTATGTCTGGCACAAACCCAACAAATCACATCACCCAAAGAACACCATTCCCACAGTGAAACATGGTGGTGGCAGCATCATGCTGTGGGGATGTTTTTCAGCAGTCGGAACTGAGAAACTGGTCAGAGTTGAGGGAAAGATGGGGATGGCAGTGGCGTCTCCAGCTTTCATATTTAGGGGGGGCACATGGGGGGACAGGAACAAAAGTAGGGGGGCAACTATAAAATGTGTGTGTGTATGTGTGTGTGTGTGTGTGTGTATATGTGTGTGTGTGTATATATATATATATATATATATATTTTATACTGGGGCCCTTTACTACGACCCCACAACGGCCCTTTCACATGTTCTGCAGTGAGCTCCCTTCCTACTGTATTGGGGTCCCCCAGGGTGGCAGAAAACAAGAGATATATGTCACCAGCATACCAAGAAAATATAAGGATCCAAAGCAGTGGGAGAACTATCAGGGTTGCAAAGGTTGTCTTGCCTCCGGGCCCTGGTGTTCTGCCACTGTGGGGTTTCCCAGCCTCCTCTTGCTGTCCTGCCCCTGCTATTGACTGCTCTGGTCTGGCATCTCTTGGAATTTACAGGCTGCTTCTCCTGTCCTAAGGATGGGAGAAATCAGTCTGTTTTTTCAGTAACTGAGAGTCCTGGTGGAGTCCTTCCTGCAACTCGCTCTTCTCCCTGTCAATGAGGATGCAGGGGAAGGAGCAGATCGGGCGGCTGTGGTTGTATGAGCGCTTACATTATGCAGTGTCAGCAAACAGAGGGAGGGGGGAGGAATCACCCGCAGGAGCTGACTGGGAACTCTCTCCCTCTTAGACATTGATTTTTTGTATAAAAAAAAAAAAAAATTTTATTGGGGGGCAAATGGTGGGGCACAGCATAATGTTGGGGGGTCAGGGCCCCCTCTGCCCCCCCCTAGGGATGCCATTGATGGATGGTGCTAAATACAGGGATATTCTTGAGCAAAACCCTTACCACTCTGTGTGTGATTTGAGGCTAGGATGGAGGTTCACCTTCCAGCAGAACAATGATCCCAAACACACTGCTAAAGTAACACTTGAGTGGTTTAAGGGGAAACATGTAAATGTGTTGGAATGGCCTAGTCCAATGATGGTGAACCTTGGCACCCCAGATGTTTTAGAACTACATTTCCCATGATGCTCAACCACACTGCAGAGTGCATGAGCATCATGAGAAATGTAGTTCCAAAACATCTGGGGTGCCAAGGTTCGCCATCACTGGCCTAGTCAAAGCCCAGGCCTCAATCCAATAGAAAATCTGTGGTCAGACTTAAAGATTGCTGTTTACAAGCAAAATCCATCCAACTTCAAGGAGCTGGAGCAGTTTTGCAAGGAGGAATGGACAAAAATCCCAGTGGTAATATGTGGCAAGCTCATAGAGACTTATCCAAAGCGACTTGGAGCTATGATAGCCACAAAAGGTGGCTCTACAAAGTGTTGACTTTAGGGAGGTGAACAGTTATGCACAATGACTTTTTCTGTTATTTTGTCCTATTTGTTGTTTGCTTCACAATAAAAAAAAATCTTCTAAGTTGTGGGCATGTTCTGTAAATTAAATGATGCAAATCCTCAAACAATCCATGTTAATTCCAGGTTGCGAGGCAATAAAACACGAAAAATGCCAAGGGGGGTGAATACTTTTGCAAGGCACTGTATAGGACCTGGGGGGCCCCATGCCTTTTTTTTTTTTTAATTTGGTGTGGGGTTCCCCTTAGTATCCATACCAGACCCAAAGGGCCTGGCAATGGGCTGGGGGGGGGGGGCAACATTACATTACAGCCGCAAGCAGTTTTAAATGACTTTTATTCCTTTAGAAATGTCATTTTGTGCAGGGACTGTTCTAAACATGGGAAAAATGCGCCACTTTACAGGCATACTATAGTCACCCTCCAGATACGATATTTAAAGGAATATTTAATTTTTATTGTTTCACTTTAAGTATCATTAACCGCTTGCCGCCCGCCGGCTGTCATATGACGGCCAGGCGGCGCGGCTCTCGTTCTGGGAGGGCGTCATATGACGCCCTCGCCTTCCCTACCCACCAGGGGGCGCGCCGGCGGCGGCAATCACACGCGCCCGCCGTGTCACTGGGCACCCGATGCGCGTGCCCAGTGGCCGCGATGTCCACCGGGCACACGCGATTGCCCGGTAACACGGCACGACATGGATCTATGTATGTAAACACACAGATCCACGTCCTGTCAGAGGAAAGGAGACCAATGTGTGTTCTCAGTATAGAGCAACACCGATCGGCCTCCTCCCCTTGTGAGCCCCCTCCCTCTTCAGTTAGAAACATTCCCTAGGAACACAGTTAACCCCTCGATCACCCCCTAGTGTTAACCCCTTCCCTGCCAGTCACACTCATACAGTAATCAGTGCATTTTTATAGCACGGATCGCTGTATAATGTGAATGGTCCCAAAAATGTGTCAAAAGTGTCCGCCATAATATCGCAGTTACAATAAAAATCGCAGATCGCTGCCATTACTAGTAAAAAAAATAAATAAAAATGCTATAAATCTATCCCCTATTTTGTAGACGCTATAATTTTTGCGCAAACGAATCAATATACGCGTATTGCGATTTTTTTTTTTTTTTTTTTTTTTTTTACCAAAAATATGTAGAAGAATACCTAAACTAAGGAAAAAATTTGTTTAAAAAAAAATTGGATATTTATTATAGCAAAAAGTAAAAAATATTGTGTTTTTTTTTTTTTTTTCAAACTTGTCCCTTGTCTTTTGTTTATTGCGCAAAAAATAAAAAACGCAGATGTGATCAAATACCACCAAAAGAAAGCTCTATTTGTGGGGAAAAAAATAATAAAAATTTCATTTGGGTACAGTGTTGTATGACCGCGCAATTGTCATTCAAAGTGTGACAGCGCTGAAAAATGGCTTGGGCAGGAAGGGGGTGAAAATGCCCTGTATTGAGATGGTTAAAATCACTGCTCCCGAAAAAACGGCCATTTTTAAAACTTTTTTTGCATTGATACATGTCCCCTGGGGCAGGACCTGGGGCGCCAAACACTTTTTATGACAATAACTTGCATATTAGCCTTTACAATTAGCACTTTTGATTTTTCACGTTCAAGTCCTATAGAGTTTAACGGTGTTCGCACAAATTTTTTGTCTGTTTGCATGTTCTGCCGCGAACCAAACAGGGGGGGTGTTCGTCTCATCCCTATTGACCATGTGAGTTGCTAAATGTTGTACCTTCATTAAATGTAACCATATTGCTACACTTAGAGGCGTCTCTTTTCTCTTTTATACTCCAGTTGTGACATGACGCTACTCCTCCTATATCAAGACATCGCTTGTATATCAAGTCAAAATTTATTAAAAATGTTGCTTGTCTTGCAAAACGGTCTCAAAACAAGTTACACTCAAACCAACTTTATTACATAGTTAAGTCTCGTTACAATACAAGAGATAATATCAGATGCCCATCCTGTTTGGTATAACAGATGAATTTGCAGTTTCAGGATGGTTTAAAGTGATTTTAAATGATCACCTTGTAAAACAACACATTCAGTTTAGAATAGAAAGGTGAAACATTTTTGTATAGATATAAAAAAAATAATTTATAAATACCTTTTTTCCCTTTTTTCTTTTAAATGATCGCATACCCTCTATTCGCAGCTACATAAGAGCTGGTGGGGGAGGGGGAGAAGCAGCCCACTGAGCTTGCCAGTGAATGGCTGTGCAGTGGGGGCGTCAGGACAAGTCTGATCATTGGAGAGTACACCGAGTTCCCAGTATAGCTAGAAAACTGACCAAGGTGTGGTCAATTTTTTAAAGGAAAGCAAGGAGACTAGCAGGAACACCAGGGATTTCACATAAAGTAAGCAATACAAAGAGAACAGGAAACTTTCTCATACAAGTACATAGAACAGCAGGCACATATCAGGAATATGAAATGTTGGAGTAACAAACACATGGATCAACGCATTGAACAATAGTCTTGCTTCTAAAGGATCCATGCCCTGGTGTAAGCAAGTGATGTGACAAAATAACACCAATTGGACACCTAATGCAGCACCTTAACAAGTGAAAAAAATACAACCAAAACAACATCCACGTAATTGGGAAAAAAAATTACAATTGCTGTCTGGAGAGCAGAGAGAAGTGGGAAAAAAAAAATAACCATCCAGGCTATGAGGAACATAAACTGGGTGTGGAGGGAGGAGTAGAACGGCATCAGACTCAAATGTGGCCAAAACACTTATTTAATTACACAATAGTAAAAAGTAAAATAAGCATCAAAAAGGGTATTGGGCTGACGTCGTCATAACACTCCAGGGGTAAAGGAATACATATCTAATAACTGGTATCCTTAAAGGGTAACTCCACTTTCATGGGGGAAAAAAATAAAAATAAAAAAAAGTAGCGTATACAATTGTGAAACAAGTCATTGTAATTAAATGTTATTAAAAATTACATTTCCTTTTCTAACTGTAGCTCTGTAATGTTCTGTAAAATGCAATATGGCTACTTGGAGGTGTTCTGTACACAGAATATGCACAGAACGCCCCCCCAGAAGCATAATTTCTGGCTTGTGTGAATGGCTCACCAATTTTCTCAGAAGTCTGCGCTAAGATACAAGTCCAATTTCAGGCATCCCCTGCAACCAAAATATTATTTTTGGTGAGATACTCCCAAAAGAAAATCGCATCTGAAGAGATACAGGCCCTACAACTTTCCTCTGCAGGTGCTTGCTAATTCTGAAACCACTCCCATTAGATTCTCTTTCCACATTAACAGACAAACACACGGTGATTTCTTCAGAATAACGAAAGGTAGAAATCTGCAACAAGGTTTGTTAAAATCCTTGCAATGTACATAGATCAGCCAGAGGGGAATGTTTTTTTCTCAACAAAAGTGAAGTTACTCTTTAACCACTTCAATACCAGGCACTTATGCACCTTCCCACCCAGACCAATTTTCAGCTTTCAGCGCTCTCACACTTTGAATGACAATTACCCAGTCATGCTACACTGTATCCAAACAAAATGTTTATCATTTTCTTCTCACAAATAGAGCTTTCTTTTGGTGGTATTTAATCACCACTGGGTTTTTCATTTTTTGCAATATAAGCAAAAAAACAGCGAAAATTTTGAAAAAAAACTTACTTTTTTTTTAGTTTCTATTGTAAAATTTTGCAAACAAGTCATTTTTCTTCATAAATTTGTGCCAAAATTTATACTGCTACATATCTTTGGTAAAAATAACCCAAATTAGTGTATATTATTTGGTCTTTGTGAAAGTTATAGAGTCTACAAACTATGGTGCCAATCACTGAAAATTGATCACACCTGATGTACTATCTCACCTGAAGGCCTATCTCATTTCTTGAGACACTAACAAGCCAGGAAAGTACAAATACCCCCCAAATGACCCCTTTTTGGAAAGTAGACAGTCCAATGTATTTACTAAGAGGCATGGTGAGTTTTTTGAAGCTGTAATTTTTTCCCACAATTCTTGGGAAAATTAAGATTTTTTTTTTTTTTTTACACAAACTGGTCATATTAACAGGTTATTTCTCTCACACAGCATATGCATAATTGCAACTGCACCCCAAAATACATTTTGCTACTCCTCCTGAGTATAGCGATACCACATGTGTGAGACTTTTACACAGCCTGGCCACATACAAAGGGCCAACACTGAAGTAGTAGTTTCAGGCGTTCTACAAGCATAAATTGCACATATCCTTTCTCAACCACCTATTACAATTTTGAAGGCGCTGAAGCACCAGGACAATTGAATTGTCCACAAAATGACCCCATTTTGGAAAGCACACACCCAAATGTATAATCTATGAGGCATAATGAGTCTTTTGAACGGTTCATTTTTTCCCCAGAAGTTTTTGGAAAATGTGGAAAAAAAATGAAAATGCATTTTTTTTTTTTTTTTACACAAAGTTGTCCATTTATAAGATATTTATAACGCATAGCATGTACATAGCAAAAATGACACCCCAAAATGCATTCCTCTACTCCTGAGTATGGCGATGCCACGTGTGAGGCTTTTACACAGCCTGGCCACATACAAAGGCCCAACATTGAAGTAGCACTTTCATGCGTTTTACAAGCATAAATTGCACATATCCTTTCTCAACCACCTATTACAATTTGAAGGCCCTGGAGCACCAGGACAATGGAGTTATTCACAAAATGACCCCATTTTGGAAAGCACACACCCCAACGTATAATATATGAGGCATAATGAGTCTTTTGAACGGTTCATTTTTTTCCAGAATGTTTTGGAAAATGTGGAAAAAAAAAGAAAATGCATTTTTTTTACACCAAGTTGTCCATTTATAAGATATTTCTAACACATAGCATGTACATACCAAAAAGGCCCCCCCAAAAATGCATTCCAATACTACTCCTGATTATGGCAATACCACATGTGTGAGACTTTTACACTGCCTGGCCACATACAAAGGCCCAACATTGAAGTAGCACTTTCAGGCGTTCTACAAGCATAAATTGCACATCTCATTTCTCAACCACCTATTACATTTTTGAAGGCCCTGGAGCACCAGGACAATGGAATTGTCCACAAAATGACCCCATTTTGGAAAGAAAACACCCCAACGTATAATCTATGAGGCATAATGAGTCTTTTAAATGGTTCATTTTTTTCCAGAAGTTTTTGGAAAATGTGGAAAAAAATGAAAATGCATTTTTTTACACAAAGTTGTCACTTTATAAGATATTTATAACGCATAGCATGTACATAGCAAAAATGACACCCCAAAATACATTCTGCTACTCCTCCTGAGTATGGCGATACCACATTTTTGAGGCTTTTACACAGCCTGGCCACATACAGAGGCCCAAAATCCAAGTAGCTCCTCCAGGCATTCTAGCAGCATTAATTACACATATCATTTTCTGACTACCAATCACATTTTTGAAGGCATATTTCTAACACATAGCAGGTACATACCAAATAACAAAAGATTACCTGTGGTTTTAGAAGTGCAGTGGTCCACAGAGGAGAGCATCGGTCCAGGCAACAGGCAGGAATGAGGTCAGCGACAGCAAAAGCAATCATCCAGACAGCAGGCAGGAATACTGTCCATAGTTCGTACAGGCAGAGATACTGTCGCCACAGCCAAAGCACAGGTCCAGGTAGCAGGCAGAGGTGTCCCGGCAGAAATACTGTCCAAAGTCAGTAGAGGCAGCAGGCAGATATATGGTCAACACAGCCAAAGTATTGGTCCAAACAGCAGGAAGAAACATGGTCCATAATGTCATGGGTCATTACAGGCAGCAATATGGTCAGCACAGCCAAAGTATTGGTCCAGGCAGCAAGAAGGACCATTAAGCTTAGGGCCAGGGGGACAGGGGTAGAGGCTTCTCCCACACAAGTCGCTTTGAATCCTCCGGGCAACCAGACCCTGTTCTGGAAACACAGAAAACGAAAAACTGGTTTTCTCTACTCAGAACGCTATTCTGAAGCGCCTCACATATGTGAGACCCCTGTGTACTAAAGTAGATGGCCAAAAGATCAGTCCAAGTGGCAGGCAAAAACATGGTCGATTAACAGGCCAAGGTCGGTGCATGTGGAAGTCAGAAACGTGGTTTAAATCGGCAAGCAAAGACATCGTCGGTAAACAGGCCAGGGTCAGTTAATTAACATGGTAGCAGGCAAATGGGGAAATGGCAGTCTGGTAATAATACAGGGAACTAATATTGAATGGATGTATGATAATTTTTGAAGCAATCTCCGATGCACAGGCCAGGTTGGGGGGGACAATAATAGCTGGAATCTCTTCTTACTCCTCTGCTGCAAACACGGCATTTCAATTGGCGTCTTTCCAGATTCTGTGGGGGGAATGCTATAGTGAAAGTGTTGCTCGTGAAGTCGACTCACATTATCCGAGCGAATGCTTCCTGGGGCGGGACCTTGTTGGTAAATGAGGGCAGTGACAATATCTTCAATATACTTGAGGTAGGTGACTTGTTGGTTTTGAGTTGCTTTTTGGTAGCAGACAAACGAATTAAAAGGGCCATGTGAAACAGGTGAAAGACCACTTTCTTGTACCAGTAACAGGACTTTCTGGTTGATAAATAGGGCTGTAGCATCTGTTTGTTTAAATCCACCCCCCCCCCCATATACATATTGTAGTCGTGGACACATTCGGGCTTTACAATGGGGCCGCGTCTTCTTTGGATCTCCACCACGGTGTCATTGTGGATGGTAGAGAGGATGTGGACATCTTTCTTGTCCCTCCACTTCATGGCCAACGCCTCCTCGTTCCTCATGAATGCCGATTCTCCGTCTTTGTAATTTTTTTGTCAACAGATTTTGTGGGAATCCCTTACGGTTTTTTTTTAAGGTACCACAGGCCGGGGTTTTTTTTACTGTAAAGATAACGAAAAAGGGGCAGGCTGGTATAATAGTTGTCGAAATATATAAAGGGTATTCTTTTTCAAACAGGGGGTATGCCATCTCCCAGACAATTTTCCCACTGGTTCCAATATATGTGGGGCAGTCACGGGGCTGGAGCTGGGAGTCTTTGCCTTCGTAGATCCGGAATGTGAAGACATATCCAGTGGCTCGATCGCATAATTTATTTTACTTCAGCCCATACCTGGCTCTCTTGCTTGGTATATACTGCTTGAAGTGCAGTCGGCCAGTGAAATGTATGAGGGACTCGTCCACACAAGTTTTTTGGTCTGGGATGAAAACTTCTCTAAATCGCTGGGAAAAGGAATTAATTAGGGGGCGTATCTTGTACAATTTGTCATGGTTGGGATGATCTCGGGGAGGGCACTGTGAATTGTCATTGAAGTGGAGAAAACGCATAATCATGTCGTATCTTGTCCTGGACATGACAGCGGAATATATGGGCATGTGTTGGATGGGGTTGGTGGACCAATATGCATGGACTTCGTTCTTTTTTTGTAAGCCCCATATTGAAAGTTAGGCCCAAAAACAATTTAAATTCATCCAGTGTGACACATCGCCACTGGAACATGCGGGCGTAGGAAGAATTGGGGTTGGCAGCAATAAATTGAGATGCATACAAATTAGTTTGATCCACCATATTCTGCAGAAAATCTTGTGGGAAAAATAAAGAAAAATAATCGAATTGAGAAATATTTGTAGTGTCGGGCTGCACACCTGGCTGTGCGGTGAAAGGGGGGATGATAGCGGATCCTGAGTTTGGCAGGCAACCATAAGGGGTTTGCCAGGGCATCGGGAAGGCAGGACTGGGGCTGGGTTCTTGGGGTTGGGTGGGTAACTCCAGTACTTGTACTGGGCTCCTCTTCCTGGGGTCTGGCGCTGCTGGTGGTGGGCAGATCTCGTGATCTTGGTCCTGATCTCATTCTTTTGGGAGGGACGGTTTCCTCCGCGGACTCGGACTCTGATCCACTATCCTCCACTGGCTCGTATTCCGAACCAGAATCAGATGATGTGAGCTCCCCGCTGCTCTCATCATCCGACATGGCAAGAATCTCATATGCCTCCTCAGGTGTGTAAACCCTTTGGGACATTATGGCAATGCTTATTGGCGGGCCTGTGTAATGGTACTGCTGGTGGTAGTGGTACCGATTGAGGTATTAGTGGCGGGCCTGTGTGGTGGTACAGATGGCGGTATGGGTGGTGGTGGTACCGATGGTGGTACAGGTGGTGGTGGCGGTACAGGTGGTGATTGCGGTACCGGAGGTGGTGGTACCGATGATGGTACAGGTAGTGGTGGTACCGATGGCTGTACAGGTGGTGGTGGCGGTACAGGTGATTGCGGTACCGGTGGCGGTGGTACCGATGGCGGTACAGGTGGTGGTACCAATAGCGGTACAGGTGGTGATGGCAGTACAGGTGGCTGTATGGGTGGTGGTGGTACCAATGGCGGTACTGACGGTGGTACGGGTGGTGGTGGTACCGATGACGGCACTAGTGGCGATACTGGTAGCGGCCTGTGTGGCAGTATAGATGGTGGGCCTGATGGAGGTACTAGTGGCGTTACTGGTGGTGGTACCGATGGCGGTACTGGTAGCCTATGTGGCGGTACCGATAGCGGTGGGCCTGTGACAGATGGGCTGATTTGGCTGGGCTGTGTGACTGGTCCTCTTTATTAGTGGGGGGGGCCGTGTTGTGCAGTGTCAGACAGACACTGATTTCACTCACTGATCCCTGCTCTCTCCTCACACGATCGGTGTGTGAGGAGAGAGCAGGGATCAGATGGTATAGGCTACTCAATGTTTACATTTGTGACCGGCTGTGATTGGCACAGCTGGTCACATGGTAAATTGCCAGTTTCATTGGCTGTTTACCCTGATCGGGGAAGCGCTGTGTCCAAGGGACACTTGCCTTCCTCGATCCCTGCTCTGCATGCCTTCGGCGACGTGCACGGAGCGCGCTGCCGAGTTTGTTGTGACAGGTGATCGGCTGTGACTTTGAAATTGGCTGTTTACCGTGATCGGGGAAGCGCTGTGTCCAGGCGCGCGCCGGCATGTTATCCTACTAGACGTCATATGAGGCCCAGTCAGGATAACGCAACCAATTCCCGGATGTCAATATGCTATTGACCGGGCGGGAAGTGGTTAAATAACATGCATCTACTTTATATGGAACCTATAAGGAATAGCATAGTATTAAAGAAAAAAACAGCCAAAATGTCCCTAAAGGGTAACTTGACCTTTACAGAAAAATCTGTAAGGTGAACCTTCACAACAAGACACCCCCCCCCCGCTTCAGACCTGCAAGGCGGTCAGGAGGGACGTTTAGGAGCATTCTAATTGGTTGCCACCGACCAATCAGAACTCGTGTAGCCCGTCCGCTCAGTGGGAATGAAGACGCGTGAATGCAGAGGGGATTTCTAAGCCCTGGAGCCGTGAGGCAGCTATAGCAGGGCTCAGAACAGAGATCGCTGTGCTGCAGGACTGTGTGGAGGGGGTCCTGTGTAAATTCACTTTACAGAGTTTTTTGTAAAGGTGAACTTACACTTTAATATCTCAGATGCCCAGTGATGTCCTATTTTTTGCCTAGATAGCAAAAAAAAACCCCTAATTGTAGCCATGAAAGGAAATTAACTATTTAACCACATCATTTACCCCCCCTACATGACCAAGCCATTTTTTACGATACAGCACTGCGTTACCTATTTTTCCCACAAATTTACATGTTTCCCCTTAAATCACTCAAGTGTTGCTTTAGCAGCGTGTTTGGGGTTATTGTCATGCTGAAAGTGAACCTCTGTCCTAGCCTCAAATCACACACAGAGTGGTACAGGTTTTGCTCAAGAATATCCCTGTAAGGGGCGCTCCGGATGTAGCGGAGGACGGTTGCATTGAGAAGAGCTCCTGCCATCCTGAAAAACAATCATCCTTCACCGCACTAAAGGATCCTGTTCAGGTCACCCTGGTACCGGAAATAACCAGTACTTGTCACTGTGCCTCCATCCATGCGCCAAAGGTAAAACCGCAGACCCAAACTCCAGTAAAAAGCACCTGCCAGCGCCGGCCGGGTGCCCCAATGCCATCTTAGCTGACAGGCTCCACGAGCTGCTGGCTGAGCTAAACATGGCCGCGACCCTGGAGAACCCGATTGCTTCAGCGGACCCACGGCCCTCCACTTCTGGAGACACGGCGGTGATCCTGCTGGCCATAGAAAACAGTAGATCCTCCCTGCTGACCCGTATTGATAAGTTCTCGAAGGAATGCAACTGTATAAGGGCAGACCTGGATAAGATCAGAGGCTGCCTCACGGAATCTGAATTGCGCATATCAACCACAGAAGACCTGACAATCAGCTATGACCGCCACATTGAGGTGCTGGAGAGCACAGTTAAATCACTGGTAGCTAAATCCGATAACACCGAGAATCACCTCAGGAGGAACAACGTGTGAGTGCTTGGCCTGCCAGAGGGCTCTGAGGGTGAACGGCCTGCATAGTTTGCTGAAGCTTTCTTCAAGGACATCCTGGAGCTGGCGCCTGTCCCACCGACTTATGTGGTCGAATAAGCACATCGAGTTCCCACTGGTGCCGCACCCCTGGGGCACCACCTCTCCCATTCCTGGTGAGGTTCCTTAATTATCAAGATCATGACCGCATCCTCAGTGAAGACAGGAAACACCCTCACCTCAAATATGAAAATGCTGACATCCATTTCTACCCTGACTTCTCGGCGGACCTACAGAAGAAGAGTAAAACCTTCCAGGATATCCGCAGGTGCCTCAGTGAAAAAGCCCTACCCTACAGTATGCTATACCCGAGCCATCTGAGAGTCGTACATGCTGGCTCTGCAAAATTCTTTGATTCCCTGGAGGAGGCTGACTCTTGGTTTTCTACTTTGCGGCAAGCTGTTGTTTGCCTAAAGTTCCACATAGTACATTTGACTGGTACAATATCCTGCCCTAACAGGTCTGAATATAATGGCGCATTATTAGGTACTTTCCTGTATACTCCTATTGTCACCCTTCACTAACTGGAGTAACAGGAGCAATACGGAATGGAAGATATTTGCACCCTTGGACATTGCCCCCTTTTGAGTCTGTCTCCACTGAAAGTACTGTTATCGCATAACAAAAGAGTATATGAGAAATATAACTGACTAGTTCCTTTCATCTTAGTGATAAGTTTGGATTACAGACTGTTCCAGTTTTCTGTTTAGGGATGAAGCTGACCTGTCCTAAAGGTTCTGGCAGGTTGGCAGGGGTTGGTCGCTTGCTGCTATATTGCTATACATTGACACTGCTTCTCTGTTCAGGTGATTATGACACGGGTACATACATATAATTGTTCTCTTATCCTTCTATGGGGGTGGCTGGCGGGGGGGGGGTGGTGGAGCGGATGGCTCTCCCCCCTCCTCCGGCGGGTCGCCGCACTTCACATTTACATGCAACATGGAGCTTAGGTTAGTGTTGTGGAATGTATGTGGTCTGAACAGTCGTTTCAATAGAGCTCTTATATTTAAATTTCTGCAAGCACATAAACCACATATCCTTTTTATTCAGGAGACCCATTTAACGGGCAGTAGACAATTGGCTCTCTGCAGGAGATGGGTGAGACAGTCCTACCACGCCACATATTCCAACTATGCCAGAGGGGTGTCCATTCTCCTGAACAAATCTCTGAACTGCCAGGTGGAATATGTTATTTCAGACCCTGGGGGGCGGTTTGTCATATTACTGTTGTCCATAGAGGACCAAGTGTTTGCCTTTGTGAACATATATATACACCGCCCACTTTCTCCACTTCTATACTTTATTCGGTATATGACAGACTGGCTCCTTATATGGTTACTAGACTCATCATAGCAGGAGATTTTAATGGGATTTTGGACAGGAATTTGGACACCTCTAATCCTACCAGGCTACCGGACCCCGATTTGGGGCAATGGGCCTCGGCCCTGCAGCTCACAGAGGTCTGGAGATGGAAAAATCCACAAGCACAACGCTATTCCCATTTATCTGCGGTTCACCGCTCGGGCTCCAGAATAGACCTGGCTTTCTGCTCTCCGGCTGCACTACCATATGTTGCCTCAGCAACATACCTGCCGGCGGTGATTTCAGACCATTCCCCTTTAGAGGTCGTTCTGCAGCTTGGAGAGGGGGAGCACAGGGTTTGCTGGCGACTGTCAACACGCTGGTTACAGGATGAAAAGGTAGAGGAGAAGATTCAGGGGAAAATTCCCCAGCTCGGTCTGGTAAAATTAGCGTTCAGAATGGATACAGCACTTTCGTCACGCTGCGATGTAAAAAATGGTTTAATACAGCGCACTCTCTTTTTCTTTATAATGTGAGAAGAATGAAGTAGTTTTGCTGCTCATATTCACACAGACTTCTCACAAACTCATTTCTTTATTATTTATCAGGATTCCCTCAATATATTTAGATTTGTCACATCTGACAAAATTATTTTTGGGTTGTTTTCTTTTTTTTTTTTTTTAAGGCAGTTTTTTTTTTTTTTTTTTTTTTTTTTTAGGTTTGTATTTTTTTCAAGGCTGATCTTTGTTTTATTTTTTGGTTAGTTTTACTCCCTAATATTTTTGTGTGTGTTTTGTGTGTCAAGTTACCACAACACCATTGATATCTTATATTATTTAATCTCAAGAAGGTTGCTTGGTGTTGGTGTCCCTTGTTAATTTCACATAGTATTTTTGAAATGTACCTGCCTCCTCACAAACAAACTGTCCTTTTTGAAGGAAAACACACATAGGGAGTATAATTGAAACAAAAAATCCTTTATTAAGGGCTCAGAACCAAACAAAGAGGGAGGCAGCGCTGGAGAAACAGCAGAAATTGGCGAAGCCTTGGACCCCCAGGGCACACATCAATTATTTAACATCAAAATTGGTGGCCTGAGGAGTCCATATCTAAGGGAGTGCAGTCTGATCCAGAAGTCCCAGAGATCTGGAAAGCAGTAGATGACATCTATGTCCCCAGGCTGTGGTCAAACAAAAGGCTGCATCTTTTGCCAGACCAGACTGGACCCAGGGTCATCACTTTCTGGTCTTCTTTCCACGCTTCCTTCCCGGCTGTGGCTCTGGTGTTGGAGATGTGGCAGGAGGAGGAGTAGGACCTGGAGGAGGAGTAGTATTAGGACCTGGAGGAAGAGGAGGAGGAGGACCATGTGTGAGGTCACAAATGTGGGTAGCAGATGTTATTTGGCCCCTCAACCCCTTATTGAGAGCTTCCAAAATTAAGGACTCACACAGGAGTTGTTGGTCCTCCTCCATCTGCAGCATTTTGCAGGCAGTTATGCAAGCAAAGTCCTCCTCCACAGTGTGGGGGGTTCTCAGGGCCTCTGTAGCCTTCGAAAAGAGGCCTATGGCAGCCTCCTCCAGGGTACTCCTCTTCCTGCCACTTTGTCTTTGCAGGTGTAGGGGAGGGACCTGGATATCAGGCAGCCTGCTTGGCCCGGCCACCTCCTGGCTGAGACTTCCCTGTGTATGAAAAAGGGACATGGTTGTAGTTTTTGCTTCATCAATCACAATCATAAATTAGTACTCCAAACTAACATCTAGTTAACATCATTGATTGGACAAGCAGAAATATTTAGAGAAATGCTATACCTGGCTCAAGCTGGGCTCCTCCACATGTTGCTGCCAGGAAGGCCCAGGTTGGGCGTCAGAAGCCTCAGCTGGGGGGAAGAAGGCGTGGAAGGAACAGTGGAGAGTGCTGGCCTGGGTTCAGTCTGACCTGCCAGAAAATGCAGCCTGTCATAGTACCACATCCTGGGGACATAGATGTCATCTGCAGCTCCGGATCTCTGGGAATCCTGGACCTTCTTGTGCTCCCTTAGATAAGTGCTCCTCAGGCCACCAATTAGGATCTTCAAATAGGTCATGTCTGTCGTGGGTATCACCGTCTTCACAAATTCCAGCAATTGATCCAGTGCTGCCTTCCTCTTTGTTTGGTTCTTATATTCAGGGTGGTTTATCTGCCACAGACAAGTCAGCTCCCTGAACATATCAATGAAGATTGCCATAAAGTCGTTATCTTTCAAGATATCCATTTTCACTGCAAGACACAACACAAGACAAACCCTAATGTCAGGCAAAACTCTACTAATCTTGTTACAATATAGGCCTCAATCTAGAAGCAGTATAGGCCTAAGTTTTTGGCTCTTACCTTCGTTATCACGATCATCGCCTCCGATACTCCTTCCTCCGCTCACAGATCGTACGTACTACGCATGCGTGTTACGCTTTATACACACTGCGCATGCGTGTAACTCCGCCCCCCCTGACGTTCTCTCTAGTCTATTCCCCGCCCCTTTTCGTTCGGCGCAGTGGGGGAAGAGCACATGGCGGAGTCAGAGCAGGTGCGTGCTAATTATAGCAACGAGGAGGAGGAGGAGGAAAGCCCGGAGCCGTAAACGTCTGGATCCAGAAGGAGAGGATTTAAGGCATCAAATATGTCCTTTGGGGAGATGTTGGAGATGGTCGACATCCTGATGAGGGCCGACTATGATGGAAAGTATGGACCTTACCCCAACCCCAATGTCAGAAAGGCCAAGATCATGGCGAAAGTGGTCAATAGTCTGCACCGGAATTTCGGGGTACGACGATCGAAAGATCAGCTCAGGAAGCGGTGGTCGGACCTGAAATTAAGAGAACACGAGCAGTACAGAAAGATCCGGAGAGTGCTGCAAAAAAGTAAGTAGTTGTGCTGTGTTCCTATTCTTTTTGTCTTTATTACCTTCGTGCTGCTCCATGTGCTTTTCTGAACTGTTGTACAGTTTAAAATGGCAACTTTCATGTTCATGGGCACATTATTCGTTCGTATCAAACATTTTTATTTCGGCCTATAAAACACCATTGTTTTGGCCATATGCATTTGACTACATTTTTTAGGGCCTGCTTGTCTGAAAATAATTTGGTTGTGTAGATGGGTTTGTTACTAGAATGAAATGCAAACTAGATTCTGTGTAAGGAGAGGACACTCAGCAGCTGTTTACACATCTGGACACAGGAGCACTAGTGTGGGACACAAGAACACCCTTTTTAATAGGGGGCCCACACAGGTGCTCCAGTATAGACTATAGGGGGGTCTCCATCTGTGAAGCTTGTACAAAACAGGTAAAGTATTGAAGTTTGACAAAGGACCCAAAAAAATTCTACATCTTGGAACTCTGCCAAAATCGACAATTGTACCCCACTTCCAAGCAATGTTTCATATTTATAGTTCTGCCATCAAATATCTGTGTGCTAAGTATACCATTTTTTTTTCACATAGGGGAGAAAAGACTTGGAGGACACCCCTCACCCGAGGAGACCAGAGACCCCCCACCTCTGGAAGAAGGGGAAATACCCCAAAGACAAGAAGAGCAGGAGGAGGAAGAAGACGTGGTGGAACTAGTCACCACAACAGGTGAGTGTCTGCGACCACAGGCTCAGGTAAGAGATGGATGCCGGCATATTTATAATACCTGTTTTTTTTTGGTTTCTATCTTTTTAGGTGATCGTGATGTTGTGGATGCAGATCCTTTCACCTCGGAAAGTGCACAGATCCTGATTGGGGAGATCTTGGGGTGTAATGTTGCACTGGAAAACATCACGAAAAACATCAATGATGTTATTAAAAAAAATAAGAACATCATTGATGTTTTGGGGAGAGTTTAAAACCCCTCCAAAGCCCTTTCTTTTATGGTGTGCTACAATTTTAAAAATTTTTGTCGAATTGTAGAAAAAGCCAAATTTTGAAGAGGCACACAGTGTGTCAACATGTGCTATCTGCCATCAGGGGAGATCAATGGATGTGTTTTGGGGGTGCAACCCCTTCCTAAATAATAAAGTAGCTGAGAGGAAGGGGTTGCTCCCACAAAACACTTCCCTTGATCCCCCGTGATGGCAGCTAGCACATATTGATATTCGTTAATTGGTGTGCATGTTCAAAATTTGGCTTTTCCTGGGGTGACTTCACCCCATCTGAACGCAATATCAAACACAGTTCCTAAATACTCATGTCTGATATTGCCTTCAAGTTCTACCAAATGTGAACTTTGTAAGTTCAAGATTTGTGTCTTTTTTTTTTTGTTGGTTTGAAACATGCCTGTTTTATCTTAAATGGACATTTCTACTTTTTCTAATGCCACCACAAAAATTGTTATACAACAAACAATCAAGAATGTGTGGATAATTGTCTCAACGCTACAACACTTTTGTGGTGCTCTAATTGCTGCTTTCTGTGACAATGGGTGTTATTTCATAAGGGCAAATCCACTTTGCACTACAAGTGCAGTTTCAAGTGCACTTGTAGTACAAAGTGTCTTTGCCTTTAGTAAATAACACCCAACAGTGCTTTGTATAAGGTTACACAATCACGCCATTTTCAGGACTCACCACATTTCTGTCAGGATCAGCTAAAACAAACACAAGCAGTAAATGACACCAAAGAATTGCTTATTTTTTTTTTTTAATTTGATAAAGGTTTCACACATTGTCTGGCATATTGATAGCCCCCCTACCCGCAAAGAATTCAAGGTATCTTAGCCGGACATCACGGGCACTCAGGGAGGGCAAGCCAGGACGGCCACTTTCAAGCGCCATCAGGGTGGGTTCATTTTGAATTCCGGCTTCAGGCCCAACTGAGCCAGCATAGTTGGCAGAATGTTGCCATACAAAATTGTGTAGAACACAGCACGCCAGGATAATGTTATTCAGTTTGTACTCCGCCATATGTATGGGTGTAAGAAATAGGCGGAACCGGCTGGCCATGATTCCAAACGTGTTCTCCACCACTTTTCTGGCTCTGGCCAGCCGGTAATTAAAAACCCTCTGGTCCGGGGTGAGGGTCCTCATAGGGAATGGCCGCAAAAGATGGTCCCCCAGTGCAAAAGATTCATCCGCAATGAAGACGAATGGGAGTCCATCCACATTGTCTTCTGGAGGTGGCAAGTCCAGGCTGCCATTCTGGAGACGTCTGTAGAACTCCATCTGGGCGATGACTCCTTCGGACATCCGCCCATTCTTCCCCACGTCCACATACTCCTTCGGACATCCGCCCATTCTTCCCCACGTCCACATACAGGAACTCATAATTAGCCGACACCACCGCCAACATCACAATACTATTGAACCCCTTATAATTATAGTACGACCCCGAGTTGGGTGGTGGGACGATGTGGACGTGTTTCTCATCAATTGCCCCTCCGCAGTTAGGAAAGTCCCACTGCTGGGCAAAGTGGGAGGCCACAGTCTGCCATTCCTGTTGCGTGGAAGGAAACTGTTGAGGAAAAAAGAAAAAAATTTGTCTTTTTGCACATTAAAACATGGAAAGCAGATTAGACACAAACATTCTTGGCCAACATCAAGATAATTTCTTAATGGGAATTTTTAAACACCAAAGTATAACGTACACCTATCCTATTCCCCCCCCCCCCCTCTCCTGGGCCATTTCTAACGTTATGGGGGGGGGGGGAGCTCTTGGACAGGTAACCCTTCCCACTTCATTGAGAGATGAATGCCTAAATAATGTGTATTACGGTACTTTGAACAGCCCCTCCTTAGTTACACTATTGGCAGCCCACTGGACAGGTAAGAAGTGTCATAATACAAAGATATAAATACACACTGTACACATTTGAGCACAATTGGACATTCTGCCATTACCTATCAAGATAATAATAGGATACAAAAACTTTAAACAGTACCATTTGAAAGTATTCAGGCAGGCCCTTGCACTACATGCTTTGGGGAATTCATCCATAAATCTGACCACTAACGAGATGGGTATAGTGTGTATGGGTTTGGCAAAGTCAGCAGATAGATGATTGAGGATAGATAGAGAATTGGTATCAGCTGACTTAGCAGTTGGGGGGAGGGAGGGTTCCAAATGATTTGGGAACCCCCAAAAAAAGCCTCTGGCACGCTGCCTGAATTTAAAGCACAAATCACATTTTTAAACATTTTAGGGGTGTTTGGGGTAAAGCATTACTATGGAGCTGATAAAATACATTGTTAAGTGACTACATGAGGTGAATATAGGGCCAGGAGACCATGCTGGGGAGGTAAGTGAAGGCAAATATGTATGAAGGACAAAAAAAAATGACATAAAAATCCAGCATGAATGAGGACAAAGGGGACATTCACAGCATATTACAATCATGGTAATTAGGGAATGAGGAAAGAAATACAATATATTACCAAACATTCAATACAATAAAATGTGATATTAAAGGATAAAAATCTTACCTTAATATACTCCTTCTGCAGGACCTGGATGATGGCAGAACAGTTCTCCAGGATAATGATACTCAGAGCCTGGGGGGAGATGCCTGTCGAGAACTTGAGGTCCTGCAGGCTTCTCCCCGTTGCCAAGTACCGCAGGGTGGCGACGAGCCTCTGCTCCGGAGTGATGGCTTGCCTCATGCAGGTATCCTGCCTGCTGATATAGGGGGTCAGCAAAGCCAACAAACGGTGAAATACGGGGTCCGTCATCCAGAGAAAGTTCCTGAAATCATCAGGATTATTCTCACGGAGCAAAGGCATATGACAGAACTGGTCACGCTGAAGCAACCAATTCTTGGTCCATGAACTCCTCCCCACCCTGTTCATGGACTGGACTTGTGTCAAGGTCAGGACCCCAACACCAAGCCCCCGCACAGCACGAACTCTACGAGGAGTACGTATATACGCAACATGGCTAGAAAACGGTCGGCTGCTCAGAATGAAGTAACAGAACGCACTGAAGAACAGCAAGGCCTGTGAATAGCGACCTGAAAAACAGTAACGAACGAACAAGAACACAATGATTAAAATAAGTCACGCGGAGCTTGCTTGCATGCACTGAAGAGCAGATACAAACCCACAAGCACAAACTGAACAGCAGAAAACGATCTGAAAACCACGAGTCTGAAAAAGCGCAAATCGTCTCTCACCAAACTTTTACTAACACGAGATTAACAAAAGGAGCCCAAAGGGTGCCGCGCTTGGTTCTGAACTGGCCTTTTCTAATCTCGTCGTACGTGGTTTACGTCACCGCGTTCTTGGCGATCGGAAATTCCGACAACTTTGTGCGACCGTGTGTACGCAAAACAAGTTTGAGCCAACATCCGTCAGAAAAAAATCCTAGGATTTTGTTGTCGGAATGTCCGATCAATGTCCGACCGTGTGTACGGGGCATTAGAGGGGATTACATATCTGCAATTAAAGCTGCCAGGGTGGACTATGCCTCCGAGACTAAAGAACTAGAGTCTTGTGTGAGTGTGGCCGAGGAGGTATTTGCATCGGACTCTTCTCCTGGGGCATATTCCTCTCTGGCACAGGCTCGGAGGTCACTCTCTCTGCACTCTGCACCTCTCTGGTTCGACTGCCTTATCAGAGAGATTGCTCAAGGCTAGCATTTTTGAAGCTCCTAGCCAGTTTCAAACTGTCATACCCACAATACATACTGCTGCGGGGGGGGGTCACTTCAAACCCGCCTGACATCCTTAGTGAATTTAAAGACTTCTATGCCTCGTTGTATAGCTCTACCACCTCGCAGATACCCGCTGACCACTTCTCGTATCTTCGCGATCTGCCTCTGACAACTTTGACAGAGTAGGATGTTGCCTCACTGGAGGCAGCGATTTTGGTGACGGAGATCGAAATGGCAATTCGTTCACTTCCCCCTAACAAGATCCCAGGCCCTGACGGGCTCCCAGGGGACTGGTACAAAATGTACATAGCTGACTTAGCCCCACGTCTACAAACATTATATGCCCCTAGTCTAGAAGCAGGAAGCCTACCTGACTCAGTGTCGCAAGCTCACATAGTATTGATACAGAAACCAGGGAAGGATGCCTCATATTGTTCAGCATATTGACCCATATCCATTTTAAATTATGATCTTAAAATACTAACAAAAGTCCTAGCCACCAGACTGATGGGGATCCTCCTGTTCCTAATAAATATGGATCAAACTGGCTTTGTGCCAGGGAAGTCGACGGATGTCAGTAGTTGTAGGGTGTTCACCCATTTACAGATTCCTCCTATAACACAAAGTACCAGAGCCTTAGTTGCCTTGGACTTGGAAAAGGCATTTGATTCTGTTGCCTGGCCCTACATGGAGGAGGTATTTAAAATATATGGTTTTAGCCCCATTTTTAGAAAATGGATTCAGCTCCTATACCAGAAACTGACAGCACAGATTAAACTTGAAGGGGTGTTACCTCTTCATTCCCTGTTGAGCGGGGCACCCGGCAGGGGTGTCCTTTGTCCCCTGCCCTCTTCTCTCTGATGGTTGAGCCCCTGGCTGTTGCACTGCGGATGCTGTTAGGGGGGTGCGAGTCGGATCCCTGGAGGAAAAAGTAGCACTTTATACTGATGATATTATTCTTTTCCTCTGCGGTCCCGGGCCCTCCCTCCGGGCTGCGTTAGAGCTCCTCTCACGCTTCGCTGATATGTCAGGACTAAGGGTAAACTGGGACAAGTCCCAGATACTGCCGTTGGATCCGGGTGCTACACAGTTAGCGGATCTGTCCTTTCCACTACAATGGGCCGAGATTATTAAATATCTTGGTATTCATATATCCCCCAGAGTTCAGGACTTCTGCAGGCTTAACCTTCTTCCTCTCCTACAAATCTTTCAAAATAGGTTGAAAGCGTGGGCTAACTTTCCACTCACATTGATTGGAAGGATCAATTTAAAAAAAATGAAATTACTTCCCCTTGTTCCATATGTAGTGTGCCATTCCCCAATATGGATACCCATACAGGCTACAGGCTACATAAAATATACCCGGACTGCACGTCGCAGTGTTGGCGCTGTTGGGCTGACTCTGTGGATTACCTACACATGATCTGGTCTTGCCCTAGTATACAAAATTACTGGTCACTAATTACAACCTTCATCACTAAACTGACCACAATTCCTATACCCCAAAAGCTAGAGATCTGCCTGCTTGGCTTAGTGGTTGCTCTTGTTCCTTCCAAGGCAGTTCATACACTACTGGGATTGCTTCTCTTCTATGCCAGGAATCTTGTCATACTCAAGTGGTGAGCTCCCACATCTGCCCTTACCCTGAATGCATGGAAATCATTAGTCAACCTTGCAGTACCCTTATATAAATAAACATACTCTAGTTGAGGATGTCCCCTAAAGTTTCAAAAGGTTTGGAACATATGGCTTGCATCTGAAATGACCACTGTGGAACAAGAGGACCTGTAGGATTACCGGTCTGATCTAAATTAAATAAATAATGATGGTTCCTCTGACTGCCACCTCATGGGTATATTCTGACTGACTACATGCCTATGACTGCCCACTCGCTATAGATATTTTCTTGGGTGATGCCTGTCGTATATCACATATTTCTGCAAATTGCTGATCACTATATTCATCCTGTCATACCTTAGCAGTAAGCTGCAGGGGGTTGTTTTGTTCGCTTAACTAGTTTAGGCCAGTAGTTAAGGTGTTGTATGCCTTGCCTTATGTTTTGTACACCTTGAGCGGGGGGATGCCCAGAGGCTCTGTTATGTAACAATTTTTTTTTTCTGAAATAAATAAAAAGAATTAAAAAAAAAAAAAAAAAGAAAAAAAGAATATCCCTGTATTTAGCACCATCCATCTTTCCCTCAACTCTGACCAGTTTCCCAGTCCCGACTGCTGAAATACATCCCCACAGCATAATGCTACCACCACCATGTTTCACTGTGGGGATAGTGTTCTTTGGGTGATGTGATGTGTTGGATATGCGACAGACATAGCGTTTTCTTTTATGGCCAAAAAGTTCAATTTTAGTCTCATCAGACCAGAGCACCTTCCTCCATGTATTTTGGGAGTCTCCCACATGCCTTTTCGCAAACTCAAAACGTGCCATTTTGTTTTTGCTGAAAGTAATGGCTTTCTTCTGGCCACTCTGCCATAAAGCCCAACTCTGTGGAGTGTACGGTTTATTGTTGTCCTATGTAAAGATACTCCAGTCTCTGCTTTGGAACTCTGCAGCTCCTCCAGGGTTACCTTAGGTCTCTGTGCTGCCTCTCTGATTAATGCCCTCCTTGCCCGGTCGGTGAGTTTTGGTGTGCGGCCGTCTCTTGGCAGGTTTGCTGTTGTGCCATGTTCCTTCCATTTGGTTATGATAGATTTGATGGTGCTCCTTGGGATCATAAAAGATTTGGATATTTTTTTATAACCTAACCCTGACTTGTACTTCTCAACAAGGTTGTCCCCTATTTGGAGAGTTCCTTGGTCTTCATGGCAGTGTTTGGTTAGTGATGCCTCTTGCTTAGGTGTTGTAGCCTCTGGGGCCTTTCAAAAAGGTGTGTATATGTAATGACAGACACTTATGCCGCGTACACACGAGCGGACTTTCTATCCTACTTGGTCCGGCACACTTTCCGACGGACTTTGTCCGCCAGGTGCACCGGACTTTAAAACGAACGGACTTGCCCACACACGCCGGGATTTTCCGGCGGGCTAAGTCCGCCCGTCTTTCCGACGGACTTTCGCCGGAGTTCCGGCGGACTTTCAGAATGAACGGACTTGCCCACACACGGACAAGTCCGTTCATTTTGAACGTGACTCAGGTGCGACGGGACTAGAGAAGGATGTCAATCTTGCCGCTTTTATCGGCGAGATTGACACCTTGCTAGCCCCGTCGCGGGGCATACCAGGCCCTTAGGTCTGGTATGGATTATAAAGGGGAACCCCGCTACGCCGAAAAAACGGCGTGGGGTCCCCCTAAAATCCATACCAGACCCCGATCCGAGCACGCAGCCTGGCCGGTCAGGAAAGGGGGTGGGGACGAGCGAGCGCCCCCCCCCCCTCCTGAACCGTACCAGGCCGCATGCCCTCAACATGGGGGGTGGGTGCTTTGGGGGAGGGGGGCGCCCTGCGCCCCCCCCCCCAAAGCACCTTGGTCCCCATGTTGATGAGGACAAGGGCCTCTTCCCGACAACCCTGGCCGTTGGTTGTCGGGGTCTGCGGGCGGGGGCTTATCGGAATCTGGGAGCCCCCTTTAATAAGGGGGCCCCCAGATCCCGGCCCCCCACCCTATGTAAATGAGTATGGGGTACATGGTACCCCTACCCATTTACCTAGGAAAAAAGTGTAAGTAATAAAACACACTACACAGGTTTTTAAAATATTTTATTAAACAGCTCCGGGGGGGGATCTTCCTCCGGCTTCGGGGGTCTTCTTCCGGCTTCGGGGGTCCCTCCGCTTCATCTTCTCCCGGCGTCCGGTTGGTTCTTCTCCGCTCTCCGGCCTCTTCTCCCGGTGTCGCAGGTCTTCGGCCGGCCCCTCCGCTCTCTTCATGTAGCTCTATTGCGAGCGGAGGTCCGGACTTCTGGGCTTCTTGGCTTCTTGGCTTCTCTTCTCTTCTCTTCCCCCAGATGTTGACACGACGCTCTCTCCGGCTGGACTGGTCTCTGAGGGCTGCGTTGTGACTTATATAGGCGGAGACCCCGCCCCCATATGATGTCACAGTCCCTGGGCATGCTGGGACTGTGACGTTTTAGGGGGCGTGGTCGACCACGCCCCCTAAAACGTCACAGTCCCAGCATGCCCAAGGACTGTGACATCATATGGGGGCGGGGTCTCCGCCTATATAAGTCACAACGCAGCCCTCAGAGACCAGTCCAGCCGGAGAGAGCGTCGTGTCAACATCTGGGGGAAGAGAAGAGAAGAGAAGCCAAGAAGCCAAGAAGCCCAGAAGTCCGGACCTCCGCTCGCAATAGAGCTACATGAAGAGAGCGGAGGGGCCGGCCGAAGACCTGCGACACCGGGAGAAGAGGCCGGAGAGCGGAGAAGAACCAACCGGACGCCGGGAGAAGATGAAGCGGAGGGACCCCCGAAGCCGGAAGAAGACCCCCGAAGCCGGAGGAAGATCCCCCCCCGGAGCTGTTTAATAAAATATTTTAAAAACCTGTGTAGTGTGTTTTATTACTTACACTTTTTTCCTAGGTAAATGGGTAGGGGTACCATGTACCCCATACTCATTTACATAGGGTGGGGGGCCGGGATCTGGGGGCCCCCTTATTAAAGGGGGCTCCCAGATTCCGATAAGCCCCCGCCCGCAGACCCCGACAACCAACGGCCAGGGTTGTCGGGAAGAGGCCCTTGTCCTCATCAACATGGGGACAAGGTGCTTTGGGGGGGGGGGCGCAGGGCGCCCCCCTCCCCCAAAGCACCCACCCCCCATGTTGAGGGCATGCGGCCTGGTACGGTTCAGGAGGGGGGGGGCGCTCGCTCGTCCCCACCCCCTTTCCTGACCGGCCAGGCTGCGTGCTCGGATCGGGGTCTGGTATGGATTTTAGGGGGACCCCACGCCGTTTTTTCGGCGTAGCGGGGTTCCCCTTTATAATCCATACCAGACCTAAGGGCCTGGTATGCCCCGCGCTCGCCGCAATAGGAAGATTTGTTTTTCCTATTGCAGCGAGCGCGAGATGCAATACCATCCCCTCGTGTCGTATTTGGTCCGTCGGACCAGCCTACACACGAGCGGGCTTTCCGTCGGACCAGCACACACACGAGCGGACTTTCCGCCCGAAACTGAGTCCGACGGAAAGATTTCAAACATGTTTAAAATCTAGGTCCGGCGGGCTTTTGGGAAGAAGTCCGCCGGAAAAGTCCGCCGCCGCCCACACACGGGCGGATTGTCCGGCACACTCTGGTCCGCCGGACCAAGTATGCCGGAAAGTCCGACCGTGTGTACGCGGCATTAGATTGCACACAGGTGGAGATTGTTTCACTAATTATGTGACTTCTATATTTTTTACTTTCTGCTATAAAACGCATCCAATAAAAAAATTTTTTTAAATGTAATTCATCAATTTAGCCCAATATACTGTATATTCTGCTACATATTTTTGCTAAAAAATCCCAATAAGCACATATTGATTGGTTTGCGCAAAAGTTTTAGCTTCTACAAACTATAGGATATTTTTATGGAAATTTTTTTTTTTACTAGGATTGGCGGCGATCAGCGACTTATAGCGAACAAATTGGACACTGACACTGTTAACACTTTTTTACACTAATAAGGTGATCAGTGCTAAAAAATATGTACTGTCATTGTACTAATGACAATGGCAGGAAAGGGATTAACGGGGGCCATCAAAGTGTTAAATGTGTTCCTAGGGAGTGCTTGATAACTGTGAAGAATGTTCTTATACTGTAAGAAGGCAGAGATCCGTGTTCCTGCTTATCAGAAACACAGGATCACTACTGTCACTTCTCACATAACGGCGATCTGCCTTGATACATTAGGAGGCCGCCATTCTGCTTCTCTCGTGAACAAACGGCGGGTTCCGGCAGACATCGAGTCTGCCGGACCCGCTGATTGGCTACCGCTGTGCCGTCGGTATATATACTGTTTACGGTCAGCAAGCAGTTAATATACAGGGCTTATCCCATAATAATAATAAAATATATATATGATGGTAAAGTCCCAATGTAAAGATAAACTCAAAATGGGATGGTGATCTTGCAATATAGGTAGATTCCTCTATAAGGACAAATAGAAAATCCTTCACCAAGAATTAGATGCATCCCACAGTGGTAGATGGCTATCTGCTTACCAGATACCAATGACTCTTTTAGTTACAAAGAGAGTCCTTAGCGCTTGTGCAGGATTGTGCCTGCTCACATGGGAAAGCTGGATGCTGGATGGCAATAGACAGAGAACACTTCTTCCCCCGGTAGTCAGACATGGGATATATAAAAAACAATGGAATATTCCATAGCGTAATACAGTTTATTAAAATTGTTAAAAACAAAAGGTGAAGCCAAATGGCCGTTTACATGAGTGGGTGCCTACCCGGCACTGGGGCTGCTCACTCGTCTAGGTGTAGATCTCAGCATGGATGCCGTCACACCACCACGATAGTCGGCGTGCGTTCCACCCGACGAAAGCAACAACCAGGGGAACCAGACGTAGGGAGAGATCACGTGACCAGGTACCGCTCCGACGTACATTTTCGTATGAACGTCTTCAGGGAAGCGTACCTTGGTCACTAGGAGACGATTATTTGTAATACAAGGAGGCGGGCTTAAGGGCGTAGAATATGAGCACCGCAAAAAACAATAGGTGGAACTCAAAAGGTATACTGGCAGTTTACGTAGCGTCGAACAGAGCTCCCCCTACTGGATCGTAAACGAAAACTTTAATATGGTGGAAATTAAAATGACAACATAAAAAATAATTTTGAAATAAAAAATAGCGAAAAAAGGGGGACCTAAAAGAGTGTGCAGCTGCAGTGACGGTGCAATTTTAATTGATATCAATACCATTAAATACTATCACAATTGAATAAGACTAAGTCCTCGTAGATGAAAAATAAATATAGTGCATGGGTACAGGCAACTATTGAGTAAAAGACTATAGATAGATAGGTTGGAATAACATTATTAAAGCAGTGGTAAAAAGATATATATATGTAAATGTGTATTTAAATTAATGCTGTTTATATACAGTATATCATTAATAAGGATAATTTAGGTAACTGAAACACCCTAAGGGTTGGATAGGAGATTATTCAGTTAATAGGTATCAACCCAATGTCAATGATGAGGGGAGATTATTTCTGAGCTGTTAGATCCTGGGATGCAACAGCTCAGAATTACAAGTAGGAAGGTAATGTGTAGGCAATCGAGAGCATTTAAAATAATTAATCATTGGTCAAAAAACAATTCAGGTCTATTTCGATGTTCATCCCATAGGGTTGCATCGTATGTAATTTATAAAGCCAGTAGGTTTCATTTTGGGATATAGATTCCTTCATATGAGTACCTCTCCAATGCTTGGATATTTTGTCAATGCCATAGAACGTGCAAAGTGTTGGATCGCTGTCGTGGAAGAGTTTAAAATGTCTGGAGACACTATGGTTAGGATAGCCATTTTTGATATTTGTAAGATGTTCATTTATTCTAATTTTTAATTGTCATGTGGTTCTGCCCACATATTGCAAAGAACACAGGCACTCTAGAACGTATGTGACATGATCGGAGTCACACGTGATGAGAGGTTTAATTTTGAATTCTTGTTTTGTCACCAGAGATTTAAATTGAGATATTTTCTTGGTTGTACCTGGTTTTCTTATTAATTTACAAGCTTTACATCTGGTACAGTAAGGAAAACCAGATTCAATCAAAAAAATAGATGGGAGGACTAAAGGTTTCCACTTCTTTATATTGGTGGTGAAAACCTGATATAAAGGCCGAATCTCCCTTGAATTCTTTTTTGGGTTTAGTGGTCAGCAGGGTCTCTCTATCCATTGTTGACACCTGTACAACATGTTTCTTAAGTGTATGCAATGGATAGCTTTTTTCTAGAAATCTATTGGTGAGAACTTCCGCCTGTAGAAAATAATCTGTGTGTTAACATTGTTTTACACATTTTGCTTATTCACTAGTTTATATCAAATGTCTCAATTCCCATGGGAAGTTTATTCCCATTGAGATATAATTGTCATGCTGGTCGTTTTTTTTCAATGTTAGCCACTAGCACCCCCTCTCCACTACCAATCCTATTGATCATTACTTGCTCAATTAGGGGAGCAGCTTGTTATTAATATTGTTTCTTTATTCACTCTATTTTCACCAAATAATGTTTTCTTTTTGGCGCAGAGTTTCACTTTCTTACTCTATCCCATAATAACAAACACCAGTTGTAAGAGCATCGATCACCATCAGAGTAAAAAAGAAATCCTAACTATTGGTACGCTACAAACACAAAATGGATAAAAAAAAGCATATAAATAAGATACAGCAAAATATATTGCACCTCCAAATACAAACAAATCGCCAGTCTTTCAACACTGAAGAAATTACACTTTGCTACAATGTAAAGTAGTGAGTGTACAGCTTGTATAACAGTGTCAATATGTGGTCCCCTCACAATAACTTAACACACAGCCATTAATGTCTAAACCGTTGGCAACAAAAGTGAGTACACCCCTAGGTAAAAATGTCCAAATTGGCCCAATTAGCCATTTTCCCTCCCCGGTGTCATGTGACCCATTATTACAAGGTCTCAGGTGTGAATGGGGAGCAGGTGTGTTACATTGGGTGTTATTGCTCTCACTCTCTCATACTGGTCACTGGCAGTTAAACATGGCACCTCATGGCAAAGAACTCTCTGAGGATCTGAAAAAAAGAATTGTTGCTTTACATAGAGATGGCCTAGCTATAAGAAGATTGCCAAGACACCTGAAACTGAGCTGCAGCACGGTAGCCAAGACCATACAGTGGTTTAACAGGACAGGTTCCACTCAGAACAGGCCTCACCATGGTCAAAGGTTGTCTTTGGGAAATAGACGTATGAGTGCTGCCAGCATTGCTGCAGAGGTTGAAGGGGTGGGGGTCAGACCATACTCCACACACTGCATCAAATTGGTCTGCATGGCTGTCATCCCAGAAGGAAGCCTCTTCTAAAGATGATGCACAAGAAAGCCCACACACAGTTTGCTCAAGACAAGCAAACTAAGGACATGAATTACTAGAACCATGTCCTATGATCTGATGAGACCAAGATAAACTTATTTGGTTCAGACCGTGTCAAGCGTGTGTGGCGGCAACCAGGTGAGGAGTACAAAGACAAGTGTGTCTTGCCTACAGTGAAGCATGGTGGTGGGAGTGTCATGGTCTGGGGCTGCATGAGTGCTGCCGGAAATAGGGAGCTACAGTTCATTGAGGGGACCATGGATGCCAACATGTACTGTGACATACTGAAGCAGAGCATGATCCCCTCCCTTCAGAGATTGGGCCTCAGGACAGTATTCCAACATAATGACCCCAAACACACCTCCAATACGACCACTGCCTTGCTAAAGAAGCTGAGGGTAAAGGTGATGGACTGGCCAAGCATGTCTCCAGACCTAAACCCTATTGAGCATCTGTGGGGCATCCTCAAAGGGAAGGTGGAGGAGCGCAAGGTCTCTAACATCCACCAGCTCCGTAATGTCGTCGTGGAGGTGAAGAGCAACCTGTGAAGCCATGGTGAACTCCATGCTCAAGAGCGTTAAGGCAGTGCTGGAAAATAATGGTGGCCACAAAAAATATTGACACTTTGGGCCCAATTCGGACATTTTTACTTAGGGGTGTACTCACTTTTGTTGCCAGCGGTTTAGACATTAATGGCTGTGTGTTGAGTTATTTTGAGGGGACAGCAAATTGGCACTGTTATACAAGCTGTACACTCACTACTTTACATTGTAGCAAAGTGTCATTTCTTCAGTGTTGTCACATGAAAAGATATAATTATAATATAAATCTAATATTTACAAAAATGTGAGGGGTGTACTCACTTTTGTGAGATACTGTATGTATGTGTATATGTATGTATATGTGTGTGTATATAATATATATATATATATATATATATATATATATAATATACCGTATTTATTGGCGTATAACACGCACCCCAAGTTTAGGAGGGACTTTTAAGGAAAAAAACTTACATTTAAATGCCCATTAATACAGCCTTATCAGTGTCCATCTGCAGCCTCGCACAGCGTCCATCTGCATGCTTGTCCAGTGTCATTTGCAGCCTTGCAGCCTTGTCAGTGTCATTTGCAGCCTTGCCAGTGTCATTTGCAGCCTTGCCAGTGTCATTTGCAGCCTTATCAGTGTCCATCTGCAGCCTTACCCAGGCTGCAGTTAAACTGCAGTGACTTGTCAGTGTCACTGCAGTTTGAAAATGGCGCCGCCGGCGCTGAGATACACAGAGCTGGTTCTCGGCTCTTCTCGTAGTCCCGCCCTATGATGGACATAACACAAGTCCAATGGCGGGACTGGGCGTGACTGTGAGCGGAGCCGAGCGCCGCCCATATACATACATAGCCGAGTGTACTCGGCTAGGTTCGGCTAGCTCCGCTCACAGTCACGCCCAGTCCCTGTGTTATGTCCATCATAGGGCGGGACCGGGCGTGACTGTGAGCGGAGCTAGCCGAGTATACTCTGTTATGTATATCGGCGGCCGGCGCTCGCTCCGCACAATCAGTGGGGGGGATCGGCGTATAACACGCACCCACAATTTTCCCCTGATTTTAAGGGGAAAAAGTGCGTGTTATACGCCGATAAATACGGTATATATATATATATATATATATATATATATATATATATATATATATATATATATAATAATTTAATATATATAGGGATACCACGCCCTGCCTCACCAATGTGTCAGACAGGTATTGTGGTGGGACGCTCCATCCCACTGCATCTACTTCTGGTAGCATCTGCTGGGCGTGATGTCATGCCCCCTAGGAACCTAAAAGCAACACACCACATCTGCAATATTATCTTTCCCCCCAAACACCAGAGCGGGCACGAGAGGTGATGTCACATACAGTCTCTGCAAAATAAAAAGTCCAAAAAACAATCATACAGTAAAAGTAAAAAAGCTTCTTTACAGCAACTGCAGAAGATACTGTATGTATAAGTTGAAAACCCCTCCACCGTGGTGACCCCCACAGGGTATATTCTCACCTTATCTTGACCGTTACATCAAGGGTCCAAATTCACTGTTGTACAATCAGTCAGGTCTATTACACGCTCTGCTTGATCCTTCTTGGGATAAGACTCATACACATCATTGGATCTCTAATTGTCATCAGCAGCATGCAGCTGACTTGAGGGCCATGTATTATGAATAAGACTTCTTAATGTAAAGTGATTGTTTTAAAGAATGAATTTTTGTAATAAACTTTGAACTGTATATTTTAATTATAACTGATGCGTGCCTTCAAAGTCCTGCCTTCCCCATGGGTTTTCAACCCTTTTGAGCTTGAATTTGAATTAGGGATGTGGCACTCAAAGGCCAACTAAATAAGTTATCTTAGTAGTTACATTATAAGGCCGGTGTGTGTCATGCCGTAATGCCGTTTTGTTGCCAAAGGCGTCCAACTTCGGTATATTTAGAAACCTTTTCAATGTGCATTAGTAAAAATTTACCTCTGTAGCAGCCAGCGTGACTGGTGAAACCAGTCAGGTTTCTAGCCTTTTTCTCTCCACAATGATAGCTTTTGGGGTGCCTCTCTCCGCTATCTCCATTGACAGGAGAGACCATGGTTCCTCTGGACATAAACCTGTAGACCACCATTGCTTTTCGGGAATAGTCTGGACTCCCTAAGACCTACATGGATGGTTAAGTATCCCTTTATATATTTGGGCTCTGTAGGGCTTGGAATGCCTATTCATTAAGCTGGTGGCTCACTCGCAATTACAAGCTATGCTCTATACAGTTTGGAATTTGTGGAGAGGATGAGGCCCTAATTGCCAATGGGGAAGTTCTAAAGGTGCCATGCTATAATCTATACCAGCCATCAATAAATGGCGGCCCGTGGTACGAGTACAGACTGAGCAATGCTCCTGCCCGGACCTCCAGTGTAGTGCCAAGTGTCAGCAGTCACTGGTTTGCTGGGACCATGGGCTTCCCAGCAACCAGTGATGTTGTGTGTGTGCGCCTTGCCCCCTGCTCCTGATTGTGGCTTTCACTCCCAACCCTCACTCCCGTCCGGGGTAAGAGTTGGGGGGTGTTTCCACCCCTCTTGTTTGCGGCTCCCAGCTCTCACGCCCAGCCGGGCCATGATTTGGGGTGTGACATCATGTGCTTGTCCTGCCCCCCTGCTGCTCCTGGCTCTCACTCCCAGCCAGGCCACGAGTTGGGGTGTGACATGTGCTCGCCTGACCCCCCCTGCTGCTTGTGACTCCTGGCTCTAACTCCTTGCGAGGTATATCTTGCAGCTTCTGTTCCCTGCTGTTTGCCAATTGCGCTGACTCCTGCAAGCAAGGTATGTGGGACACATTTTTTTGTAAGGTGATCCCTGATGGGCATATTTTTTTAATGTACACACTGATGGGCATATTTTTTTAATGTGCACACCGATGGGCATATTTTGTTGTGCCCATCAGAGTGCCCCTTTACTTTAAATTTGCCCATCAGATTACCCCTTAATATAAAATATGCCCATCAGCATGCTACTTTTATTTTAATGGGCACTCTGATGGGCATATTTTATGTGAAGGAGCACTCTGATGGGCGCATTTTATGTGAAGGGGCACGCTGATGGACACAATTTATTTAAGAGCAACACTGATGAGCACATTTTATGTTAAGGGGCACACAGATGGGCACGTTTTGTTGTGCCCCTCAACATTAAATGTGCCCATCAGTGTGACCCTTATTTTATGTAAAGGGACACTCTGATGGGTATATTTAATGTTAAGGGGCACGCTGATGGGCATATTTTGTTGTGGCCATCCGCGTGCCCCTTAACATAAAATGTGCCCATCAGAGTGCACTTTAACATTCAATATGCCCATCAGAGTGCCCCCACTGACATATGTGCCCTCTTTACATAAAATGTGCCCATCAGTGTGCCCCTTTAAAATAAAATGTGCCCATCAGCATGCCCCTTATTTTATGTTAAGGTTCACGCTGATGGGCACATTTTATGTTAAGGGGTACGTTGATGGGCACATTTTATGTTAAGGGCCACTCTGATGGGCACAACAAAATGTGCCCATCAGCATGCCTCTTAACGTAAATGTACCCATCAGAGTACCCCTTAACATAAAATAAGCGGCACATTGATGGGAACATTTTATGTTAAGGGGGCACACTGATGGGCACATATGTCAGTGGTGGCAAGCTGATGGGCACATATTATGTTAAGGGGCACTCTGATAGGGAGACCTGATGTAAGGTGGCACTGTGATGGGACACCTGATGTAAGGGGATACTCTGATGGGGACAACCGATTGTAAGTGGGCACCCTGACGGGAATACCTGATGTAAGGGGACACCTGATATAAGGGGATACTGTTACATAGTAGGTGAGATTGAAAAAAGACACAAGTCCATCAAGTCCAATCTATGTGTGTGATTATATGTCAGTATTACATCGTATATCCCTGTATGTTGTGGTTGTTCAGGTGCTTATCTAATAGTTTTTTGAAACTATCGATGGTCCCCGCTGAAACCACCGCCTGTGAAAGGGAGTTCCACATCCTTGCCGCTCTTACAGTAAAGAACCCTCTACGCAGTCTAAGGTTAAACCTCTTTTCTTCTAATTTTTTTTTTTTTCATTATCAAAATTTTTTCTTTTTCTTTTATAAATACAACTTATCAGTTCATCATTATACAGCTTTATATTCCACTAAGTCATAGATAAAAACTGTACAATTACAATACATTCATTCCACGATCTAACATGTATAACCCTCCACCCTAAATAATAAAGAAAAAAAGAAAGGAGGGAAAAGAGAGAGAAAAAAAAAAGGGGGGGGGGCAGAGTTCCTCAATTCTCTCCCTCCTCACCCTTAATTTGTTTAAATGAAAGTCAATTAATTACATCCTACTCTTCCTTGAGATTACCCTTCATTCTACCATACCCCCCTAGCCCCTTATATTCCAGTACATATGGTCAAATCTTATCCTCTTCCCTTTCCAAAAAAACAAAAACAAATCCAAAACCCGTGTAAGTGCCCTTATCCTCCACTCTGTTCCCCCCAAAAAACAAAGAGTAAGGGGTTTATAATAACCACTTTCTCATTAACCCTTTGTGAGAAAAAAAACAAACAAAAAAAAAAGGGATTAGAAAATTGTGTATGAGGCCTTTCTTGGTCATATAAAAAAAAAAAAAAAGTACCCTTATCGTCCACACTAATCCCTCCGAAAAACAAAAAGGAGTAAGGGGTTAATAATAACCACCTTCTCCTTTACCTTTGTGAAAAGAAGAAAAAAAAAAAAAAAAGAAATTGACAAGTTTGTGTAAGAGGCCATTATTGGCCATATTATCACCCAAAAAAAGAGAAATACAAACCCTTGAAAAAAGCCCTTCGGTCACACTATCTCCCCCCAAAAAACTAGAGAGTAAGGGGCTACTAGTAACCTCCCTCTCATTAACCTTGTGAAAAAAAAATTTTAATGAGTGGCCACGTGTCTTATTAAACTCCCTTCCGTGGAAAAGTTTTATCCCTATTGTGGGGTCACCAGTATGGTGTTTGTAAATTGAAATCATATCCCCTCTCAAGCATCTCTTCTCTGGAGAGAATAAGTTCAGTGCTCGTAACCTTTCTTCATAACTAATGTCCTCCAGTCCCTTTATTCATTTTGTTGCCCTTCTCTGTACTCGCTCCATTTCCAGCACATCCTTCCTAAAGACTGGTTCCCAGAACTGGACAGCATACTCCAGGTGAGGCCGGACCAGAGTCTTGTAGAGTGGGAAAATTATTGCTTTATCTCCTGAGTTAATCCCCTTTTTAATGCATGCCAATATTCTGTTTGCTTGGTTAGCAGCAGCTTGGCATTGCATGCCATTGCTGAGCCTATCATCTACTAGAACCCCCAAGATCCTTTTCCATCCTTGATTGTCCCAGAGGTTCTCCCCCCCAGTGAGTAGATTGCATTCATATTTTTGCCACCCAAATGCATTATTTTACATTTTTCCACATTAAACCTCATTTGCCATGTAGTCCCACCCCATTAATTTGTTCAGATCTACTTGCAAGGTTTCCACATCCTGCGGAGAAGTTATTGCCCTACTTAGCTTAGTATTGTCCGCAAATACAGAGATTGAACTGTTTACCCCATCCTCCAGGTCCTTTATGAACATAATTAAATTGGATTGGTCCCAGGACAGAACCCTGGGGGACCCCACTTTCCACCCCTGACCATTCCGAGTACTCCCCATTTATCACTACCCTCTGAACTCACCCTTGTAGCCAGTTTTCAATCCATGTACTTACCCTATGGTCCATGCCAACGGACCTTACTTTGTACAGTAAAGGTTTATGGGGCACTGTGTCAAATGCTTTTGCAAAATCCAGATACACCAGGTCTACGGCCTTCCTTTATCTAGATGGCAGCTCGCCTCATAGAAGGTTAATAGATTGGTTTGGCAAGAACGATTCTTCATGAATCCATGCTGATTATTGCTAATGATACAGTTTTACTTACTAAAATCTTGTATATAGTCGATTATCATCCTCTCCAAGTGCTTGCATACTACTGATGTTAGGCTAACTGGTCTAATTCCCAGGGATGTATTTTGGCCCTTTTTAAAATATTGGTGCTACATTGGCTTTTCTCCAAACAGCTGGTACCATTCCAGTCAGTAGACTGTCAGTAGAAATTAGGAATAATGGTCTGGCAATTACTTGACCGAATTCCCTAAGGAGACTCGGTTTGCAACCCATCTGCTCCCAGTGACTTATTAATGTTAGGTTTTTCAAGTCTATTTCTAATTCTGTCCTCTGTTAGCCATGAGGGTGTTTCCTGTGATGTGTCATGAGGATAAACACTGTAGTTTTGGTTACTGAAGCCCCTGATTCCCTTGTGAAGACTGAGGAGAAGAATAAATTCAATACCTTCGCCATCTCACCATTCTTTGTAACCAGATTCCCTTCCTCGTTCTTTATGGGTCCAATATGATCTGTCCTCCCTCTTTTACTGTTAATATACTTAAAGAATTTGTGATTTTTTTTTTTTTTTTTTGCTCTCCTCCGCTATGTGTCTTTCATGTTCTATCTTAGCCTTCTAGCAAGGTTTGTAGTTGTAGATACAGTGGGGACGGAAAGTATTCAGACCCCCTTAAATTTTTCACTCTTTGTTATATTGCAGCCATTTGCTAAAATCATTTAAGTTCATCTTTCTCCTCATTAATGTACACACAGCACCCCATATTGACAGAAAAACACAGAATTGTTGACATTTTTATAGATTTATTAAAAAAGAAAAACTTGAAATATCACATGGTCCTAAGTATTCAGACCCTTTGCTGTGACACTCATATATTTAACTCAGGTGCTGTCCATTTCTTCTGATCATCCTTGAGATGGTTCTACACCTTCATTTGAGTCCGGCTGTGTTTGATTATACTGATTGGACTTGATTAGGAAAGCCACACACTGTCTATATAAGACCTTACAGCTCACAGTGCATGTCAGAGCAAATGAGAATCATGAGGTCAAAGGAACTGCCTGAAGAGCTCAGAGACAGAATTATGGCAAGGCACAGATCTGGCCAAGGTTACAAAAACATTTCTGCTGCACTTAAGGTTCCTAAGAGCACAGTGGCCTCCATAATCCTTCAATGGAAGACATTTGGGATGACCAGAACCCTTCCTAGAGCTGGCCGTACAGCCAAACTAATGCGGCCAAGTACAGGGATATCCTGGACGAAAACCTTCTCCAGGGTGCTCAGGACCTCAGACTGGGCCGAAGGTTTACCTCCCAACAAGACAATGACCCTAAGCACACAGCTAAAATAACGAAGGAGTGGCTTCACAACAACTCCGTGACTGTTCCTGAATGGCCCAGCAGAGCCCTGACTTAAACCCAATTGAGCATCTCTGGAGAGACCTAAAAATGGCTGTCCACCCACGTTTACCATCCAACCTGACAGAACTGGATAGGATGGCAGAGGATCCCCAAATCCAGGTGTGAAAAACTTGTTGCATCTTTCCCAAAAAGACTCATGGCTGTATTAGATCAAAAGGGTGTGTCTACTAAATACTGAGCAAAGAGTCTGAATACTTAGGACCATGTGATATTTCAGTTTTTGTTTTTTAATCTGCAAAAATGTCAACAATTCTGTGGTTTTTTTTTTGTCAATATGGGGTGCTGTGTGTACATTAATGAGGAAAAAAATGAACTTAAATGATTTTAGCAAATGGCTGCATTATAACAAAGAGTGAAAAATGTAAGGGGGTCTGAATACTTTCCGTCCCCTAGGTATATCAACTAGTATATCAGATACTCTGACGTTGGCAGCTGATTTATGGGGGTAGTCTGATGGGTAGTCTGATGGGGGCATCCAATTTAATGAATTACTCTGGTAGGGGCACCTAATATAAGGGGGCACACTATTGGGGAGATTTACATTTACAGAGTATTACCAGAGTGTGTGGAGGAAACCGTAAGAAAAGCGCCAGAGAGTGCGGCTTGTGCCAAAAAAAGAAAAGACGCGTACAATCTTTCAAGGCACAGACTTGTCATTCGGCCAGAAACATTTCTTAGTTATCGGACCTCTTTGAATTTTAATTCACTACCCCTGAGCTATACAGGATACTTGTGGTTATATGGGCACCTCTTCCCTTGGAGTCTTCCAACAATAGATGATATACTTGCCATAGCCCGCTCTGGATTTGCTTCACATACATGTGGGTCTGGTCTTGGAATAAATTCCATCATGGGATTTCTCCATGGATCTTGAATGGTTATCTAGCTATTCTTAAGTGGTCTGTCCTTGGATACATACGTGGAGGATAGCTTTTCTATGTGATAGTCATATAGTATACCTATATATTAGACTTGTGCACAACTAAAAAAATTGTTTAGTTTTGTTTCTTTTCGGTGCCGTTGATTCGTAGTCATTCGTAATTTTGTTAACGGGATTTTTGTGTTCGGACTAATTTGTATTTTCCCAAGCGCCGTTTTTCGTTGAATCGGAATGAGTCGTATTTCTGAAAGCCTTATTTTTAGTTGATTTATAATTCGTACTTTTGGTAGAGTACATTGTTTTTCGTTGATTCTGGACACAACTCCTATTTTCGTAAATTTTTTTTGTTTGTTGATTCATAATTTTACGTGTCTCTCACAATGGCGCTGTCTAATTTGCTTTGAATGGATTCATACATTCGTAACTTTTTTTTTGTTCGTTGATTCGCAAATTTCCATGTCTGACAATGGTGCTGCGGCGCAGCTTAACATCCTTCGAATGGATTCGTACTTTTCTAATATATCGCAGTTTTTCGATTTGAAATCTCGATTTTTTACTTTTCATTTTTGACATGTGGCTATGTGGCCTCCGCCCCTGTACGCCACTTTGAGAAGGGGTATAGTGGTGTGGTGAGGGAGGAGCAGAGCAGAGAGTGTTATTGTTGGATTTGTGGTTGTTTTTGTGTGGTTTGGTGCTATGGGTGAAATTAGAATGTCTGGGAGTGAGAATGGAGGTGTGAGTCTTGTGAGTGAGAGTGGAGGAAAGGCATGGAGGGGAGAGGAGGAGTGTAGGGGAGGAGGGGCGTGGAGTGGAGAGGAGGAGTGGGGGGTTGAGGAGAGAAGAGGAGGCATAGAGGGGAGAGGAGGGAAGAGGAGGTGTGGTGAGGAGAGGAGAGGAGGAGAGGAAGCGTGGAGGGGAGGAGAGGAAGCGTGGAGGGGAGGAGAGGCGTGGAGGGCAGAGAAGGAGTGGAGGTGAACGGAGACATGGAGCGGAGTCAAGGCATGGAAGAGAGCGTGCCCATGGAAGTGGAGTGGAGCGGGAGCATGGCCAAAAAAGTTGGCATGTGCCCCCCCACGTCAAAAGAGATTGCTGACGCCAACCTGCAGCAGCACCAGCGAACCAAGAGACAGAGAAGATCAAGGGGGCCCGTATTTACCCCAGAGGAGAATTCTGCATTGGTTGCTGCAGTGAACAGAGACAAAGTGAGACTCTTCAGCCTAAATATCTCAACCTCTGCAAAGAGAGCAGAGCTGGGAACGAGTCCGGGACTCAGTGAATGCAGTCTCCAAGGTTCGCAGGGCCACCACTGGCGTCATGCACAAGTAATTATTCAAATATTATATCACTCTAAGAACACACCACATATATGTGAAAAATACACTGTAGTAGTCTAGTCAATAAACGGAGTTGAACGTAATACAAATATTTATTTGGCACAGACACATACAGAAAAGTAACATAAATAAATACATACAGAATACATAAATAAAAATAATATTGTTGTAACGTGTATTAACTATACTGTATGTTTTTTTTCATTTGCAGATTTTATGATTGTAGGGGGTCAGTCAATAAAAAGGTAGAGAAGCATCTCCTGGCCCAGTCTACTGGAGGAAAGGCCGTAGTCTTTAGACAGTGGGAGGCAGAGCTGAGAGATGGCCTGCTTGCAGCAGCAAGGGTCCAGCCAAGCATCAGAGAGCTGTTGAGTAAAATAAAATATATCATTATATATTGCAGTTATATGGTTGTTTCCAGCTCACTATTTTTTTTAAGATTACGCATGTGAGACTTGCGTTTTGCTTTACATTTATGTTTTCCAGATCGAGCAACGTCATCTGTGGAGGGATCAGCTCCAAGTTCCTGCCCTCAATATTCTGGCAGTGGTGAGTACCTAACATAAACATAAAGCAAACATAATAATAAACATAATAACAAACATCTATTTAACATTTAAAGCAGACATCACTAAATGGCGGACTGTGTGCTAAATGTAGACCGAGACACTGTGCCATCCAGACCGCCACAGTCCAGCCATCTAGGTGCCGGTTCTGTCTCCCTGCCTCCGCCGCTGTCACTATTACATTGAAGCAGAGAGCAGGAGGCAGAATGGTTCTGCACACAGAGCCAGAGACACAGCGGGAGACACAGCAGCTCTGAATATTGGGCAAGAATGGAGCCTCTGAAGATAACTTTCCAAGTTAACCAGAAGGTGATTGGTTGCTAGGCAGCCCTAGCAACCAATCACCTGCTGGTTAACTTCAGCACCTCCCGCTCCTGCCCACTATTCAGTGCTACTGTGTCTCCAGCTCTGTGAGCCCAAATAAGGTAGCAAGGGGCAGAGCTGTGGAGGCTGTATTCTGACGGGGCAGAGCTGGGAGGTTAAGATAGGAAACTGGCAGAGATACAGGGTGCTGTGTAATGTGAAGGGGCCCAGAGATGCAGGGGGCTGTGATGTGAAGGAGGGCAGAGGACAAAGCTATGGGGAGGTGCTGTGAAGGTGGGGGAGAAGATTAAGATACCATTGTGAACGGGGGTTCAGAATACTACTGTAAACTGTGATGTGAAGGGGGATTGTGATATGCAGGGGGACTGAGAAAACTGATGTAAGAATGGGATCGAGAAATAAAACAGGGGGCTGTCAAAGCACAAACCGTTTAGCAGCGATTTGTCCTCTTACCTGGGACTTGCTAGGATCCTTTTCCAAAACGTCTTTCAGGACAGCACCCGAGAGATCATGGCTCCTCCTCCCACAGGAAACACCTCATCAATTAAGTCTTTAAATTGGAATCCTCCACGTTGCCTCATCAGTTTTTTTGTGTTTCCTCCAGCTGGAGGAACACCTCTGGTGGGAGCCATGATCTCTCAGGTTTATCCTGGGAGACACAGGTTCTCACCTGTTAAGTTTTTTTTTTTTAGGCTAGGAGAGTGAGCCTCCCACTTGCCTCTTACATGGACGGTCCCGTGGGCTCCCTCTCCCTCTTCCGTGCTCGGGGAGAGCCTGTACGTCCGGGGGTGCTGCCTCCAAAATTTTTAGCCTGACGGGCGGCCGTCCTATGTTCCCTTCTACATGAGGGATGAGCGGTGGCGGCCGCCATCTTGCTGGTGGCAGAAGAGCGCTTCAGCCACGTCCTGTAAGGGAGGAGGCAGCACTTCCGGGTCGGCGCGTGCGTCATTTCCGGCGCAAAGCGCAGTGGGAGAGGGCAGGGTCACCTGGCGCCTTTATTTCCGGTTCCAGGTCAGCGCAGCGGCGTTTTCGAATCTGGAACCGGTCGTTTTCACCACGCACCGCAGACAGCTATGGATAGCGATGCAGCGGATAAGGGGGCAAGCCAAGGCGCCAGCAAGGCTAAGGTAAGGGACTGTGTCCTCTATTACCCTGGGCCGTTTTCTCCTGTGGGGGGGTTACTCACCCTTTTCCCCCCCTTCCCCCACCACCCACCCTTCCCCACCCCCTCTGCAGAAGGTATGTTGTAGTGGCTAGATTTAGTATATTTGCCCTACTACAGGGGATTAGGTGGTGGTGGCTTGCTGGGCACATGGAAAATGAGATGTTTCTTCCTTAGTGCACCTGGGTGTATTATTTGCGCTGTATTACAGCCTTTTAAGCGTGGTTCCATGTCTCTTTTCTGTTTGTCCAGGCCAAAGGTTCTGCCCAACCAGTCAAGAAAAGGTGCCCTGTCTGCAAAGAAAAATTAAGCGATGCTTATACCAAAACACTTTGTGCAGAGTGCATTACAAGTTTGGTCAGAGAGGAGACTCCATCCGTTTGTGGCGACTTGGTGTCAACAATAAAGGATGAGCTCCGGGCCACCTTTCAAGCTTTTAGGTCAAACCTAAGAGAGGAGCCAGGTCCCTCTAGGGATCCTCTGGTTCCGCAGCCATCTTCAGAACCCCAGAGTGGTTCTCAAATAATTTTTGGGGGTCCGATATCCCAGGACGCTTCTCAAGAGTCCGTTTCCCTCGCTCCAGATGATACAGATTCTGAGGAGGAGGAAAATGAATCAGATACCGCTTCTAAATACAAATTGTCACTAGAAGAGGTGGGAGGACTCCTGAAGGTAATCTATGCCACTTTGGGGATAGAAGAGGAAAAGAAGGAACTCTCCCTGCATGACCGCATGTATGCTGGTTTAGGAGATTCAAAAGGCCGTTCTTTTCCAGTCCATTCAATTATCACTGATATGATTAAAAAAGAGTGGCTGGAACCTGAGAAAAAGCCTTTCTTTTCCCGGGCTCACAAGAAAAGATTTCCATTTGAAGAGAATCCAGATTCTATATGGAATAAAGTTCCAAAATTGGACTCTGCCTTTTCTCAGGTCTCTAAGTCTACGGACCTCGCCTTTGAGGATATGGGCACTCTGAAGGAGCCCATGGACAAAAGGATGGACCTGCTTCTTAAAAGAACCTGGCAATCAGTAATGCACAATCTGAAACCAGCAATGGCAACAACCTGTGTTGCAAGGAACTTAGATCACTGGGTTAACCAGTTGAAAGCCCATGTAATAGCAGATTCCTCAAAACAGGAGATTCTAGACTCTTTTTCAACCCTGTCTGCAGCAATTTCATATATTGCGGATGCGTCTGCGGAATCTATCCGCATGTCAGCAAGGTCAGCAGCTTTAACAAATTCTGCCAGAAGGGCCTTATGGCTGAAGACGTGGCCAGGGGATGCTGCATCTAAAAATAGACTGTGTGGTATTCCGTTTGCAGGTGATCTGCTATTCGGTTCAGAGCTAGAGTCCATTCTTGACCGCACGGCAGATAAGAAAAGGTCGTTTCCGGTTAAGAAGAAACAGGTGCAAACCCATAAGCGTTTCTTTCGGCCCCAAAAAGGTCAGCAGGAAGGAAAAACGCAGGGCAAGAGGAAGTCATGGTCTTCTCAGAAGCCCAAAGGTAGGGGTGGAGTGCTCTTCAATCCTCCTGCGGCCTCCGCAAAATCACAATGACTCCGTCAAGGTCGGGGGAAGACTCCAGGAGTTTCTTCCTCAGTGGAGAGCCATTTCCTCAAATCAATTCATTGTAAATATGCTCTCCCAGGGGTATGTGATAGAATTTACGGAAAAACCTCCAAGAAGATTCCTGGTGACAAACGTCCCAAGGGATGCAGTCAAGGCTCTCGCCATGAAGTCCCTAATTCAGGAACTGAAAAATCAGAGAGTCATTGTTCCGGTCCCAGCGGTGGAGTTCTTCCAGGGGTTCTACTCACATGTCTTTCTGGTTCAAAAACCTTCAGGAAAGTTCCGTCTTATCCTGAATCTCAAAGTGCTGAACAAATCGGTAGAATACAGAAGGTTTCGGATGGATTCAATATTTTCAGTAAGAAACCTCCTGTATCAAGGGTGCTATATGGCATCAATAGATTTACAAGATGCCTACCTCCACATTCCTATTGCCGCCAGGTCGCAGAAGTATCTGAGGTTAGCACTGAAAGAAGGGAAGAAGGTGGTACATCTGCAATTCAGAGCACTCCGGTTTGGTCTGTCATCATCCCCAAGGGTCTTCACGAAAGTAATGGCCGAAGCTCTGGCGCCTCTGCGTCTAGAGGGGATCTCAGTTATTCCTTATCTGGACGACCTGCTGTTTTTTGCACAGACCAGAGAAGGTCTTCAAGAAAACTTGCTCAGAGCCCGTGTTCATCTAGAATCCATAGGGTGGATTTTAAACCTTCAAAAATCAAATCTGATTCCCTCACAGGAAGTGTTATTCCTGGGTTTCCGTATCAACTCTTTAGAACAAAAAGTTTTTCTTCCAGGGGAAAAGCAGAAAAAGTTGGTACAAGTGGTGTCATTGCTACAGTCCAATCAAGTTCTGTCCATCAGGAAGGTTATGTCAGCATTGGGAACCCTGACCTCTTCCATTCCGGCCATCCAGTGGGCAAAGCTCCATTTCAGACCTCTGCAAAGTTTCCTGTTAAAAACCTGGAGTCACCAGCAGGATTCACTAGATTCATTAGTGAAGATCCCTACTTCAGTAAAAAGAAGTCTGTGGTGGTGGAAGAACCAGACAAGGTACTCAGAGGGGCTGTTATGGTCCTTTCCAACTCAGGTGAGGTTGACAACAGATGCCAGTTCCTGGGGTTGGGGGGCTCATATGAGCGGCTGGTGGGCCCAGGGCTCGTGGGACACAAGAGATGCGCTGAGGTCCTCAAATTGGAGGGAACTAAAAGCTATAGAAATGGCCTTACTGACCTTTGCGGAAGAAGTCCAGGGGCAACATACTCAGATCCTGTCAGACAACGCCACGGCGGTGGCTTACATAAACAGACAGGGGGGAACCAGAAGCAAAGTTCTGCAGAGCTTGGCAAAAGGCATTCTGAGTTGGGCAGAGCTTCATACTCTATCCTTATCCGCGGTCCATTTAAAAGGGACCCTAAACAGAGTAGCGGACTTCCTAAGCAGGAACCAGATTTTAGAGGCAGAGTGGCAATTGAATCCAGAAGTCTTCCAGTTAATAGTGCAGAAATGGGGGCGCCCAAGAGTGGATCTCTTCGCCACCCAGGAAAACTCGCAAATGTTTCGCTTCTTCTCCCTGAACAGGAACGAGGCATCACTGGGAGTGGATGCTCTGGCACAAGATTGGAAGTTTCACCTCTGTTACGCATTCCCCCCGTTTCAGCTTATCCCTCGGGTCATAGCAAAAATCAGGAAGGAGGAGACAACAGTGATCCTCATCACTCCTTTCTGGCCAAAAAGGCCTTGGTTTTCATCCCTTCTTCAGATGCAACAAGAACCTTACTGGCACCTTCCGTTAAGAAAAGACCTTCTGTTACAAGGTCCTCTGCTTCACCAGGAAGTAGCAAAACTAAAGCTCACGGCCTGGCTACTGAGGAGCAGCTCCTGAAGAGGAAAGGTTTCTCGGATAGGTTGGTAGCTACCCTCCTATCCAGTAGAAAGAAGGTTACAAGAGCAATCTATTCCAAAGTCTGGAAAATCTTCAACTCCTGGTGCACAGCATCTGACAGATCTCCAAAACAAATTTCTTCTGTGCTTGAGTTTCTGCAAGAAGGGGCGGACAAGGGCTTAGCGGTCAGCACCCTCAAGGTTCAAGTTGCTGCGCTGGGGTTATTCCTGGAAAAATCCATTTCATCAGAACCCCTAGTAATAAGATTCTTCAAAGCTCTTACACGGTCTAGACCAGTGGTAATCAAAAGCTGTCCAGCATGGGACTTATCGGTTGTTCTACAGGCCCTGACCAAGGAACCTTTTGAACCCATTAATTTAGCCTCCCTGAAATTGATTACTTTGAAAACAGTGTTTTTAGTGGCTGTTACAACAGCTCGAAGAGTCAGTGAGCTGCAAGCCTTATCAATCAGGGAGCCTTTCTTTTCCATTTTTTCAGACCGAATTGTTCTGAAGACGGATCCTAATTTTTTGCCGAAGGTCGCTTCGATCCAGAATCGAACTCAGGAAATAATACTTCCTACCTTTTGTTCTAATCCATCGGGTAAGAAGGAAGAAGAATTCCATACCCTGGATGTTAAAAGAGCAGTCTTGAGTTACTTGGAAAACACTAAAGACTTTAGATGTTCAGATGCTCTGTTTGTTTTATTTTCCGGTAATAAAAAAGGAAGACAAGCCTCTAGAGGAACCATTGCCAGATGGTTGAGAATGGCTATCTCAGAAGCCTATTCCCTTACAGGTCAAGAGAGTCCATTAAATGTCCGGGCTCATTCTACAAGAGCTTCGGCGGTGAGTTGGGCAGAAAAAGCTGGCGCCACCCCCGAACAAATCTGTAAGGCAGCTACTTGGACAAGTCTGACAACCTTTGCCCGTCATTATAGGTTAGATCTCATGACGGCTGGGGACCAGGCTTTTGGAAGGAAAGTCTTACAGGCTGTTGTCCCACCCTAAATGGAGTAAGTCTCGATTATCCTCTCGGGTGCTGTCCTGAAAGACGTTTTGGAAAATTGCAAGTTAGACTTACCGGTAACTTGTTTTCCAATAGGCTTTCAGGACAGCAGTAACCCGCCCTTTGTTTATGCTAATGCTGTAATACTATGATATAACTGTCGCTTATGTGTTGCAGCTGGGGCTGGAGTTCTCTACAAACAACTGATGAGGCAACGTGGAGGATTCCAATTTAAAGACTTAATTGATGAGGTGTTTCCTGTGGGAGGAGGAGCCATGATCTCTCGGGTGCTGTCCTGAAAGCCTATTGGAAAACAAGTTACCGGTAAGTCTAACTTGCAATTTTTTGTTATGAAGTCAGATTTACGACATCTGGCTTCTGCTGTGCTGCCGAAGCCGGATGACAATCCTGCCATCCATTCTCTGGCTGAGAGATTAGCTGATTGTTCTCAGCCAATAAATGGCACACTGTGCAAGAAAAAAATAAATATTAATTAAAGCTCAAATAAGTCCTGTAGCATACCACTTCCCGCAAAACGACATATCTGTACAGCGCTTTGTGGAAGTGGTTGTATCAGGGTGATAAGCAGCTGCAGCCTTCACCCCGGTACCGCTTTTTAGATCTGGTGGTCAGCTAACAACCAGTGCAGCTCAGAAGCTGCTCAGCTGTCATCATAAGGAGTGGGAGAGGACACGACACACACACCAACCGCCCCTGCCCTGCCCACCGCCTTCCACCGCTTCGCCAGGGTCTCCAGTCCCACCAGGAGACCGGAGCGACCAACCGGCACGTCCGCCGGCATGCAAGAGTCGCAAACAAAGCCGGAATCTGCTTCAATCGAGTCTTCAATGTTAGTAACTTGGAAGTTACATATTCGTTTACTTGGCTGCCAATGGCGCCGATATGAAAAAATCCACAGTATTCAAATATGCAGATTTTTGCTTTTGAATACTTGTACGTGCAAAGGAGGGATTTGGAGACTGGGATTTATTTAAACTGGAAAAAATAAACAAATAAGAACAAAAAAAATAATTTGAAAGTGCCTCGCATGCTCGCTGACCAAAGAAATCACATACGCCCGCAAATGTAAACGGTATTCAAATCACACTTGTGAGGTATCACCGCGATCCTCACAGCGAGAGAAATAATTATAGCAAAAAATCTCCTCTAACTCTAAACTGGTAATCGTAAAAAAAATTTCCATGCTCGTCTATAGTGATTCTTAAGTACCGTAGTTTCTCGCCATTCCACGAGCGTTTGCAATTTTAAACCATAACATATTCGGTATCTATTTACTTGGTGTAACATCATCTATCACAATATCCCAAAAAATTGGGCTAATTTACTGTAAATTTTATTTTTTAATTCAGTTAATATAAATATAATGTTTATGGTTCTGAATAATTTTCTAGCAAAAAATAATAATTTTAAATTGTAAACAATAACTGTCAGAAATAGGCTTGGTCCAGAAGTGGTTACCTCAACTCTTTTATTCTATCTTTAACAGAAAGCCTGAGCCATATCCCAGACCCTCCAGCGTCAGCTTCTGTCAGGAAGCAGCGGCACATTACTCCTAAGTGTAAGTAGAGTACACAGGCTGCCAATATAAAGAAACAGGACTCAAGGCACCATCATCATCTACACTTTACAAACAGGCATTATAAAACACATAAAAAGCTATTTAACAACCATCCATTTTTAAGTTCACACACACACACCTCAAACTAGGGGTCTACCGATTATTGGTGGTCACTTTTTTGTAATTATCGTTGACAAACTTACCAATATAGTGCTTCAAGGTGTTGTACTCGGGTGATGTTTGCAGCGGCAGACATCACCCTGGTACTGTTTTTTAGAGCGAATGGTCGGCTTTTTTGTAATAACAACCGATGTGGCTAAGCAGCCGCTTGTCTGTTACAAACAACCGGAGTGGATGTCCTCCCCACAAGTGCAGTTGCTGTAGATCTGAGGAGAAAATCTGAAATGAGGGTAAGCTCTGCTGATTTTGTCATCCAATCATGTACAAGCAAACATTCTGTTTTTTTATTTTCCTTGCATGTCCCCCTCAGATCTACAGCGACTGCACTTCCAAGTGCACGTGTAGTGGAAAGTGGATTTGCCTTTAGTAAATGGACCCCACTGTTTGTATTTGAACCTATAATTGTTTATTCTATTACTACAATATTTGGAAATGCATCTGATCTTAGTATCTTCCACTACAATCGGCCACCAGTAACTAGGGTGGAACTTAGAAAAGAGTAGCGAAAATAAAATATTTGCTATATAATGAAGAGCAGAACAAACAAATTTTTCTTTAAAGCGTTTGTTAAACTAAAAGAACCAAACCTGTTCCCTTAACCACTTAAGGACCGCCGCCGCAGTTATACGTCGGCTGTTTGAAGAGGACCACCATTGTTATGGAAGTAGATAGCTGCCATAACCTCAGTATCTTCTTCGGTATCTTCTTCTTTCAGATAAAAGTGGTTTCTGCGGCGGATTTGCTGCGAGTTTACTTTAATTTGGGGCGGGAGAGGCCCGCCGTGCTCCAGTCGCCTCTGCCGCTCTCCAGAGCTGTCGGTAGCGGTGGAGACGATCGGGTTCTCTTCCCTGACAGGCACTTCCGACCTCTAGTCTTAAAGGGGCTTTTTTTTGGGGGGGAGGTGGAATATGACATTTCTTTTTTTTATTAATTTTTTATTGCATTTTAGTGTACATATGAGATCTGAGGTCTTTTTGACCCCAGATTTCACATTAAAGAGGTCCTGTCATGCTTTTTTTCTATTACAAGGGATGTTTACATTCCTTGTAATAGGAATAAAAGAGACCCACATTTATTTATTTTTTTTAAGGACAATGTTAAAATAAAAAGTAAAATAAATATTTTTATTCTAATCTCTAGAAATCCATTTCTTTGAATGCTATCATCAACATTGGCTATCTCGTCTATTTCAGATCAACAAGACCAGCCAGAGGGGAGAGCGCAGTACAGCCCGCCTTGCTCGCCTGTCCTTATTTGCGAGGGCATTGAGCTCCAGAATGAGCCAGAGCTGACCCCTGTGATTACCCAGACTCCTGCATTCTCCCCTTGGCCAGAGGAGAAGGAGGTCACGGGCCATGTTTCCCGCATCCTGCCACCATCTGATGCTGCCCCTGGTGTGCCTCTACAGGAGCAGCCACAGCTGTTGCCTCCTCCTACCCGGATGCCACTGGCACCTACTGCTGTACCGCCTGGCCCAGCAACTGTCCACAACGCAGAGCGTCAGACGGTCCTCACAGAAGTTCGGAGGCTGGCAAGTGACAATAGAAGGATGTTACGGGCCATCAGGAGGTTAACCCGGACCATTCAACTTGCAGCCAGGCAACAGACTGACCGTATGAAGATTATGTTGGCCCGGGTAAACCAACAGCAGAACCAGGCAATGGAGCATTTGAGACTCTCTTTGATGGAAGCAATTTCCAGGCACAATGCTCCATTGCCTGGGAGCTTGTCTGCTAGTGCTCAGAGCAGCAGAAAACCCTCTCCTTCGGAAAAGTGAGGGCTAGTTCTTCCTCTGCCCCAGGACCCAAGGCAGCTCAGTTCACCTTTTTGTTAATGGTTGTATATAAATTTATACGTGTTTTTTTTCTACGTTTGTGCAAATAAATGCAGATAATTTTCGCCTAATAAAAGCATACTTTAGTGCTTATATATTGATTATTATGTGATATTTTACACTTTATTACATATCTGGTTGCTTAATAATAACACACATGCTATGACACATGGTAATCAACTTAAACAGTTAAAAGAACATCCTTGCCAGTTGTCACCAACAACTTCATTTAGATTTAGCTAGGTATTATACTGCCTCGCTGACCTTAGTATTCTCTTTTTTTTTCGGCATCATTATATGTCGTAGTTCAAAGTTGCAGTAACAGAAATGGGAATAGTATTAGTCGTGATGACTAATACTATTTCCATTTCTGTTACGGCAACTTTGGACTACAACATATAATGATCTGGAAAAGTGTATAAGTGTTCATTATACAGCTGTCTTGATTTTATGTTTGAAAGGAACATGCATCACTTGAGATTCCCTCTATGTAGGGATGCACTGATACCGGTATTGGATACGAGTAATTTTTTATCTGTACTCGTCAATACCAAATACCATTACCTGTGTCCAGATGCCGCGAGGGAGCTTGGCGCCGGCTTTCCTGCCAATCAAGAATCCAGGAGGCCTGGCTTCCTGATAAGCTGTGAAGCCGGTGTCACGCTCTCTAAGAGCACCTGGATGCACCTGAATGGTCTTTGGTATTGACGACGAGTACAGATAAAAAGTTACTCGTATCCAATACCGCTATCGTGCATCCCTACATACAAGTTTGCCGTTATTCATACATCCTAAATGATGTGTATGGTTAATACGTACCTGTGAAGTCTTCAGCTTGTATGTGTCTGTCATGATGAAGCCTCATCCACTCATTCCAGTGGTACTTTCACTAAATTGGCAAGTAAAACAAGAGTTACATAAATGAATGGAAATCAATGATGATGGGGGAGTAAGTGGGCAGTTGAGCAGATACTCACCTATTTCTGACTCACGGCAACGCAATTATAGTCTTTCCTTCCTTGTCGTGGGTAATGACTTTCCAGAGTGCCAACTTACAAGTGCCATGTTGCCAACACTGTGGCCTGGAGATTACATGAATATCTTGGTGGATTGGATATATTAGCAGCAAAATCTCCTTTCCACTATGTAGGTGCCATCAGAGGGTGGAAAAAAAAACATTTTGGTGGTGGGAGTATAGGAGACTCATAGTACTATTGTAGGCCTTCATTTTCCTGTGTCTGTATGTATATTAGCAGCAGACTCCGTATCACCACTATTTCCACCACCAGTACTACAAGTATAGGAGTAAGCAAGCAAACAGCCTGGTTGGCAAGCTGCATAACAAAACAACCAAAACAACAACAGATTTAACTTAAAAAATACAAATAATGGTTTAACTAGTAACTACTAACTAGGAGAAAATCCAATGGTATTATGTTTAAAGTGCACTGTTTAAATTAGGACAATGACTGGAATAATTTTATAACATTCTTTCTTATAAGTACATAAATACAGCAGCTTGAGCCAGTTTTGACACCTGTCCAGGTAGTGAAACCCCGACAGAAGGCAATCCTCCAAGGTGCTGTTTGCACTCATACGTGGTCTGTGCTTTCCTGATATATTGCATGACCATGTGCGCATTCGCACTGACAAACGGTTTGCCTTTCACCTTCATGGTGTTGCTTATACTGAACTTAAAGGGAATGCGTTTGTGTTCCAGTGTCCTAGGTATTCAAGATTTGAGAAAAAGGCAGGGGGTTTGGAAATAGCAGGACTATTGCAGCAGGTAAGTTTCACAAACTGAATGGTTTAAAGTTTTAATTTAAATGTACAAATGATACAGCTGTCCCATTTATTTTTTATGCTACTAAATGACACAGTTAGTTATAATACCAGATCAGTAGCTAAAACCTTGGGCAGTAAAATAGCAGGGCAGGAGGCATGAGGTGGGACTTACAGTAGGTGACCGCGATATTTTGTCAATCTCGCAGCTTTTCTCGGCGAGATTTGACACCTACGAGCCCCGTCGCGGGAGCCAGCGCCGAGATGGCTCACTCATCGGGAAAGGAAAACTGACAGCTGTCTGGTATGAATCCCGAGGGGGAACGCCGCGCCAAATTTTAAATAAAAAAACCGGCGTGGGTCCCCCCCCCCCAGGGGCATATTAGGCCCTTAGGTTTGGTATGGATTGTAAGGGGAACCCCCTACGCCGAAAAATCGGCGTGGTGGTCCCCCCAAAATCCATACCAGACCCTTATCCGAAGCATGCAGCCCGGCCGGTCAGGAAAGGGGGTGGGGATGAGCGAGCGCCCCCCCTCCTGAACCGTACCAGGCCGCATGCCCTCAACATGGGGGGGTTGGTGCCTTGAGGGGGGGAGCGCCCTGCGGGCCCCCCCCCACCCCAAAGCACCTTGCCCCCATGTTGATGAGGACAAGGGCCTCTTCCCGACAACCCTGGCCATTGGTTGTCGGGGTCTGCAGGCAGGGGGGCTTATCGGAATTCGGAAGCCCCCTTTAATAAGGTGGCCCCCAGATCCCGGCCCCCCACCCTATATGAGTATGGGGTACATGGTACCCCTACCCATTCACCTAGGAAAATAAAGTGTTAATAAAAAAAACACACCACACAGGGTTTAAAAGAAATTTATTAAGCAGCTCTGGGGGGGGTCTCTTCCGACTTCGGGGGTCGTCTTCTCCCGGTGTTCCGCCTCTTCTCCCGGGCCCCTCCGCTATCTTCTTCCAGCTCTCTTGCTAGCGGGGGGCCTGGTCTGCTGCTGCTGTCCGGTTCTTCTCCCGTATGTTCTGCCGGACTCCCCCGCTATCTTCTTCCAGCTTTATTGCTAGCAGGGGGCCGGTCTGCTGCGATGTCTTGTCCCCTCTTCTCTTTTTCGCTTCTTCTCTTCTTCTGATGTTGACACGAAGCTCTCTCCTGCTGAAATGGTGTGTCCGAGCTGCAGAGTCATTTATATAGGCGGTGACCACGCCCCCTTGTGACGTCACAGTCCCAGCATGCGCAGGGACTCTGGCGTCATAAGGGGGCGTGACCCCAGAATAAATTTGATAGGATGGTATAGGGTCAGACATGGAGTAACTACCATATTTAAGCCCTCACGGAAATGGTCAGGATGGGACATGTGATGATTTCTGGCATGGAATGAGGACCTTAGGGGAGATGTGGGATTGGTCAGGTGGAGAATTGAAGATTATGTTACCATGGATGAGTATTATTTTTTTATGCAGCATCAAAGTCAAGAGCAGGGTAACCAAGCTTTGGCAGGTTGACTTTTAAAAAAGCCATTTTCTCTAAGAACTGGGGGAGCAATTGTAAGCGCTGAGGGCATAAAATATTTCCTGTTACAGAAAACACCCGCTCACTCTGGACAGTGGCTGAGGGACAGGAAAGAAGCTCCTGGGCTACCGAGGACAAAGTAGGCCACACACCCTTCTTCTCATCCCAAAAACTCACGGGGGGCAAAGGAGGTTCCGCTAGGTAAGCCCTAACTATGTCACCAGAAGTTTTTTCTTTTCTAGGGGGCTGTTTAGTGGGTCCCACCAAAATCAAGTGCCTCAGCCCAAAAAGCTGATGCTCTGGTGGAGTGAGCACTGGCAGCAGTGCTGCTAGTATCAGAGTATCATCAGACATCTCCAGCTCCTCTTCTTCTTCCTCCTCTAACCGTATTCCCATTTTCCGTACCCTCTCTATCAATCTATCCCTCCAGGTGGTGAGAGTATTTTTGCAGAGTGCTATCTTGCCTTTTATTCTGGGGTCACAAATTGTGGCTAACATGAACTTGGGGCGAGAGTCGATGAGCTCTTTTATGCACCAACTGAGTTGCTTCTTCAGTCTCCTCAGAAGGGCATCAACTAAAGCAAGTATATTGCCACCAGGCAATCGTTCCCTATTGGAAAGGAAGGAATCAATTTTATTTGAAAGGTGTGCAAAGAGGGGAACCACTTGTGCCAGGCTAGCACTCTCTTGGTTTAAATTGTCAGTGACATCCTCAAAAGGCCTGAGCACTGTGACAACTTGGTCAATCATGACCCAGTCCTCCCTGCCTAGTGGTCTGGCAATACCAATAAAATGTACACATGCCATTGCATGAATTGCCCTCTGCTGCTCAAGTATATGCTCTAGCACATGTAAGGTGGAGTTCCACCTCGTTCCAACATTCTGTTTGAGGCAGTGTTCCACGAGGCCTGCCTTTCTCTGTTCCTGCCTGAGAAGGTGGCTATCCTTCACACTACGGCAGAAGTGACCAGCAATTTTGCGGCACGACTCTAAAAGTGCTGATAACTTTCCACTGTTATGCCCTGTACACACGGTCGGATTTTACGACGGAAAAAGTGCGATCGGATTGTGTTGTCGAAAATTCCGATCGTGTGTGGGCTCCATCGGACTTTTTCCGTCTGAATTTCTGACACAAAGTTTGAGAGCAGGATATAAAATTTTCCGACAACAAAATCTGATCGTTTAAATTCCAATCGTGTGTACAAAATCCGACGCACAAAGTGCCACGCATGCTCAGAATAAATTAAGAGACGAAAGCTATTGGCTACTGCCCCGTTTATAGACCCGACGTACGTGTCTTACGTCACTACGTTCAGAACGATCGGATTTTCCGACAACTTTATGTGCGACCGTGTGTATGCAAGACAAGTTTGGCCCAAAATCCGTCGAAAAAAATCCGACGGATTTTGACGTCGGAATGTCCGACTGTGTGTACAGGGCATTAGTGTCATCATCGAGCGACTAGATGCAGGATGTGTGCACAGCAGCGCACACCAACAAATCTTCCATCATGGATAGCCTTTGTCATGTTAGCTCCACCATCACTGACAACAAATCCCATTTTGACATTCGTGCCTGCCTGTTCCCCTAGCCACTTCCCTATCATTTTCTGAAGTGCATTTAGAATATTCTGTGATGTGTGCTGCTGATCCATCACCTCGGCATGGAGGAAGGAGTGCAATCCTGTCTTGTGCACTGTGGCAGTGGCCATAGCACTTGAGGTTTTTCTTGACCTTGCAATTGTTTGTGGTGGTAGTTGTATATCTTGCAACACAATGGGCTGCCACCAACGGGCAGTCAAGGACAGGAATGCATGCTGGCCACTTGGAGCACTCCATAAATCAGTTGTAAAGTGAACTGATTGGCCAGCAGCCTTCCCCAGCAAATCCTTCAAAACACCAACACATGACCGGTACAGCGAGGGCACTACAGTTCTACTGAATGTGGTGCGTGAAGGGACCTGGTATTGTGGTGCCACAGCCTGCATCAGCTGCTTGAAGGGATCCCCTTCCACAAAACTGAAAGAAGCCCCCCCAACAGCTATAAGTTGTCCAATGAGGCACGTAAGTTTACAGGACTGCTGTTTTGACATACCCTGGTAATGTAACCCTCCAAAATGTTCAATAGTGGGCTGTATGGATTTATTTAGCATTTTAGTATGACCTGCAGCTCTAGAAGTGGCTGTGACTTTGACACTGCTGCTTTTACTGGTGGTGGTAGATGGGGGAGCCACACCCATTTCTTCCCTCAGTACACTGGCCTGTGGTGGGTAAGCATATGTTGTTTCATCCCAGCGTTCGTGAGATGACCCAACAGTCTCCCACGGCTGACTTCTCTGCTGCATATTTTACATGCAGCTGTGCGGCCATCACCAACTGTCACAAAATGCTGCCGAATTTTAGAACGACGGGTGCTGCCACTGTGTGATGAAGATTTTTTTAGAGAGAGTTTCCTCTTCAGCTGCAGATGCTAGAGCAAGTTGCTTAATTTTGGTTGTAGCCTGGCCTGTGCACTCTGCTATGCTGCTGTGTTTTTGTGATAAAACGGGAGGTGGCCTCATGTCAGGGATAGTGAAGGAGGTTACTTGACTAATAGTTTTGCTGGCAGCTCTAATGTTTATGTGAGACTCAACTGGAACAGGAGAGGCAGGTGCCACCGGTGCTGTTCTTTCAGGGCAATACAACAGTGGGGAATCAAATTTAATATGGGAAAGAGAATATTCTATCTCATAAATATTTTGTTCCTGATCGAGGTTAAAAGATAGAGTATAATCTGAATCTTCCATGTTTACGAAGGATTTATCACCATCAGATGTTGGGGGGTCCTGCTGAATTCCCTTTTCTCTCGCATAGCTAATGGGAAATGTGACTAAAAAATCTCCCTCATTAATTCTATGACCCGCAGATGTAATTTTTTCAGTGGTGATGGTGGTGCCAATGGGAGTGGTGGTGGTGGAACTATGAGCGTGCAAAATGTCTTGCTCATATTCTAATATTTCACTTTAGGCTGCTTAAATGGATGTTCAGAATCCAAAGCCTGTGTTGGTGGTACTGTCAGGCCTTTCCTGTAAAAAAAGACTTGATGTCACCACATTTCTCAAAGTGCCCATAGCAGAGGTGGTGGTGACACAACTGGCATTAGTTGTAATTGTGCAGGTTGTTCTTGGGGAAGATCCTGAAAAAGGCGACGACATGCAATAGCTGCCGACTGCTTCCTGGTCTCAGAGCAGGACCGCTCAGCCCTGCTAGTAGGGGATTTTAAACCAACAGTTTTTCCCTCTCTGACCTTTTCTGTTTGGAGGGTGGCCTTAGCATAGCACTACTGCTAGTCAAAGTATCAGAGCTTGGCCTTTTGCAGCAGGTAGATCTGCCTGAACGCTTTGGCTGAGGCATTGAAACAGGACAGGCAAGCTGCTCCTGCTGCTTCTTTTGCTTCCCCTTTGAAAAGTCACTCCTGTGAGACCTAATAACATGACTACTGGAACATTGTGTAGTACTGGTGGTGGAAGTACAACTGTCTGGGCCTGGCAATGCAGATGCTGACATACATGACACAGACAATGGTGGTACAAACTCACAGGTGCTGGTAGTGGTTGTTGTTGCTGTGTCACTGCTGGTACCAGGAGGAGGAACCTCATGTTGAGAGCTTGAATCCATCATGACAAAAAGTTTAGTAGACTGGACTCTCTGCTGCTTCTCAAATATTGTCTCCCCTCCTCTGCTCAAACTCCCATTCTCACTCAGTTACCAGGAATGCAGTGAACTTTTGCCCTTAATCCAACCTCCAGCACAAAATAAAGCAGCTGATTGGACTGTAAATTACTCCATGCTAGTAATCCAGCCCCCAAGGAATCAACTGATTGGCTTAAAAATTGTAATTCTTTAATATCCGGAATAACGAATGAATTTGCATTGAAATTGAACTTCGTCTGAATTGTGCAACTTTCGGACATTCGGATACATTCGAATTCATCTGAATTTTGCAACTTTCAGACATTTGGATGCATTCGAATTTCCGTTCAAAGCGATTACGAATGCATTAGGCCACATTAACGAATTATGCCGAAGGCATCCGCTATTTATGATATAATTTAGTTCAGATTCTGTTTTATTGGAATTGCTATGTTCAGAAATTCGAATGACTTCCGAATGTCTGAAAGTTGCTAAATTCGGACGAATTTCGATTTGTTACGAAACGAATTGCACAAGCCTACTATATATTGACTAGGTCTTCTCTCTTCTCTCTTATCCCTTCTCCCTCCTCCCTCCTCCTCACAAAGGAGTGGAAAGTTTCTTCTAGCCTGTTTGTTTTGTTCAAAGGGCCAAAAAGAGGCTTCAAGGCGACAAAAGGCACCATAGCAAGATTTTTGAAGGAAGCTATCATGGAAGCCTGCAAGGCTGCCTTTCTGCCTCCACCACTTGGAGTCAAAGCACATCCAACCAGGGCAACAGAGACTTCCTGGGCAGAAAAAAATGGTGCTTTCACTGGACAGATCTACCAAGCAGCAACCTGGTCCATTTTTCATACATTACTCAAATACTACCACTTAAATCTGACCTCCAGTATTGACCAGTCATTTGGAGGGAAGGTCTTGCAAGCAGCGGTCCCCCGTAAAAGTACATATTTCTATTCCATCCTCTTACATAAGCTGTCCTGGAAGATGTCTTGGGAAAATGGTTATTACCTATTAACTGGATATCCAGGAGTCTTCCAGGACAGTGCAGTTTCCTCCTGATATGGGGCTCAGTAGTGTTGAGGATTAATCCAAGTATTATTTGTTGTACTTTTATGTGTAAAGCGGTGTACACAGGGGCGGACTTTTCGACCGGACTGGTCCGACGGACCGAATCCGGCGTTCAATCCAACCATGTGTGGGCTGCATCGGACTTCCGACGGACCGTTTTGGTCGGAAATCTGATGGACTTTAGATTTGAAACTTGCTTCAAATCTTCCCGCCGAAACTCCGCCGGACTCAGTTCCTATCGGGAAGCCTGTTCGTCTGTATGCTGGTCCGACGGACCAAATACGACGCAAGGGTAGCTACAGCACCTGCCCGCGAGAATGTTTCCAGCGCGATCCTATGGCGCTGGTTCTTGGCGACAGGGTGCTACATCTCGCGCTCGCTGCAATAGGAAAAACACATTTTCCTATTGCAGCAAGCGTGGGGGGAGGCGACAATGTCCCTTAGGTCTGGTATGGATTTTAAGGGGAACCCCTGCGCCGAAAAAACGGCGTGGGGTCCCCCCAAAATCCATACCAGACCCCTATCCGAGCACGCAGCCCGGCCAGTCAGGAAAGGGGGTGGGGGCAAGCGCCCCCCTCCTGAAGCATACCAGGCCGCATGCCCTCAACATGGGGGGGTGGGTGCTTTGGGGGAGGGGGGGACCCTGCGGCGTCTTTTGAAAATATAATTTTTTGCCACAAATTTTTGAAAAATGGAGAAGGAAAATAAAATTGATAGATTTTATAGACAGAACTGATAGACAGAAGAGATGCAATAATGCAAAGAATAGACTCTCTGGAAAGCCTGCATAAGCAACATCAGGCTGCTATGACCTATCTTCGCCTGAGCATGATGACTTAGAAAATGCAGGGTGCATTTTTTCCTTATGAAAGAGGAGATCATGCGACGTGCCTGGAACAGGGGCCCAGCTCAATTTGATGGTGCTACCATTCACCTCCTTCCGGATCTTCCTCGCAGAACCCTTTACATGAGCTGCCAAGTGAAGCCTCTGCTTGATAAAGTTAAGGACTGTGGTGGCACGTATGGCTGGAGCTATACTTTTGGCCCCACTATTCGCCTACACAATGACATTATCTTCTTTTTGAATGACCATGGGCAATAGCCTGATGTTTTTCGCTTCCTTGACATCGAACCCATTGACTTACCTGATTGGTTAGTGTTGGATAATATCCCCATTGGTCTTCCACTCCCACAACGCAGATGTCGTAGGTCCTCTACCAGAAACAACTCCAGACTGCAGCCTACTTGTCCACTCTCTAGAGAGCTATAATTTGAACTCTCTACTCACTGCAGTGATTCTGCTCCTGTAATGCTACTTCTTTGATTCAGTCAGCACGAGCGACTAGCACCTCACCTTTTCAGCAGAGCACCTTGATATGCCCTTCTCTTAGTAAATAGGGCTTGCCTTGACATTAGAACAGGAGACTAATGAAACGCACAGTAATACCTTGGCTTGTCCCACTGTGTGAATGTTTTTGTTTTAACTTTATGATTTCTTTCAGTTTGCAAGCTGTGACATTGAACAGTCCCATGGCTATATAATGACACAGATATTGCTAAAGAGCTTTGCCTTCCTGCAGTAAAACGTCACTGTTCCATGTTGGCAGAAGATGCGAGCAGAGCTGCCTCCTTGGCAGACTACCATGTTGATACCATGTTGTCAGGAATAGCCAACAACCATGAACGCTTTACTTCTGTTGCTGGTTCATGGCCTTGGATACCACTGTTGTAGCTTTTTTTTTTTTTCTTTCCTTCCTTCAGCCTACTAATTAAGGGGAGTGGTTAATTGGTCACAAGTGCTTGAGGCCTACATAACTTGAACTCATTTTGAGCTTGCTGGAACTTAGACCAAGTGGAACTGGACTAAGTGGTGAGCTAAAAACCAAAGTTAGTGGAACTGGACTAAGTGGTGAGTTAAAAAATAGAGAGTTTAAAACAGGAGGACTTGTGTACCTGTGTATTGTGAGTGCATGTGGGTCTGTGGGTGCAAGTGGTCTGTGAGTACCTGTGTATTGTATTGAGTAGTAGTGTCAGGAAGCTAGTTGTTAGGTAATTTGGACAGAGTATAATCCCAATCATTAAATTGGTAGGTACGATGCCCGGCGGGTGTGGAAATGCGACTCGGTGGCATGTATGCATTCCTTGATTATCTGATCGATGGCGAATACTGCTGTGCAAAATGTAAGCATTGTTTCCCTGGAAGCCCAGGTTCTGAATCTAGGGATGCAACTGTCAGCACTGAGAAGACACTCCATCTTAAAGGAGAGCCGGGAACGTACCCGGCAGGGGCCAGCAGAGAGGCGGATGGAGACAGAGAGGTGCAGGCACCAGAAAAGAGTAGATGGGTGACAGGAAGGAAAGAGAGGGAAGTGCCAGTGAGGCCAATCCTGAACTGGAGCAGCCCAATAAGTACGCTTCATTGAGTGACATTGGTGACACCAGTCAGGGATCAGCACTGCAGAAGCTGAGGGACTCTTCTAGCTGCCAGGGGAAGAACTCCTCCAGTGAGAGTGGGGGGGGAAGCAAAGGGAAAGGACAGACAGTTTCTGGTGGTAGGGGACTTAATTCTTAGGACAGAGAGGGCAATCTGTGACAAAGGCCTGAGGCGCCAAACTGTATGCTGTCCACCAGGCGCTCGGGTTCGGCACATCACAGATCTGGTGGACAGATTACTGGGAGGGGCTGGGGAAGACCCAGCTGTCATGGTGCACGTTGGCACCAATGACAAAGTCAGAGGCAGATGGAGTGTCCTAAAGAACGATTTTAGGGACTTAGGAGCTAAATTGAGGAAAAGGACCTCCAAGTTAGTATTCTCAGGAATACTACCGGTACTTTCGAGCCAAACCAGAAAGGCAGAGGGAGATTAGGGAAGTAAACAAGTGGCTGAGGAGCTGGTGTAGTAAGAAGGTGTTTGGGTTCCTGGAGGACTGGGCCGACTTCTCAGTTGTTCACCAGTACTATAGACAGACTGCACCTAAATGAGAATGGTGCAGATGTGCTGGAAGTAAAGATGGCCAAAAAGTTAGAGGGGTTTTTAAACTAGGCGACAGGGGGTCCAGAGGTAGAGATAGTCAGTGTGGAACATTGTCCAGAGGGTAGTATTTGGAGCAATAGTGGTAGGTTGACTAAAGCACATAAACCCAAGGTAAGTATAGTAACAAGTCCTAGTTGCAATCTCGGAACACTCAATAAGAGGATAGTATGCGACCGTTCTAAACTACGTGACATGTTCACCAATGCCAGGAGCCTGGCGGACAAGATGGGTGAACTAGAGATACTGTTGTACGAGGAGAATTTGGATTTTGTGGGAATTTTAGAGACTTGGTTCAACAGCTCTCATGATTGGCTGGCAACCATTCAAGGGTATACCCTTTATTGCAGGGATAGAGAGGGTGAAAAAGGGGGAGGGGTATGCCTGTATATCAAGAGTAATATACATGTGAATGTGAGAGATGACATCACTAAGGGAGCTAGGGAGGTGGTAGAATCCTTATGGGCAGAACTTCAAAGGGATGAAGCTAAGGGGAAATAATACTGGGAGTATGCTATAGGCCCCCTAACCTGAGGAGAGGGAGGCGGACCTCCTATCACAATTTGGATTAGCAGCAAGGATGGGAAGTGCTATCATAATGGGGGATTTTAATTATCCAGACATAGACTGGGTAGAGGGAACCACGCATTAGTCTAAGGCTCACCAGTTGCTAAATGTCTTGCAGGACAATTTCATGGGTTAGATGGTAGATGCACAAACTAGAAATAAAGCGTTACAAGATCTACAGATTACCAACAATACAGACCTTATCGCAGGATAATACGGGGCAATTTAGGAAACAGCGATCACAGGTTAATTGGCTCAGTATAAATCACACAAATAGGAAACATAAGGTAAATACAAAGACACTGAATTTCAAGAGCCAACTTTCCTAAACTACGAACCTTGCTAGAAGATATAAATGGGGATCAAATCTTAGAAACAAAGAACACGGAGGAGCGATGGGTTCACTTTAAGAGCCTATATCAGCCCACCTGATGTGATATGTGTTATTACAGGCTTCAAAGAGAATAAGGGCTAGCTAAGATGGCCCAGGGCTCAGAGATGATACATGGACAATGCTGCCCCCAGAGGCCAATATAATATATTACAAGGACTACCTCTTGGCAATATCTATTGGACAGGAGGCAAGTGGGGGTGCTTACGAGTGGGTGTGAATGTTTCAGTAAAAAGGGCACACAAAAGTGAAATAGGCCCAAGCCAGGATCCAAAGGAAAAAGGGACTAAGCCTCATGGCTATGGCCCTCTCTTGGTCATCTGAGCCCAGCTGGAAGAATCAAGTCTCGCAGAGAGCCTTGAGAAGAGTATCTTTGATATTCTGATATGATGTATTTTGTTGGTATATGTTTGTAATATCTTTTTAGTATTTTGTGTTAGCGTATTCCTATTTTCTTGGGAAATAAATAAGATTTTGTTATTAACCACTTAAGCCCCGGACCATTTGGCTGGCCAAAGACCAGAGAACTTTTTGCGATTCGGAACTGCGTAGTTTTAACTGGCAATTGTGCGGTCATGCGACGTGGCTCCCAAACAAAACTGACGTCCTTTTTTTCCCACAAATAGAGATTTCTATTGGTGGTATTTGATCACCTCCAAATAATAAATATCTGTAATAGCTGTAATAAATATCCCCCAAAAATATTTAAAAAAACATTTTTTTTACTCAGTTTAGGCCGATACGTATTCTTCTACATATTTTTGGTAAAAAAAATCACAATAAGCGTTTGGTTTGCGCAAAAGTTATAGCGTCTAGAAAATAGGGGATAGTTTTATGGCATTTTTTTTAATATTTTTTTTTTTTTTACTAGTAATGGCGGCAATCAGCGTTTTTTTTTTTATCGTGACTGCGACATTATGGCAGACAGATCGGACACTTTTGGCGCTATTTTGGGACCATTTACATTTATACAGCAATCAGTGCGATTAAAAATGCATTGATTACTGTGTAAATGTGACTGGCAGTGAAGGGGTTAACCACTAGGTGGTGCTGTATGGGTTAAGTCCTAGGGAGTGATTCTAACTGTGGGGGAGAGGGGCTGTGTGTGTCACGACACTGATCACCGTTCCCGATTACAGGGAGCTGTGATCAGTGTCCTGTCATTAGGCAGAACGGGGAAATGCTTGTTTACATTAGCATTTCCCCGTTCTTCCTCACTGTGAGACGATTGCGGGTATCCCCGCAGACATAGAGTCCGCGGGACCCGCGATCACGCTCATGGAGCTCCCGGCGCGCGCGCCCGCAAGCCGCCTCTTAAAGGGCAACGTACAGGTACGTTAATCTGCCTGTGCGTGCCCTTCTACCGCAGTATATCTGCGTGAGGTGGTCTGGAAGTGGTTAAGCCATGTGCCTAATTTCATAGCTAACCTTATATCATTGTGATATCAACAGTAACGTGATCAGAGTTTTAATAGACTAGCTAACTAGGGGAATAGACAAGTTAATATATAGGTACAATAATATTTATTGTACCATATGACTTCATTTGGCACCCCTGCACAGAATCCAAACCCTATGTATTTTTTGTCTTGAGTCCCTATAAGCTAAGGAATAAACTAATCTAGAACGGAAAGCCTTCCCTACGGTGGACAAGATGCGCACTGGTTCGTGAATTCTGAAGCTCTGCTTGAATGGTCCTGAAAGTTCTATGAAATATTTCATCAGTGAGCGGACGCGCAAAATCTGGTGAGATTTTTGGCTGGTACAGTATCTCCCAAAAGTGAGTACACCCCTCACACTTTTGTAAATATTTTATTATATCTTTTCATGTGACAACACTGAACAAATGACACTTTGCTACAATGTAAAGTAGTGAGTGTACAGCTTGTATAACAGTGAAAATTTGCTGTCCCCTCAAAATAACTCAACACACAGCCATTAATGTCTAAACCGCTGGCAACAAAACTGAGTACACCCCTAAGTAAAAATATCCAAATTGGGCCCAATTAGCCATTTTCCCTCCCCAGTGTCATGTGACTTGTTAGTGTTACAAGGTCTCAGGTGTGAATGGGGAGTAGGTGTGTTAAATTTGGTGTTATCGCTCTCACTCTCTCATACTGGTCACTGGAAGTAGAAAACATGGCATCTCATGGCAAAGAACTCTCTGAGGATCTGAAAAAAAGAATTGTTTCTCTACATAAAGATGGCCTAGGCTATAAGATTGCCAAGACCCTGAAACTGAGCTGCAGCACAGTGGCCAAGACCATACAGTGGTCTAACAGGACAGGTTCCACTCAGAACAGGCCTTGCCATGATCGACCAAAGAAGTTGAGTGCACGTGCTCAGCGTCATATCCAGAGGTTGTCTTTGGGAAATAGACATATGAGTGCTGCCAGCATTGCTGCAGAGGTTGAAGGGTCAGCCTGTCAGTGCTCAGACCATACACCGCTCACACAGGGCCGTCTTTAGCGCAGGGCAAACGGGGCACTTGCCCTGGGCCCAATCTTTGTTGGGGGGCCCGCGCTAGCCGTGAATTGGGGCCCCGATGACAGCTTTGCAGAGCGCACAGAGGACACGGGAGGATGTATTCCTCGCTAGCCAGCTGAGAGGGGGCGGGGCCGGGAGCTCCACTGACGCTCTGACCCCGCCCACGTGCAGCCTGTATACTCGGAAAAGAGCTTCTGTAGTGAGAGCCAGTGATCGGAGTGGGAGTGTCAGTGGAGCTTCCGGCCCCGCCCCCTCTATACTGGCTGGTGAATACAGAGGTCCGGGGGCGGGAGCTCCAATGACACTTCCACTCCGATCACTGGCTCTTACTACAGGCGCTCTACTCCCAGTACACAGGCTGCACGTGGGCGGGGTCAGAGCGTCAGTGGAGCTCCCGGCCCCGCCCCTCTCAGCTGGCTAGCGCGGAATACATCCTCCCATGTCCTCTGTGCGCTCTGAAAAGCTGTCATCGGGGCGACAATTCACGGGTGATGTGGGCCCCCCAACAAAGCATCAGTGGAGCTCCCAACTGCTTTAGTGAGAGCAGAGAGTGGAAGCCCCGCCCACAATCCTGAATGTATGTAGTGAGTTTGGCTGGCCAGGTATGTCCTTACAACCATAAAATGCCTGACTGTTTAAACCCTGAGCTGTGTTATTTAACTGTAAAGCTGTGCATTGCTGAAAGTTCTCTGACCATCCCCTGTATAATGTCTCTGATTGTCTCCTGCAATATGTCCGCAGTCTCTGATTGTCTCCTGCAGTATGTCCCCAGTCTCTGATTGTCTCCTGCAGTATTTACACAGTCTCCGATTGTCTCCTGCAGTATGTCCGCAGTCTCTGGTAATCTCCTGCAGTATGTCTGCAGTCTCTGGTAATCTCCTGCAGTATGTCCGCAGTCTCTGATTGTCTCCTGCAGTATGTCCACAGTCTCTGATTGTCTCTTGCAGTATGTACGCAGTCTCTGATTGTCTCCTGCAGTATGTACGCAGTCTCTGATTGTCTCCTGCAGTATGTACGCAGTCTCTGATTGTCTCCTGCAGTATGTACGCAGTCTCTGATTGTCTCCTGCAGTATGTCCGCAGTCTCTGATAATCTCCTGCAGTATGTCCGCAGTCTCTGATTGTCTCCTGCAGTATGTACGCAGTCTCTGATTGTCTCCTGCAGTATGTACGCAGTCTCTGATTGTCTCCTGCAGTATGTACGCAGTCTCTGATTGTCTCCTGCAGTATGTCCGCAGTCTCTGATAATCTCCTGCAGTATGTCCGCAGTCTCTGATTGTCTCCTGCAGTATGTCCGCAGTCTCTGAACCTCTCCTGTAGTATGTGTATTAATGTGCCCCTTTACTTGCTCAATTATTTGGGATTGCTCCACTGCTCAGTGAGAGGTAATGATGTACATGAACCTCTAGCAACCAATTAGCAAACAGTAGTGATCTGCTTTAATCTCTAGCAACCAATCAGTAAGTGCTAATGATGTGCTGTAACCCCTAGCAACCAATTAGTGAGCGCTAATAATGTACATCAACCTCTAGCAACCAATCGGCAAGCAGAAATTATGTGTTGTAACCTCTAGAAACCAGCCATTGAGCAGTAATGATAGGCTGTAACCTCTGGCAAACAATTGCAATTGCTGCGTGATCTGCTGCAGTAAACTGATTTTGAGTGTACCTGCTATTTTTTGTATGTCTCAGAATGGAGGGGGGGCCCCAAGAAAATGTTTGCCCAGAGCCCAATCAAAATTAAAGACGGCCCTGACCGCACACTGCATCAAATTAGTATGCTTGGCTGTCGTCCCAGAAGGAAGCCCTTCTAAAGATGACAAGACAGCCCACAAACAGTTTGCTGAAGACAAGCAGACTTAGGACATGGATTACTGGAACCATGTCCTGTGGTCTGATGAGACCAAGATAAACTTATTTGGTTCAGATGGTGTCAAGCGTGTGTGGTGGCAACCAGGTGAGGAGTACAAAGACAATTGTGTCTTGCCTACAGTCAAGCATGGTGGTGTTAGTGTCATGGTCTGGGGCTGCATGAGTGCTGCCGGCACTGGGGAGCTACAGTTCATTAAGGGAACCATGAATACTAACATGTACTGTGACATATTGAAACAGAGCATGATTCCCTTCCATTTGGAGACTGGGCCGCAGGGCAGTATTCCAACATGATAATGACCCCAAACACACCTCCAAGACGACCACTGCCTTTCTAAAGAAGCTGAGGGTAAAGGTGATGGACTGGCCTAACATGTCTCCAGACCTAACATCTATTGAGCATCTGTGGGGCATCCTCAAATGGAAAGTAGAGGAGCGCAAGGTCTCTAACATCCACCAGCTCCGTGATGTCGTCATAGAGGAGTCGAAGAGGACTCCATTGGCAACCTGTGAAGCTCTGGTGAACTCCATGCCCAAGAGGGTTAAGGCAGTGCTGGAAAATAATGGTGGCCACTAGGGATGAGCCGAACACCCCCCCGGTTCGGTTCGCACCAGAACCTGCGAACGGACCGAAAATTTGCGCAAACTTTAGAACCCCATTGAAGTCTATGGGACTCGAACGTTCTAAATCAAAAGTGCTAAATTTCACGGCTAATTTGCATGGTATTGTCCTAAAAAGGATTTTGGGAACTGGGTCCTGCCCCAGGGGACATGTATCAATGCAAAAAAAAGTTTTAAAAACATAATTTTTTTCTGGAGCAGTGATTTTAATGATGCTTAAAGTGAAAAAAAAATAGTGAAATATTCCTTTAAATATCGTACCTGGGGGTGTCTATAGTATGCCTGTAAAGTGGCGCGTGTCTCCCGTTCTTAGAACAGTCCCTGCACAAAATGACATTTTTAAAGGCATAAAAGTCATTTAAAGCTGCTTGCGGCTTTAATGTAATGTCGGGTCCCGGCAATATGGATGAAAATCAGTGAGACAAACGGTATGGGTACCCCCCCAGTCCATTAACAGGCCCTTTGGGTCTTGTATGGATATTAAGGGGAACCCCGCACCCGAATTAAAAAAAGGAAAGGCTTGGGGCCCCCAGGCCCTATATACTCTGAACAGCAGTATACAGGCAGTGCAAACAAGACAGGGACTGTAGGTTTGTTGTTAAGTAGAATCTGTTTGTATTTTTTTTTTTTCCTTGTCAAAAGAAGTTGATTGAGTATACAATGTTATAAAGATACATAAAGTAAGTTTACAAGGATCTATAAAGTAAGCTCATTGTTTTACAGTAGGGTTTATATAGGTAAATATCATGAAATTTCAAATATTAAACATTGGGTTCACGTAAACCTAAATTAAAGATATATATCATTTCCTTAGTTACTTTTGTAGGTATTTAAATGATTTATACCTACTATACATATTGTTTACAAGTAGAGTGTATATAGGTCAAATAAATTCTGATAATGAGCTTTAATCGTAAGGTGGAGAAAAGGAAAGAGAAAGAAGAAAAAGGGTTGAAAGGTAGAGGTATGGTCCACAAGGTTGTCCCGCTCGTCAGTTTATTATTCTTTTTAGTTCTCTTTGAAGCCTTAGAATGGGTGTCTCTGTAAGTCATTTAATCTGTTACCATGGCAACAGGACAGAGTCATTGAAGTTTGACAGGAACTGTTGTTTTATCCAAGGATGCCAAAGTTTTTCAAATTTTGGAATTTGATTTTGATCGATGGCTACCATCTTAGCATGGGACATTGTATTATTCATTCTGTGAATTGTTTCTGCTAGTACCAATGTAGGAGATTTCCATGCCTTGGCCACTGTTTGTTTTGCAGCCGTTATTAGTTGGATCATAAGTTTGAATTGAGAGAGTGTTAACCATTCCGGTTTTAGATTAAGTAAAGTTAAATATGGATCTGGTTGTATTATTTTTTTAAATATTTTAGATGCAATCACGAAGACTTCCTTCCAGAAGGTTTGGATTACTGGGCATGTCCACCATATGTGTAAATATGTGCCTATTTCTGGGCATCCTCGAAAACAAAGAGCTGAGGTATTAGGTGAATATTTTGCCACTCTAGCGGGTACAAGGTACCAGCGAGTTAGGATTTATAATTTGTCTCCAGTGCTAAGATGTTGGGTGAGGATGACTTAGATGTGAGCCATATGTTAGACCAGTCCGTGTCTTCTAAAGTTCGTCCCAGGTCCTCCTCCCACCTCTGAACGTAAGAGGGTCTATTAAGATTTGCTACTCCATATAATTGATTATAAAGTGATGAAATTGTACCTTTAGCAAATGGATCTTTTGTACAGATTGATTCAAAAATGGATAATTGGGATAATGGTGTATCCCCCTTTAGGAATGGTGTATAGAAATTTTTGATTTGGAGATATCTAAATATCTCAGAGTTTGGTAGATCATATTTTTCTCTAAGCGATGGGAATGAAAGGAATGATTTAGATGCTATGAAGTCATTTAGTGTCTGAATGCCTGATGTTGTCCAAGCTTTAAAAGAATTTGGGTAGATCCATGCCGGATAAAAGGCCGGATTTCTGATAAAAGAAAGGAGAGGATTGTGTGGAGATTGTAACTGATATTTGGTTTTTAGTTTATCCCAGAGAGATAAGAAGTGTTTAGTTATGGGATTATGAATTTTAAAGCGGTCTTTAGGATCAAGCCATAATAAATTTGATATTAATAGAGGGTCATTTTCTGAAGCCTCTATAAATACCCATAATGGGATTTCCTGTTTTGCATGGTATTTGGACAGACTGGCCAAATGTGCTGCTCTGTAGTAGTTAGTAAAATTAGGGTATCCCAGGCCTCCTTTATTTTTGGGAAGATGTAGTGTGTGTATAGGTATACGTGGTTTAGAAGAGCCCCATATAAACAAAGTTGCTCTTTTTTGTACTATTCTCAAAAAATAGGAAGGAATTGGAATAGGGAGGACTCTGAATAGATAAAGCAATTTGGGTAGAATAGTCATTTTGATTGCATTAATCTTCCCTATCCAGGATAAAGGAAGTTGCGACCATTGTTTTATTAGATTTGTGATCTGTCTTAATACAGGAGGATAATTGGTTGAGAATAAGTCAGAATGAGATGCTGTTAAATGAATTCCAAGATATGGGATTGATTTTTCTGCCCATGTGAATGGGAGTGCAGCCCTAGCCGGGATCAATTCCATGTTTGTGAGTGAAATATTAAGCACTAGGCATTTCTTAGGATTAATCATAAGGCCGGATAGGGCTGCAAATCCATCAAGAGCTGGTATTAAGTTAGGACCAGAGACCTGTGGTGATGATAGAAAAAGTAATATATCGTCTGCAAATATACATAATTTGTGTGTAATACCTCCTATTTCAATGCCAGTTATAGTTTGGTTTGTTCTGATGTATTGGGCCATGGGTTCGAGTATAAGGGCAAATAATAAGGGAGATAATGGGCAACCCTGTCGGGTACCTCTTTCGATATTAAAGGCTTCAGATTTGTATCCAGCATATTTTATATAGGCTTTGGGTTTATTATATAATGCTTTGATCCATGTTAAAAAGTGGGGTCCAAAACCCCATTTTTGTAATGAATATTGCATATATTGCCAGGATACTGTGTCAAATGCCCTCTTAATATCGAGAGATAGAAAACATAAAGGGATTTTCCGTTTTTTAGCAATATGTGCCAATAACACTGCCCTGCGTATATTATCGCCTGCCTGTCTATTTGGCATGAAGCCTACTTGATCTCTATGTATTAATTTTCCTATAATGCTATTGAGGCGTTTTGCTATTATTTTTGCTAATAATTTAATATCGAGGTTTAACAGAGAGATAGGCCGATAATTCACACAGGAAGTATCATCAGAAAGGGGTTTTGGGATCATACAAACAATTGCCATTAGTGTTTCTTGCCGAAAAGAATGTCCATCTAGAAGTTTGTTAAAAGTTTCAGTGAGAATGGGAGAGAGTATTTCTGAGAATGTTTTATAGTATAAAGCCGAGTAGCCGTCTAGGCCTGGTCTTTTGTTAAGTTTTAGGTCTTGTATGGCGTTAGCAACTTCATCTATAGTTATAGGCTCATCCAAACTGCTTTTTTGATTCTGAGATAACTCAGGTAAGGTTATTTTTGAGAAGAAGGATTCAGCCTCTGTAGGATTAAATTCATTGTTTGTCTTGTATAAAGTTGCGAGATGTGAGTGAAATTTATGGACTATTTTAACTGGATTACAAGTGTAAACATTTTTTGATAATTTCAAATGTATTGGTTTGAAAGATTTGTTAGTTGAATTTAATGCCCGAGCCAAATATGTACCTGGTTTGTTTGTATTCATGTAGAAATTGTGTTTGGAGCGTTTGAGGGATTTATCAACTGACTCCGTGAGAAATAGATCGTATTCCAATCTAGATTTTTCCAGATGAGATTTTGTACTCTGAGATGGATTATCTTGAAATGATATGTAGGCTGCATTAAAATTGAGTTCTAGTTTTTTTGCTAGATTTTTGCGTTCCCGTTTAAATAGTGCCATTTGTCTTTGTATTGTACCACGCAAGACAGGCTTATGAGCTTCCCACAGTGTTATTGGGGAAATGTCTGTTGTATTATTAATTGATATGTATTCCTTTAAAGCTTGTTTAATGGCCATCTGATGTAGTGGGTGTTTGAGCATTATGTCCGGTAAGTACCACGTTGGGTCATGCGCTTTTGGTATGGCTGAGGCTATAGTAGTGTATACTGCATTATGGTCAGACCACGGAATCGGAATTATATCTGATGCAATAATTTCTGGTATCATTCCTATTGTTAGAAAAATATGATCTATTCTGGTGAAGGTTTGATGAGGGTGCGAGAAATAAGTGAATTTCTTTTTCATTGGGTTACTTTCTCTCCATGAATCTACCAGATTGTATTTGGAAAGAAGTTGAGAAAAAGGTAATCTAGAGGTTATTTTGGATGGTGTAAAAGGTGATTTATCTAGAAATGGGAGGAGGACCTGGTTCGAATCCCCACACATTATCACTGTTCCTATTTTGTGTGTATTAATCACTTGTAATATATGTGAGAGGAATGGTGTAGGTTGTTTGTTAGGAGCGTAGTAGGAAATCACCGTGATTGCTGTATCCATTATATGACCCATGAGTATCAGGTATCTACCTTCTGGGTCTTTAATTTCTGATGATAAGGTGAATGGTGTGGATCGGTGAAATGCAATTAGAGTTCCCCTTTGCTTGGTACAGGCAGAAGCCGTGTAAATTTGTTGATAAAAAGGAGAAATATATTTTGGAGTAGAATCTTTGGTGAAGTGTGTTTCTTGGAGGCATACTATGTGAGCCTTCTTGTTATGGAAAGTACGGAAGGCTTTGGTCCTTTTTTGAGGGACATTTATTCCCTGAACATTCAGGGAAAGTATATTCAGTGGTGCCATGGCAATAGATCAAATAGTTTTGACTTACTTTTTGTTATGCAGAGCTGACTGCGCAGATCAACCTGTGTGGACTGAAGAGATGAATAGATAGAAAAGAAACCAGTGAATTCTGGAGTAAAGAGTAAACAAAAAACATATGAGATTAGAAGATACATTGTATAAATTATTTTTTGCAAGTAATCACAATTTACCCGTGAAAGAGAATAAATATCTCTCTCAGGGGAATAAGTGCCTTTGTCACACTCCCACATAATATGGTTGGGAGAATGAGGAGGGCTAATGGGGGTACACGGATCTTCCGCTTACAGGAGAGAAGTGCTATGTCAAAAGACATCAAAATGATGTTTCATTAATTGGAGTGCAGAATATAGTTTTTGTTGAAATTATTTATTCCAGGGTGGTTGTATATGGTTAGTCTTGCCCTAGGCTAAATAATTCAGTTAGAAAAGGTACTGTTAATAACTTTGGTATTGATGGAGATAGTTTGAATTATTTTGGGATTTTAACCCTTTTAGAGTAAACAATTACATATTTTATTCATATGTAACTGTTTAGATATGTTAACTCATAAAATAGAGGTTGTATTGCTTCAGATTAGAATAAACAAAAACATAATTCTAGGAACTAGTTAGGTAATAATATATTTGTTTTAAGAAAAGAAAGAAAAAGCTTCCATTACTTCTGGATTATTGAATATATTTGTCCTAAAAAGTAATAAATCTATTGTTATTACTTGATAATATATAACTGAACAAGAATTTCCTTATTTCACTTATATATTCTAAGGCTATATGAATCAGAAGTAATAAGAAATATAACTGGAATGTAACATGATACCACACAGTGTGTGACTATCAGAATGCAGTTACATTCAGTTATAAATATAGGTTTTTTATAGAGAACCATCTCTTAGTATAATAAATGAAGAGATATCAGGAATTAGGATGTCAGTCCATTGAATCTTCTTGGTCCATGGATGATGTGGCATAAGGGCCTCTTTTGTGAGAATGATGATTCCCATTTTGTTCTGAAATTTTCTGGGTGCTGCCTGAAGGTGAAGATGATGCCATTCTTCTGTGTGTGGGAGTGTTGCTGCTTGTGGGTTCTGTCAGATTTAATTTTAAAAGGGTTTGTTGTAGTTCATCTGCTGATCTGCTTCTGTAAATTGTACCTTGGTAGTTAAATCTGACTGAAAAGGGGAAGCCCCATTGATACATAATGTTGTGGCGTTGCAGTTCCATTAGTTGGGGTTTCATGGATCGTCTTTTAGTAATAGTAAGTTGGGATAGGTCAGCAAAAATTTGATAATTGTGTCCTTGAAAATTAAGTTCCTTTTTGTCTCTTGCAGCAATTAGTATTTGTTCTTTTGTTCTGTAATAATGAAATTTTGTTATTATATCACGTGGGGGTCCATCTTTCTTTTTGGCTGTGAGGGCTCTGTGTACTCTGTTCAGTTCTAAACGTTCAATAGGGATATCTGGCTTTAGTTCTTGTAATAGAGCAGTAATAGTAGATTGCAGGTCTGTCACAGTTTCAGGTATTCCCCTTATGCGCAAGTTTGAACGTCTGGCTCTATTTTCGTAATCTTCGAGCTTAGTTTGAAGTATTAAATTCTCTTTTTTTAATTGTTCCAATTCTGTTATATTTTCTTGGGTTGTAATTTCAATTTCATCCATTTTTATTTCTAAGGCTGCGGTGCGGTTTCCCAGCTCTCTTATTTCTTTGGTTAGGCTTTTTGTTATTTGGTCTGAGGTTTGTTTTAAAGCCTTATGAAGCATCTTTTCAAATTGTAATAATATTACTGGGGATACTGAGGAGGCTTGTGGAGAAGTTTGTGAGAGGATTTGTTCTGTATCTGACTCAAATGGAGAGTCTTGCTGTGACATTTTCTGTCTGTGAGAGCGCCCTGATGCTGTATCTTGTGAGGTGACTGGAGCTGCTTCAGCTGCAGTGAGTGCCTGTGAGCTCTTTGTGAGGTGATTTTTATTTCTGCCACGGTTTCCTCCCAGTACCATATTTCCTGCCCAAACTTTCACAGTTTGTTCCCTGGGGCAAAAAGGTTCAAATGGATACCTTTTGAGCCTGCAGGCTCCGCTTTGTCCTTCTCTTCTCTCCTCAGCGGTGTGGAGCTCTAACAATGCATGTCTGCTCTGCTAGGCTCCGCCTCCTGCCGTCCTGTTTGTAATTTTGAACTGGTACATTTTTAAAGTGTAGCGGCAGCCAAAAGATCTATTTTTAAGCTTTTTGGAAAACATAGGGAAGGGTTATCACCCCTGTGACATTTGTTTTGCTGTCTGTGCGCCTCTTCAGAAGATTTCACCTCACTTTCTGTCCCAATGACAAATGTTTTTTGACAATTTGGTTTTTAGTGAAACAAGGAATGGTGATAAAGCATCAGTGGAGAGGAGACACGTTTTTCCCCTATTAACTCTTACAGGAGAGAACATCCCTTCCTAGGGGTAGATTTCATCTAACTTCCTGTTCCCTCCTTGCGTTTGCAAGTAGGAGTCGTTTGTAAGTTAGATGTTTAAAAGTAGGGGCCTGCCCTATATACTCTGCAGAAATTGGGGCCTTAGGTGTTGGTGTTGCCACAACACTGTAAGCCCTCGCAGTTACTTTTGGTGGGCGCAGGAACGAGCTCTGCTGTGAAATATTAGATCAAGAATTGTAATTACATGCACCTGTTGAACAGGGGCGGGAAACTTGGGCCTTTGGTGGTGGTGTTGCCACAACACTGAAAGTCCTCACAGTTACTCTTGGTGGGAGCTGGAATGGGCCCTGCTGTGAAATATTAGATCAAGAATTGTAATTACATGCACCCATTGAACAGGGGCAGAAAAATTGGACCTTTGGTGGTGGTGGTGCTGGTGCCACAACACTGTAAGTCCTCACAGTTACTCTTGGTGGGCGCAGAAATGGGCCCTGCTGTAAAATATTAGATCAAGAATTGTAATTACATGCTCCTGTTGAACAGGGACTGAAAAATTGGGCCTTAGGCACTGGTGCTGGTGCCACAACACTGCAACCCCTCACAGATACTCTAGTTGGAGCGCAGGAACGAGCCCTTAAACAGGGGCTGAAAAATTGGGCCTTAGGCACTGGTGCTGATGCCACAACACTGCAACCCCTCACAGATACTCTAGTTGGAGCGCAGGAACAAGCCCTGCTGCAAAGTATTGCATCAAAAATTGTAATTTCACGCCCCTGTTAAGCAGGGGCTGAAAAATTGGGCCTTAGGTGCCACAACACTGCAGCCCCTCACAAATACTTTAGTTGAGCGCAGCAACGAACCCTCCTTGCAAAATATTGCATCAAAAATTTTAATCCACGCCCCTTTTAAATGGGCTGAAAAATTGGGCCTTAGCCACTGGTGGCGGCGCCCAGAACCAAAAATATTCTTACAAGCCATCAACATGATCATTGAGGAAGAAGAGGATAGTCACTCAGCATAACAGGATAGTCACTCAGCATCAGCATAGGCAGTCTTGAAGGGATCTGACATTTCAAAAAAAATTATTCGGTTACATCAGCATCAGGTGCTTGGTAGCGGTGGTGTTCCAAGACTGATTCATTTTTATGAAGGTCAGTCGATCGACCGAGTCAGTGGTTAGGCACACCCTGTGATCGGTTACAAAGCCTCCAGCAGCACTGAATGTGCATTCCGAAAGAACGCTGGATGCAGGACAGGCCAGTAGCTCAATTGCATACTGTGCAAGCTCTGGCCAGTGATCCATCCTCATGACCCAGTAACCCAGACGATTTTCGGTGGGAAAGGTGTCCAAGTCAGATCTTGCCCCTAGGTATTCCTGCACCATGTAAAACAGACGCTGGCAATGGTTGCTGGAACGGATCATACCTTGGGGCTGCGGACTAAAAAATTGTCTGAACGCATCGGTCAGATGGCCACCTTCTCCACCGCTCCTTCTTTGACTGACCGAAGCCTCAGCAACACGTTGTCCAGGAACAGGAGTTTCTAACCTCCCAGTCTCTGGGAACGCGTTGCAAAGACCTTTCTGCAAGGCCTCCCGAAGATGTTTCATTACCCTTACCCTTGTAACGTGGATCAAGGAGGGTTGCCAGTCAGTATTGATCCCTCTCCTTGATACCACGAATACGAGGATCCTTCCGCAGGCTTTGCAGGATCAGGGAGGCCATGCAGCGTTGGTTTGCTGAGGCATTCGGTCCGGAGTCCTCTGGGTCACTAAGGACGACATGATCCGCAGCCACCTCCTCCCAGCCACGTACAAGTCCATGGGTTTCTTAGGACTGTAAATGATCCCTTAAAGACAGCTGCTGATGCTGAGTGCCAGGCTCCACCTCCATGCTGACACAATCCTCCCCTTCCTCCTCCTCGTCCTCTTCCTGCGTGATCGGCGGGCACGCAGGAACACTGGATAAAGGGGGCCTTGAGAGCTAAGGAAGTCCTTCTCTTCCTGCCTCTGTTCTGCCTCAAGTGCCCTGTCCATTATTCCACGCAGTGTGTGCTCCAAAAGGTGGACAAGGGGGACAGTGTCACTGATGCATGCACTGTCACTGCTCACCATCCTCATGGCCTCCTCAAATGGTGACAGGACAGTGCATGCATCCCTGATCATGGCCCACTGGCGTGGGGAAAAAAAAACAAGCTCCCCTGACCCTGTCGTGGTGCCATAGTCGCACAGATACTCATCGATGGCCCTCTGCTGCGTGTGCAGCTGCTGCAGCATGGCCAATGTTGAGATCCACCTGCTGGGCATGTCACAGATTAGGCAGTTCTTGGGCAGGTTAAATTCCTTTTTGGAGGCCAGCCAGCCGAGCACTGGCATTATATGACCTGCAGAAATGCACACAGACTTTCCTGGCCTGCCTCAGGATATCCTGTAAGCCCCGGGTACCTGCCCAAGAACCGCTGCACCACCAAGTTAAGGACGTGAGCCAAACAGGGCACATGGGTCAGCGGTAAGGTGCACCTTACCGCTGACCGCCCTGTCCAGCGAGGCCAAGACATTGCCTTCCACATGCCGGTAGAGAGCCGGAATCGCCTTCTGTGAGAAAAAGTGGCATTTGGGAACCTGCCACTGAGGAACCGCACATTCTACAAACTCACGGAAGGGGGCAGAGTCTACCAACTGAAAAAGGCAGCAGTTGAAGTACTAGCAATTTAGCAAAGCTAGCATTCAACCACTGGGCATGTGGATGGCTGGGAGTGAACTTCTTTCAGCGGTGCAGCAGCTGGGGCAGGGAAGTTTGCCTGGTACAATCTGACGTTGGTGTACCAATAGCAGATTGCCCCCAATTGAGATACGCTTGAGACATATGTTGCAAATAGCAGCGGTGGGATCTGATGCACTCAAAAAAGGCCCACACCAAATAACTTTTGGAATAACATGCAGAGACAGCAGCGCCCTGCACATGTGGAGCTCTGCGGTGTGATGCAGTCGGTGTGTGCTGCCCTTAAGCTGGCCCCTGGAGGGCATCCTGCCTCATTGGCTCATTGGTGATGTGCCTCCTCCTCCTCTCTCCTATCAGGCACCCACGTGGAGTCAGTGACCTCATCATCCCCTCCCTCCTCATCACTGGAGCAAAGCTGGCAGTATGCTGCAGCTGGGGGAACATGACTGCCAGATTCCTGTCCTTCTTGGGCACCCCCTCTCTCTGGGCTCACGTTACTGCCTTCCTCTAGCTGGGTACCATCATCGGAGCCTTCAAAACGCTGGGCATCCTCCTGGAGCATGTACCCAACACTGTGGTCAAACAGTTCAGGGGACTCCTCAAGAGAACATGGTGGGGCTAGGGAAGGAGTGACTGATGCCATTGAACCGAGGGAAGAGGCCGCGTTGGCAGCTGCTTTGCCAGACAAAGTACTCTGAGCCTGGGTGAGAGAGGATGAGGAGGATGAGGATGGCTTGGTCATCCACTCTACCAAGTTTTCCGCATGTTGCGGCTCGACATGACCAGCTGCCGAAAAAAAAAGGACAAGCGTGTCCCACGGCCACGTGCTGATGAGGATGCTCCGTCTCTACGACCAGCACTGTTGCCTCTAGACACAGAGCCAGCTTGCCCTCTTTTATTGGCTTGTGACTGTCTGCCTATCCTTGTTGGCCTTCCAGACATACTAACTGCCTGCAGTGAAATGTAGCTGCACAAAGCTGGAATGTGTATATATATATATATATATATATATATATATATATATATATATATATATATATATATATATATATATATATATATATATATATATATATATATATATTGCAGCTAGCAGAATCAACTGCCTGTAGTATTATTAGTATGAGAACACCAGCAATTGTCTTCAGGTAGCTTTAGGTGCACACTGTGCAGAGGACACAATACACTAACTGTAAATACTGTAGCTGCCTGCCTGTGGTATTAATAGGATCAGAAGAACACCACCAATTTTATTCAGGTAGCTTTAGGTGCGCACTGTGCAGAGGACACAGTACACTAACTGTAAATACTGTAGCTGCCTGTCTGTGGTATTAATAGGAGCAGAACAACAGCAATTGCCTTCAGGTAGCTTTAAGTGCGCACTGTGCAGAGGACGCAGTACACTAACTATAAATACTGTAGCTGCCTGCCTGTGGTATAAATATAGGATCAGAACACCACCAATTTTATTCAGGTAGCTTTATGTGCACATTGTGCAGAGGACACAGTACACTAACTGTAAATACTCTAGCTGCCTGCCTGTGGTATTAATAGGAGCAGAACAACAGCAATTGTCTCCAGGTAGCTTTAGGTGCACACTGTGCGGAGGACGCACTACACTAACTGTAAATACTGTAGCTGCCTGCCTGTGGTATTAATAGAATCAGAAGAACACCACTAATTTTCTTCAGGTAGCTTTAGGTGCACACTGTGCAGAGGACACACTACACCAACTTGTAAATACTACAGCTGCCTGCGATAATAATAGGATCAGAAGAACACCGCCAATTTTCTTCAGGTAGCTTTAGGTGCACACTGTGCAGAGGACGCACTACACTAACTGTAAATACTGTAGCTAATAGGACTAATAGGATCAGAAGAACACCAGCAATTTTCTTCAGGTAGTTGTAAATACTGTAAAAACACCTGCCTGCCTGTCAGTAGGAAGAGAATAACAGGAACGGATCTAGCCAAACTGAATACAGTGTGTGTGTGTGTGTGTATGTGTATATATGTATATATATATATATATTAGGCATGCTTGGCCAATAATCAGCCAGCAATGCACTGCGATGCCACAGTGAATTATGGGCCGTGACTCGCCACTCGAATTTGGCGCGAACGGCCCATATCATTCGTAATTTATTAAATTTCAAAATTAAAAACAATAATAGTATAACAATTACTGTGCGGAATGCATAACAGACATTTTTACATGTATGTACATAGTTTCAGAAGTACTCTTGCACCCGATGTGTTTCGGAGTAAATATACCTCCTTCCTCAGGGGTGGGTGTAAGTTAGAGACATTTCTATTCTAAAAAAAGGGTATATAAGAAACAAATATAGATATATGTCAATATTCAAACATATATATGGGTATAGCAATATGGTTTAGTCTCCATGTATTTTTACACTTACGTTATTGCAATATGTTGCTGACTTAGCATTCCATATAATTATAAATTAAAAACACGGTTCCAAAACTTGGTTCCAAAAGGGAGCAGTGGTTTTCAATTGTTAGAAGTTTGTTTAGTATCCATATTGGGAGAGAATTGAGATTAAAATTTCATTCACTTAGGAGTGTACTCACTTTTGTTGCCAGCGGTTTAGACATTAATGGCTGTGTGTTGAATTATTTTGAGGGGACAGCAAATTTACACTGTTATACAAGCTGTACACTCACTACTTTACATTGTAGCAAAGTGTCCTTTCTTCAGTGTTGTCACGTTAAAAGATAGAATAAAATATTTACAAAAATGTGAGGGGTGTACTTACTTTTGTGAGATACTGTATATGTATATATTAAACGTTTATTGTACTGTTAATGTGTGTTAGGCCTGTAGCCGGTCAATAGTACTGGTAAGAGAGGGGTCGATCACCCCTGGTTATCTGATGTAGCCTGCAGATTGACAGGATAAACCACACATCTTTGAGGAAAAAGTAAGATAAATATAGATTTTTATTTATTTTTTTTTTTAATTTTTTCAATTATTTTTTTATTTCATTTAATTTTTTTTTAAATTATTGTTAGTTTTTATTTTTCCTAACGTGAGTGTGAAATAGCTCTCTGTTCCAATAGAAGTTCTATGTGGCCTGCGATCTAGGGGGCTAAAAATCAGTGGTAATAAGGAGATAGTCAGGTCTCCTGGTGTGGCAGAGCATTAAGAGTGTTCTCTGCCTTGTGTGTTGGAGAACTACATGTAAAAGTTAACTTTAAACAGCTTTATCTGTGTGTCTGTGTCTTGTGTCTGTAACTGCTGTGTATAAACTTGTTAAACAAGATTCAGTGTAGGCAAATTAGCATATCAATGGAAGTAATTGAAGATTTTAACAAGCATGACTGTTTTAGATTCGAGACTATGCCTGAGAATGCTTTAACACACCAATTCAGTGACCTTTTGAGACATTGTAATACTCATAATGATCTGATATAACATAAAAAGTCTTTGAAAAAGGCAGGAAAGCCAAGATGGGCAATGTTGTATGCATGTTGTTGAAGATGAAAGACGTCGCTGAAAAAGTCCAATGGTGTGCTAAGAGAAAGCAATTTTTAGAGCAGATACAAAGTGTAACTGAGAATATAGTAGCAATGGCTGCAAAGGCAGATGCAAATGTTGCTGATCACATTGAACAATTAGTGACTGAGAAATATGTATTGGAACAGAGATTGGATGAATTAGAGGAAACGTGTAAATTAAGAGGAAGTTGTATTGGCTCTTTGAATCAAAGAGAGGCTGAGAATGACCGTGTTATCATAATGTTTAGGGAGGAATTACAGGATGCACAGGCAGCCATAATGGAGTTATCTTCCAAACATGCAAAAGTTGAACAGTCGCAGTGCTCAGCAAAGATAGAGGCTCTAGAACAACAATTTGGTAAACCAGATGCTCTTATTGCTGCAAGTGATGTTACTATGATAGGAATCAATGTTGGAGATTTAAATAAAAGTGCAGTAACTGCGCTTGTTATTGATTCAGGAGTTGAAACAGTGGAAACTTCTGATGACTCCTCAGACAATGAAAGTGTAAAGTCTGTTCTTTCCAATCATAGTAATGTTATCCAGCAATGTGAGTCTCCATCGCCATATGCTCAGAGAAGGGCCTATGCAGGAAGACCAGCTCTCAAATGTTTTTTTGTGTAAAAGGGGGGGGGGGGTCACATAGCTAAGTATTGTTTGATGGCTAAGAATGATATGCAAAGGAAATACCCTAAAACTACACCAAGGTGTTACAAAGTTTATTCTGCAAGATGGGGTAGCAATCCAAAGCATAGAGGCCATAGTAATCAAACCCATTCCCCTTTTAAGACCCAAATTCGGAGACTACAAACTAAAAATCATCAATATGTAGAACAGTTGCATAAAGTCAAAATGGAGGTAGCCGCATGGTCCTTCAAATATAGCACTGGGGGAAACAATGTTAGCAGCACTTAGTGAGCTGCATGGATGGTAAGAATTTTCTGGTCAATGTTTAGATGTGAGTTTTATGTTTGGAATATGATAGAGGACCTTGATATATTTTTTGTATTTTCAAGGTTAAGCCTCTGAATTGTTATTTTTTTTTAAACATTTTTCTGTTATGATTATTATGGGTTTTTTTCTCTCTCTTCTCTTATTTTTATTTTTTTTTTAATTTAGTTTTTTTTTAAAACTAATTTTTTTTATTTTTTTTTTATTTTTTTCTCTTTTTTTTTAATTTTAATTTTTGTTATTTGTTTATTCATTTATTTTATTTTTGTTTTGTTCAGGTGGAGAAATTGTTAGGTTTAGTCCACCTGAAAGGGGGGTAATTGGCTATGCCCTCAATTAGCAGCTACATAGATGGTCATTGGATATATCCTCGATTAGCAGCTGGATACATTTTGTTTAAGACAAGAGTTGGTAGGAAGCCATTCTAGCCGCTGGAGTTTCTTTTTTTTCTTTGCTTTTATTTTCATTCAGGTGGAAAGAGTTTCAAAAGGTTTAGGCTTCGTCCACCTACGTGAACAGAAAAAAGATAATGTGGGACTTTAAATGGGGCAATTGACTTGTGGAGGTAGAGTGGTTGGTATACATTATTTAATTGTAACAATAATATAAAACGGATAAAAAAAAAAAAAGTATTTTCATATATTTGTACGTACACATGGCATAAACTTAATAGATACATATATGTCAACTTGGCAGCACATAAGAGATAGTAAATATTAATAAAGTATAATACAAGGTATTTCCTATTAACAGGCATTGGTAACCCATATGCAAAAGAGCTGCTGTAGGATAGATGCACATACACATGAGTGGTTGCATACTACTCAATGAATTTTAAATGTATAAAAGATATATATGGGCCAGTGAATAGGTAGTGAGCCAGGCTTGACTGAGCACCCCATGAAAAGACCTCATGGGGAGAAAGAAATCTATACTCACAGGTCGGCTAAAACACTGTACTTAGCTGGCAGCGAGGAAGATGGGACCCCAAATGTAGCTGAGGCAAGGGACCCCACCCCAGCCAGGAAAACACCCACATGGCATGCCCGACTGCCACAGCACATTCCATATGTGTGGGGAGGATTACAAGTATGGTGTTCTGGAAAAAATATATATAAAAAGATGTGAAAAAACATGTGTGAAAAAAGTGTAAAAAGGTGAAAAAATGTGAAAAGTGAAAAAACATAAGTGTTTGAAAAAAATTAAAAAATAATGATATGTGTATCTAATGGTTGTTATGCGTGTATAAATATACATACACACACAATAGTACATGGGTGTATTGCATGTGTCAAAAAAGGGAAGAAAAAGGGCTGAAAAAAGAAAAAAAAACATTGTGCATACCTTACATGTATGTGTATCCAGTGAATGGGCTGTGCGTGTTGCCTCCCTGGTGTCAAACACATATTGAAATGGTAAGGCAATCAAGCTCACCTGCTTATGTAATCCAGGTATGGGGCGGGTCCACGACCAACATCATGCACAACGTCGAATGAGAATAGGAGTTGGCAGTGAAATCCACCACCGCAAGCGCCAAAGTGGAGCCCCGCCAACCCCATCTCCGGCGTGAGATGGACCAAAGACGTCCCTGTATTGCGGTGTCAAAAGACGCCACAAACAGGTCGTATCATAACGCCGATGCACAGGAGGGCCCCCTCCCCGCCAACATCTCAAGAGACTCAGAAGGGAAGCACTGCTGCGCATCACAGCTCCGGAATCAAGACAAGAAAAGGGGCACCCTCCCATCCCTGACCAGCCTCAGTGTGGATGGAGTCATATAGAACAACAGAGGCCTAGTAGGAACTATTTTTTGATATATAAATAATTAGAAAAAATGGGCATGGCTTCAAATTAAATTATACTTGCAGTACAATGCCAGGTATACCGCCAAGTGTCGTAGACATGTCATAGTAGATGTCTCGAGTGTGTGGACCCTAAAAAAGGTGCAACTACCAACCAAGACAGACCTCACACATAGACGGAAGGGGAACAATGCCAGTCCAAAAAAATCAATTGCCTCCATCCCTGTTGCATATAATTGAGAGGGGGGGGGAGTTTGGGACTTTAAATGAGACACATTATATGTACCTCCATCCTAGGTATGAGTAGGTAAACAGAAAAAGGGAATGTGGGACTTTAAATGAGGCAATTGACTTGTGAAGGTAAAGTGGTTGGTATACATTATTTATTTGTGACAATAATATAAAACAGATAAAAAAAAAGGTATTTTCATATATCTGCACATACACAGCAGCTCTTTTGCATATGGGTTACCAATGCCTGTTCATAGGAAATACCTTGTATTATACTTTATTAATATTTACTATCTCTTATGTGCTGCCAAGTTGACATATATGTATCTATTACGTTTATGCCATGTGTATGTGCAGATATATGAAAATACTTTATTTTATCTGTTTTATATTATTGTTACAAATAAATAATGTATACCAACCACTCTACCTCCACAAGTCAATTGCCTCATTTAAAGTCCCACATTTCCTTTTTCTGTTTACGTACTCGTACCTGGGATGGAGGTACATATAATGTGCCTCATTTAAAATCCCCAAATCCCCCCCTCTCGATTATAGGCTTTGTCCACCTGAAAGGGGAGTGCATAGGTCTTAAATGCTTTCTTAGCGTTTAAAATTGAGAATTTTTGAGAAGCAACATTGACATTCGTTTTTTTTTTTTTCATTTTTGATCATACCATGGGGATCCATTTTAGAGTGGGTTCATCCTAAAGAAGTCATGGTTGTTTTGATAGTTTGCTCAGAGTTGCAGAAGCCAGGAATATTAAGTTCCTGGGTTCCAAGGAAGGAACTTTAAGTAAACATAGTAAGCGAGCAGATGTTATGGATGAGAATTTGATTCTGCTCTTGATTTTCACTTCCAGAGTCCTGGTGGAGCAAGATTGGAGAGGTCTCTGGAACATGGATGACAGATGTTCATCTGGTTGGCAGTTTGTCTGTGCCTCACCACACTGAAAATTTTTTCTGATAAACATTCAGGAGAAAAGGGAAAAATGAAAAGATTCAGATTAATGCTGAATCTGAAAGACTGCGCCTATCAACAAGACTTGTGAAACATTTTGACGGAGTCTCTCCTGTCATTGATTAATGCAAACGTGCTATTAATACATGTGCAATGAGTTGGAGGTTGGGGAAGGAATGTAACCTGTCTGCTGATCTTTCAGAACATGAAATGTAAAATATGTTTTTTTTTTTTATGGAGGGAGGTATTGAAAGAAGAAAAGGTTTTTAATGTGTGACATGTATTGACATAACGGAATTAATATGGTGCAGGTATCCAGGAGGCTGGCACTTATGCATAATAAGGTGTCTGTTGGCCAGACTAGAGGTGCCAGGTGACAAATCAATGGGGTGAAAATTTCCTTGTAGGGGTGGTGTCTCTGCAGTCCTACAGAGAGGTTCTCAGTTACTGAAAATGTGGGACACCAGAACTGGACATGGGGGAGATACGCATGATTGATGTCTTACCTGAGAGGTTGGAACCTTGCACAGATAATGCCAGTGAATACACACAGTAGCATGCTCCATTAAATAAAGGGAACAAACACTGGCTACCAGGGCACAATATGCCTTCACCACCTGGCACTTCAGAATCTCGCAGTGGTTGATAAAAACCTATTACCCAATATGTGCTGAGTATACACTGAATCAAGTGCGGTCATTTTATCAGTGGCTTACTCCCAGAAATGTCCGGACACAGAAGGAGGTTCATGCAGGACGCTTATGTCTGAGGAGTAACCGAAAGAGGAGGGATGTATTCAGCACTATATTGGGGGGAATAGGAGCTGGGATGGGTGTTGATAATGGAGTGGACATCGGTATCCTGAGGAACAAACTCTCAGCCATAGCTTAAGCGGGGCTTTATTGTACATAGGTACAATAATATTTATTGTACCAATTACTTTCCATCTGGGGTGCCAATTGAAGTAATTGGTACAAAAAATAATATTGTACCTATGTATTAATTTGTCTATCCCTATAGTCAGCTAATCTATTAAAACCCTGACCACATGTTACTATTGATATCACAATAATAAGGTTAGCTATGAAACTATTTACTAACGTGCGGTCCTTCTAGGTATGATACCCTCCCTATATTAAGTAGACCACCACTGCGCCTCTGGACATCAACCTAGATTATGACTATCCTCAGTTGGTGCTTTCTACCTATAGCTGCCACTTAGTGAATATAAACCGTATAACAAATAATTTCAAATCTTGTGACGTACTAGTGGTGTACTACACCTACGTGAAGAATCAAAAATTGTGGCGCTACCCTAAACACACTTGTGTTAACGCTGTATCCAGTGTACAAAACTAATCTAGTGAACCCATTATTTCAGGTGTAAAAAAATCAAAAATGAACACTAAATAAATCAAATAAATACATCAAATAACTACCATACCACCAGTGACTTAGTGCTGATGATAACAAATTATATGTGTGACACCTTCATTAAATAATAAAAATTATATATAGATAACTTAATATAAATAGCACCTTGCACATTAACAATGTGACTGATAAATAAAGTCTGTGAAAGATACACACATATGTGTGAAACAAAGAGAGTCTGTGATGGTGGTTACGTAAAAAGCAACAACTGTGCCACAGCAAGTCCTTAGTGTATCTTGATGTTAGATGGAACCTTCCACCACACCTCTGTGTTAAGTGCTCCCTCTCCCAATAGACAGTCTCTCACCAGCTCTCTCTGCCTCCACTCTCGTATGAGGCTATAAAGCATAGGAGTATCCAGGCTACCAGCAGGGGTTAGGTCTCATCCATACAGGGATTTGTTCCATCTCGGGATTTCAGTCCTGATCAGATGAGGGGAAAAAAGGAGAAACTAAGCACACGGCTTAATAACAGTCTTATTTATTTCTCAAGAAAATAGGTATACGCTAACACAAAATACTAAATAAATATTACAAATCATATAACCAGAACATATAATACAAGAACATCAAAGATACTTATTGCATGGTCTCCTCTGCTGGACTCAAAATGGTAGAGAGGGAGCCATGTGGCTCAAAATGGTGGATAGAGCCATGGGAATCAGAGAGAGATAGCCACAAGGCTTGAACCAACAGCGACAAGGGACGAATTCCTTCCTGTGTTCCCTTAAATACCCATTCATTCAGACCCATTCGTAACCACCCCCACTAGCCTCCTGTCCAATGAGGCATTGCCAAGAGGTAGTCCTTTTAATATCATCTCTGGGTGCCTGTTGATTCTTTGATCTTTGTCACCCACCGTCATCAATCATCTTGGCTCTCTTTAAAGATTGCGTTATAGCAACAGCCAGTGCAGAGCCAAGAGCTGAGAAACGATGTTCCAGACCACCCTCAGGAAAGCAAATGCTTGGTTGTATCAACCAGAAAGAAACTCTTTTCAAGTATCAGCCTGGCTGATCTTTGGGAATAGGAAACCGATATATAATGGATTTATGACAGATCCAATTCAAACTTTGGATAATACCAAGACACTGTTACCCATAAACGCAGTAACATTGACAGAGAAACTCCACAAATATGACATTAGACCATGTTGCTATCCAACAGGGTGCAATTAGGGCGGCTAAGATAGAACACGAAAGACACATATGTAAACAGTAAAAAAGGGAGGACAGACCATATTGGCCCCATAAAGAATGAGGAAGGACATCTGGTTACAAAGGATGGGGAGATGGCGAAGGTATTGAATTTATTCTTCTCCTCAGTCTTCACGAGTGAATCGGGGGGCTTCAGTAACCAAAACTGCAGTGTTTATCCTCATGACACAACACAGGAAGCACCTCCATGGTTAACAGAGGACAGAATTAAAATTAGACTTGAGAAACTTAACATTAATAAATCACCGGGACCAGATGGCTTGCATCCGAGGGTACTTAGGGAACTCAGTCAAGTGATTGCCAGACCGTTGTTCCTAATTTTTACAGACAGTCTATTGACTGGAATGGTACCAGCTGATTGGAGAAAAGCCAATGTAGCACCAATATTTAAAAAGTGCCCAAAATACATCCCTGGGAATTACAGACCAGTTAGCCTAACATCAATAGTATGTAAACTCTTGGAGGGGATGATAAGGGACTATATACAAGATTTTAGTAATAAGAACAATATCATTAGCAGTAATCAGCATGGATTCATGAAGAATCGTTCTTGCCAAACCAATCTATTAACCTTCTATGAGGAGGTGAGTTGCCATCTAGATAAAGGAAGGCCCGTAGACGTGGTGTATCTGGATTTTGCAAAAGCATTTGACACAGTTCCCCATAAACGTTTACTGTACAAAATAAGGTCCGTTGGCATGGACCATAGGGTGAGTACATGGATTGAAATCTGGCTACAAGGGCGAGTTCAGAGGGTGGTGATAAATGGGGAGTACTCAGAATGGTCAGGGGTGGGTAGTGGGGTTCCCCAGGATTCTGTGCTGGGACCAATCCTATTTAATTTGTTTATAAATGACCTGGAGGATGGGATAAACAGTTCAATCTCTGATTTGCAGACGATACTAAGCTAAGCAGGGCAATAACTTCTCCGCAGGATGTGGAAACCTTGCAAAAAGACCTGAACAAATTAATGGGGTGGGCGACCACATGGCAAATGAGGTTCAATGTAGAAAAATGTAAAATAATGCATTTGGGTGGCAAAAATATGAATGCAATCTATACACTGGGGGGAGAACCTCTGGGGCAATCTAGGATGGAAAAGGACCTGGGGGTCCTAGTAGATGATAGGCTCAGCAATAGCATGCAATGTCAAGCTGCTGCTAATAAAGCAAACAGAATATTGGCATGCATTAAAAGGGGGATCAAAGCAAGAGATAAAACGATAATTCTCCCACTCTACAAGGCTCTGGTCCGGCCGCACCTGGAGTATGCTGTCCAGTTCTGGGCACCAGTCCTTAGCAAGGATGTACTAGAAATGGAGCGAGTACAAAGAAGGGCAACAAAGCTAATAAAGGGTCTGGAGGATCTTAGTTATGAGGAAAGGTTTCAAGCACTGAACTTATTCTCTCTGGAGAAGAGACGCTTGGGAGGGGATATGATTTCAATTTACAAATACTGTACTGGTGACCCCACGATAGGGATAAAACTTTTTCGCAGAAGAGAGTTTAATAAGACTCGTGGCCACTCATTACAATTAGAAGAAAAGAGGTTTAACCTTAAACTACGTAGAGGGTTCTTTACTGTAAGAGCGGCAAGGATGTGGAATTCCCTTCCACAGGCGGTGGTCTCAGCGGGGAGCATTGATAGCTTCAAGAAACTATTAGATGATCACCTGAATGACCGCAACATACAGGGATATACAATGTAATACTGACACATAATCACACACATAGGTTGGACTTGATGGACTTGTGTCTTTTTTCAACCTCACCTACTATGTAACTATGTAACTATGTAACATAGCGGAGGAGAGCAAAAAAAAATCCCAAGAAAATCTTTAAGTATGTAAGCAGAAAAAAAGGGAGGACAGACCATATTGGCCCCATAAAGAATGAGGAAGGACATCTGGTTACAATGGATGGGGAGATGGCAAAGATATTGTATATATTCTTCTCAGTTTTCACGAGGGAATTGGGGGGCTTCAGTAACCAAAACTGCAGTGTTTATCCTCGTGACATATCACAGGAAGCACCCTCATGGCTAACGGAGGACAGAATTGGAATTGGACTTGGGAAATTTAACATTAATAAATTACCGGGACCGGATGGCTTGCACCCGAGGGTACTTGGGGAACTCAGTCAAGTAATTGCCAGACTATTGTTCCTAATTTTTACTGACGGTCTACTGAGTGGAATGGTACCAGCAGATTGGAGAAAAGCCAACGTAGCACCAATATTTAAAAAGGGCTCAAAATACATCCCTGGGATTTACAGACCAGTTAGCTTAACATCAATAGTATCCAAGCTCTTGGAGGGGATGATAAGGGACTATATACACGATTTTAGTAATGAAAACTGTATCATTAGCAGTAATAGGCATGGATTCATGAAGAATCGTTCTTGCCAAACCAATCTATTAACCTTCTATGAGGAAGTGAATTGCCATCTAGATAAAAGAAGGCCCGTAGATGTGGTGTATCTGGATTTTGCAAAGCATTTGACACAGTTCCCCATAAACTTTTACCATTCAAAATAAGGTCCGTTGGCAATGACCATAGGGTGAGTACATGGATTGAAAACTGGCTACAAGGGCAAGTTCAGAGGGTGGTGATAAATGAGGAATACTCAGAATGGTCAGGGGTGGGTAGTGGGGTCCCACAAGGTTCTGTACTGGGCCCAATCCTCTTTAATTTGTTCATAAACGACCTGGAGGATGGGGCAAACAGTTCAATCCCTGTATTTGCAGGTGATAATAAGCTAAGCAGGGCAATAACTTCTCAGCAGGACGTGGAAACCTTGCAAGAATATATGAACAAATTAATGGAGAGGGCAACTACATGGCAAATGAGGTTTAATGTAGAAAAATGTAAAATGATGCATTTGGGTGGCAAAAATATGAATGCAATCTATACACTAGGGGGAGAACCTCTGGAGGAATCTAGGATGGAAATGGACCTGGGGGTCCTTTTAGATCATGGGTGCTCAACCTATGGCCCTCCGGCTGTTGCGGAACTACAAGTCCCATCATGCCTCTGCCTTTGGGAGTCATGCTTGTAACTGTCAGCAGCTTGCAATGCCTCATGGGACTTGTAGTTCTGCAACAGCTGAAGGGCCACAGGTTGAGCACCCATGTTTTAGATGATAGGCTCAGCAGTGGCATGCAATGTCAAGCTGCTGCTAACAAAGTAAACAGAATATTTGGCATGCATTAAAAAGGGGATTAACTCCAGGGATAAAGCAATAATTCTCCCACTCTACAAGATTCTGGTCCGGCCGCACCTGGAGTATGCTGTCCAGTTCTGGACACCAGTCCTCAGGAAGGATGTGCTGGAAATGGAGCAAGTACAAAGAATTGCAACAAAGCTAATAAAGGGTCTGGAGGACATTAGTTATGAAGAAAGGTTGCAAGCACTGAACTTATTCTCTCTGGAGAAGAGACGCTTGAGAGGGGATATGATTTCAATTTACAAATACTCATTAAAATTAGAAGAAAAAAGGTTTAACCTTAAACTACGTAGAGGATTCTTTACTGTAAGAGCGGCAAGGATGTGGAATTCCTTTCCACAGGCGGTGGTCTCAGCGGGGGGCATCGATAGTTTCAAAAAACTATTAGATAAGCACCTGAACGACCGTAGCATACAGGGATATACAATGTAATACTGACATATAATCGCGCACATAGGTTGGACTTGATGGACTTGTGTCTTTTTTCAACCTCACCTACTATGTAACTATGTACAGAAAACCATCAATGCTCCATGCATGCTATCCTTTCAAATTATAGTTTTATTTCCTTTACTGTTGTTCAATGCCTAATGGGGCGTACACACGGTCGGACTTTTCGTCTACAAAAGTCCGACAGCCTGTCCGACAGACTTCCGGCGGACTTTCGGCGGACTTGCAGCAGACTTTCTAACGAACGGACTTGCCTACACACGACCACACAAAAGTCCGACGGATTCGTATGTGATGACGTACACCGGACTAAAATAAGGAAGTTCATAGCCAGTAGCCAATAGCTGCCCTAGCGTGGGTTTTTGTCCGTCGGACTAGCACACAGACGAGCGGATTTCGGGGTTCGTCGTAGTTACGACGTAAAGATTTGAAGCATGTTTCAAATCTAAAGTCCGTCGGATTTGAGGCTGAAAAAGTCTGCTGAAAGTCCGGAGAAGCCCACACACGATCGGATTACCAGCCAGCTTTAGTCCGTCGGCGTCCGTTGGACTTTTGTAGACGAAAAGTCCGACCGTGTGTACGCCCCATTAGACTTGGGTATTGTTTTAAAGCCTCTATATTACCTGTGTTTCTTCATATGATTGCAGGGTCTTCTATGTGACCTATTTCAAGCTCTGACAGCTTGGAAATATCTTTATTGGTATGGATTCCAAGAGGACCCTGGCAGAAGACCTTCAACTTACCCCCCATTAGCTCTAAATCTAGAGCATGGTTCTTACCCTCTTACATTTGTGCTGTTTGTTAAAATTCTAAGCGGATAAATCCTTTTATGGAGAGCATTTTCTCTATGGATCTACAGATCTTTTCCTCTCTCCTACTAGGATACTCCTCTTGTGAATCCAATAAGTTATACAATATGGCTAGGATGTGTTTACCTGTTTTGTTTCTTTAACTAAATAGGGGTTTTATATGACTTAGCCACCCTGAAAGCAGTGGGCCCTCTTCCTTTATTATGTACTATTGCTTATTTTATAGCAGCGTGGGACGTTGCTTTGACACTTTGCTGTTAGGTTACTTTTCCTCCCCACGTAGAACTCAGAGCTTTTGCCTGGTTTTGACCCTTGAAGACAGGTAGAAACCTGTTGGCCTGTATAGCCATCCCTGATTGGGGTACTTAAGTGGTGCTAGACTCTATACTAGCATCTTGGTTTTTGTTTTTTCTTGCTTCTCGTTACTTTTTCTCTCCCAACCCCCTTCTTTTTTTTTTAAAAAAAACATATAGAAAACAAACACCCTATAAAGACACAATTACCAGTTACCCAATAATGGAGTTACAGAAGGCTGGATCAAAACTGTAAAGATTCTTAATAATATGTCTAATAAGAAAAATTGATCCAAAAACGCCTCCCAAAATTTGCTCGTCGACCCGTTTCATGAATTAGCTTCCTCAGGACAAATACTGTGTAGGTGCTGGTATATTTAAAAACAAAGTAGAAAATGTGTAAGTATTACATATGATATATAAATGTATAAGTACAAGAGTAGTTATTTCATCATGTATCCAGAAAAATACATATAGGTATCAAGACATACACAACAACATATATGCTTGCCTGGTAAATCTGTAACTCAGTGTATAGGAACACCTCACAAAATTAGACAGACATCCATAATGACATAGTTTCAGGTCTAATGTGTGTATATATGCAAAATGATGCATATACATAACAGGTTGTCTGTAATAGACACGGCTAAATAGAAAAGAAAATTGTAGGTCACTGTAAAAGAGAAACGCACTCATACAAAAAAAATGAGCAGGTGTTAATATGAACATAATCTACAAGTCCTTTAGAGGGACCATAGCTATGTCTAATCATATACTGTCAGATCCATAAATATTGGGACATCGACACAATTCTAATCTTTTTGGCGCTATACACCACCACAATGGATTTGAAATTAAACGGGTATTTACATCAAAATCAGGTGAATGGTATGGGAATTACAACAGTTTGTATATGTGCCTCCCACTTTTTAAGGGACCAAAAGTAATGGGATAATTGACTGCTCAGCTGTTCCATGGCCAGGTGTGTGTTATTTCCTCATTGAACCTTTTATCTGCTCCTTGTAAATGGGATAGAGTTCATTTCAAGCGTGCTATTGGCATTTGGAATCTGTTGCTGTCAGCTCTCAATATGAGATCCAAAGAGCTGTCACTATCATTGAAGCAAGCCATCATTAGGCTGAAAAAACAAAACAAACCCATCAGAGAGATAGCAAAAACATTAGGTGTGGCCAAACCAACTGTTTGGAACATCCTTAAAAAGAAAAAGAATGCACCGGTGAGCTCTGCAACACCAAAAGACCCAGAAGACCACTGAAAACAACTGTGGTGGATGACCGAAGAATTCTTTCCCTGGTGAAGAAAATGCCCTTCACAACAGTTGGCCAGATCAAGAACACTCTCCAGGAGGTAGGTGTATGTGTATCAAAGTCAACAATCAAGAGAAGACTTCACCAGAGTGAATACAGAGGGTTCACCACAAAACCATTGGTGAGCCTCAAAAACAGGAAGGCCAGATTAGAGTTTGCCAAACAACATCTAAAAAAGCCTTCACAGTTCTGGAACAACATTCTATGGGCAGATGAGACCAAGATCAACTTGTACCAGAGTGATGGGAAGAGAAGAGTATGGAGAAGGAAAGGAACTGCTCATGATCCAAAGCATACCACCTCATCAGTGAAGCATGGTGGTGGTAGTGTCATGGCATGGGCATGTATGGCTGCCAATGGAACTGGTTCTCTTGTATTTATTGATGATGTGACTGCTGACAAAAGCAACAGGATGAATTCTGAAGTGTTTCGGGCAATATCTGCTCATATTCAGCAAAAAGCTTCAGAACTCATTGGACGGCGCTTCACAGTGCAGATGGACAATGACCCAAAGCATACTGCGAAAGCAACCAAAGAGTTTTTTTTGAGGGAAAGAAGTGGAATGTTATGCCAAGCCAATCACCCAACCTGAATACGATTGAGCATGCATTTCACTTGCTGAAGACAAAACTGAAGGGAAAATGCTCCAAGAACAAGCAGGAACTGAAGACAGTTGCAGTAGAGGCCTGGCAGAGCATCACCAGGGATGAAACCCAGCGTCTGGTGATGTCTATGCGTTCCAGACTTCAGGCTGTAATTGACTGCAAAGGATTTGCAACCAAGTATTAAAAAGTGAAAGTTTGATGGATGATTGTTTATCTGTCCCATTACTTTTGGTCCCTTTAAAAAGTGGGAGGCACATACACAAACTGTTGTAATTCCTACACCGTTCACCTGATTTGGATGTAAATACCCTCAAATTAAAGCTGAAAGTCTGCAGTTAAAGAACATCTTGTTCGTTTCATTTCAAATCCATTGTGGTGGTGTATAGAGCCAAAAAGATTAGAACTGTGTTGATGTCCCAATTCTTATGAATCTGACTGTATATGCTAATGTTTTTCCAGTGTTTTCCTGAATAGTTTGTGTTGATTGTTGTATTGCGTTATGATGCACGAAGTTGGAGGTTTTGTGCCTTTCTTTAGATGAGTGGTAAAGAGGAGGCTATTTCCAGTGTGGTTCTTGGCACGTCTCTAAGCCTTTTTGAGGCTTACAGACGTGCCTCGATCTAAAAGTCTAGTAGCCTTGATCTAAAAGTCTAATTTTTAGACGATTGGCTTCTAAGAGAAATGAGGTATCTGTTGAGCAATTTCTCCTCAGTCTCAAGTACTGGCTGTAAGGAATGGACTGTATGAGAGGTTGGGGATGTGCACTTGATGCATGGAGAATGGTGTTTCCTGCAGTGGACTTACGAAATAAACCACTTGAAAGAGTATTTTTTATAATTTTGAGGTCCAGAAACGTGATCATATCTTTACTATAAGACATAGTAAAGTTTAGGTTGAAAGTGTTCCTATTCATGGCCAGCATGAAGGTATCAAGCATGTCCACAGGTCCCTCCCAGATGATGAAGATGTCATCAATGTAGCGATACCACGTTGTAATATGGCTCATTAATGTAGACAAATCTTCATCATGTAGGAGGGAACACTCCCATTCCCCCAGGTACAGGTTGGCATAGGATGGGGCACAGCGAGTCCCCATCGCTACCCCCTGCACCTGGAGGAAGTGGGAGCCATCGAAAGAAAAGCTATTATGCAGCAGGATGAACTCTAAGGATGAGATGATAAATTGTCAAATTTTCCAATCCTCCTTATGCGATTGTGAAAGTGTATGCTTTACAGCTGAGATCCCCAAATGATGGGGAATCTAGCTGTAAAGCACCTTGACATCTATAGCTACAAGAAGTGTTTCAGGGGTAAGGTGGATGCCTTCTAAATTTTTTAGAAGATGGATAGTGTCTCTGATATAGGACGGTAAATTGCCTACATAAGGTCTTAGATGGGCATCAATGAATTGAATTGACTAAGGTTTTCTGTGATACTACCCACCCCCGAAATGATTGGTCTACCCGGTGGTCTTTGTAAATCTTTGTGTATTTTGGGTAAGCTGTCGGGATTATGGCAAATTTAGTACGTATGAAGTTCCAGGTATCTTTGTCTATCTCTCCGTTTGCGAAAGCCTCATCAACTAAAGAATATAATTTTTTGTCAAATCTGTCAATGGTGCTTTTTGGAATTTTTCTATACCAGGCTTTATTCTGAAGGATTCTGTAGCACATGGTCTTGTACTGATCATTTGTCATTATTGCTATATTATCCCCTTGTCAATCCATGTTGATCCTTGAGAGATTGTAATGCAATCTTCTCTTCCCTTAGAAGATTATATTATCTTAAATCCATACTTATTTTTCCAATTTTTTTAAATATTTGCACTCACTAGACTGACAAAAGCTGCAAGGTTTGGATTATCAGAAAGCGAAGGGAATTTGTCAGATTGTTTTTTAAAAGTAAGAGGACGAGTTTCTGGTACATTTTTAGTATCAGCATGCTGAAGTAATAGGTCCTCGATATCCACAATATCGATTAAATCCGTGGGATCTGAATCTTCCAATAGACTCAATAAGTTGTCCAGTGCCTCATCGGTTTGTGCAATGTCGGATATTTGTGGTGCAACATTTTTGGAGTATAAACTTTGAAATAGAGGCTCCTAGCAAAGAGTTGAACATCTCTGATGGTATCCAAGGTGTTCAGATCTGAGTCTGGGCAAAAATTAAGTCCCTTGGAGAGAACAGAGGTTTGTGCTGGTGATAATTCATAATTGGACAAATTGATGATACTGAGGGTGTCGCAATTATCCAATACTACCTCAGCATCCTCAAGGTTAACTACATGTCGTGAGGTTGTTCTGAGCGGTGTACTAAAAAATTATCATTGCGTATAGTGGTAGTGGTGAATGTATCATGAGCATAAGATGCACCCATGTGAATAGAAGTAGATAAGCCATCACCAGTAGGCCCTTCCGATGAAATCCTAATACACCTCGTGAATTACCTTTACCCAGGTCGGGATTAATTCCAAGAGTAGAAGGTGTACAGTGTTGCTGTGATGATGTAGGTTCGACCATACGTTTCTTTTGTGATAAGTCATCACCAGAGCATGAACGTTTGTTTTTTTTGGCTTTTTCTGTAGGTTCGTTGTGAGTTCTGTTAGAAACAAGAAGAGGCTGATGAATTAAAAGTTGAATTGGGTACTTTTTCATTAAAATTCTAATTTCTTTGTCCATTTCTCTGGAAAATTGATCTGTTATTTTGATGCCATTTGCAGGCTTTACCCTCCTAGAAATCTCTGATCTCTCGAGAATTTTTTCTCTTTGGTTACAAGCGTATCTTTGGTAAATACATCTAGATGGTTTTTAACCCCTTCCTCTTGTTCATTAAACATAGCTAGTTTTTGAAGGGCTGCAGCTTATTATAAATCAAATCAATGTCTTTATCCATGGTGACAATACGTTTTTGATACTCCTCAATGAGGAGTTTCATTATCACCGTGGTACAGCTTTGTAGGTTGTTTTCCCATTTTTGTTTAAAAGTTGTATCAATTTCTTCCAAGACAGGGAAAATTTGTATCCTAAGACCATAAGGCTTCACATTTTCTCTAATATACCTCTCAAAATTTTATACATGCCAGAAACATGCCACCTTTTTCTCCACCGCTTTTCTCAATTGAGCGAAAAGTGATAGTATCTCCATTTGTGAAGACTCCTTTTTGTCATGGCTTGTGTAGTAGCCCGCCTTAAGGGCCTCCCATTCCTGTCCCCGAAACATGACAGAAACCTATTAACAGTGTCCCCCAGGATAATCTTGAGCAGATATTGATAAAAAAAGGACAGTGATAAACAAAATTTTTTTTTAAATTAGATTTAAATATGTAGAAAAGATGTCTGGTCACTTGGTTAAAAATAACCCTGAGAACACAGAAGTAATTAGTTATAAAAGACAAAGTGGGTATTTGCTACCCTAAATTCAATAGTTTGTAGAAATCCAACCGAGAAGACCCACAAGTTGCCAACATCCCAAATTAAACAATCATATATTTAGAGTACCCCCCAGGGAAATACTAGGGGACTTTAAGGGTAATTGTTCAGCGAAATACTTTTAGAAAATAGAAATGTATTATTATAAAATATGTGGTGCATACATCACCATTATCAATAAAAAGACAAGAGCAGAATCATATATCATATATAAATGCAAATCCTTCAATGTTACGCCCGACACATTTCTGGACTTATGTAGAGTCTTTTCTTCAGGAGCAATTCATGCAAAGTAGTGCTGCTATATGATATAACACAATAAGACAAAATCATACATCAAGATCAGAGAAAAGAGCATAGTTGAAGTCAAGTAAAGACAAACATACCAGTCAAGTATGAAATATGCAAAAGAGGACCACCACCTAATATACAGCCATGGAAACGGGCTAAGTTGCTGCAGAGGAGTCTGAATGAATAGAAAACCTGAAGAAATATTCGTATTCTTTAAAATGATTGGTGAACATCAAATAGGCATGGAGAGATACACCACTGTTGTACCCACAAGGCAGGCCTAGATAGTATTGCTATGCATTAGTAATTTTGGCAAATGCCCGAAGAGTAGACAAATCCTAGAAAAGAGCAAATTTTCTTTATGAATGCAAAACTAATATATGGCTGTCCAAAGGACATAATCAGCATTATCACAGAAATAGCATTTGGTGCTAGGTTGTTTAAAATAAAAGCCAGTATCGCAAGTTAGTTCACAGTCATAGTTGATGAATTTGGGTGGTATATAGTATTCAGATGACACATATGGGGTGTAATTTGCCCTCTAAATATCCAGGCAAGACAAAGCTGAAAGCCAATTCGCTGGAGTACAGTAATGCATCTAAAGCCTAAGAGATATATATATACAGAGTGTAACCAGACTAACCTGATGTGGGCCAAACAGAGCAAGCAAGACGGTCCAGAGCCGGTCACCATATATACTGCAGCGAAGGTGGAACCGAGTGGAAGGAAAAAACATTCCTCCTTAAATAGCCACGAGATAGACACCCGCACATGCACACTAGGTAGTGCGTGTCAGTGCATCGCCGTATAACGATATGTGAGAGTAACCAATGGGGGGTACAGTGGAGGAGAAAGTGGGCGGGAGTTCTTGTCTGGATATTCAGAGGGCAATTTACACCCCATATGTTCTGAATACTACATATCACCCAAATTCATCATTAAACAGTTAAGTGCAGCGCAAAAAAAGAACAAAAAAAAAAAAAATAACTACTGGAACTAAATATGTTCCAAACTAATTAAATAGATAAATGAGAGTCCATATAGTCAAAGATAAGACATAAGAAAATCTTCTGATTACATCCAGATCAATTGCTTGTCAGCAGATCTAATAGATAAAATCATGAGGATGCCCTTACCAGATCGTGTGGACCCCTTAATTACAGGGGGTCTTTGGGGCATCAATGGACTAATAACACACTGCTCTGCTCGATGTCATCTGCAGGAACCGAACATCAAATGTCCTGGGATCCAAAGCCGGCTGAGAGATCCGTGCTTTATTATCAGAGTAAGCGTCAGTAATCTCCAAGAAAAGGAATAAAGAAAGATCTAAGGGCACTCCGTTTTGTAATCTCTTTCCCAAAAAATTTATTGAAGCACAAAGATAAAAGCGCTCAGCGGCGCTGTGATAGATAAAAAGGTATTCTTTCAATGACTGCTGTCTGTCCGTGGTGGAACAGCTGTTAACTTGAGATGGCTGCGGGTGATGTCAGCGGTATTGCTCTACCCCCATACGCGGCGTTACGTCACTGGGGACTTCGTCAGTGAGGGTAGAGCACGCCCATCACCCGGAGAAATATATACTCTTACTGAGTAAACGAGGGGAGTGTCAGAGCACCGGAACCGGAACCTAGGACAAGGAAACCTTCCAGTGCTCACTGGGGACATCATCCCAAGGACTTTGCTTAAATTTAAAAAACGAAAAATGAATAAACCTTATGGTGCTAATAGGAACCTAAAAATAGAGTGCTGAATATGCACAATCTGTATTTAAAGGTACCAGAAAACCATTAAAAAAATTAACAGAGGAGGAGGAGCTGACGCCCAAGATGGCTGCTCGGTGAAATAGAGTGGCTGACACGCTGACATGCTGTTAAGCTGAATATAGCAGACGCTGAACACAGGTATCTTTGGGAGATCGTCTCAAGACACAACCAAAAGTTTACCATATCTCTGTACTACAACTTATCTGCCTGGATAACGGAGGGGTGACAGTAAAAACGAAGCGCAATCCTACCTGTGGAGTGCCGGTGAAGAAGCGAAGGCGGACCTGAGCGAGAGCGCGTGGCCGGACGGGTGCTTGGCGGATCTGCACACACAGTCGGCAGATTCGACAGAGACGGCTCACTGGCAGAGACGCGCGCGCATGGTCGAAAGGCTCAACCCGGCAGGGATCAGGAGAAAGCAAAAGGACCGAGGGGTGCCCCCTCAACACGGCTTAGCGGTAAAACCTCCACCAGGTCAGAAAGCGGTTATCAGGAACCGGTAAGACAAAAAATACCTGTCTACAAACAAATGATATGTATGGACTTGCAAGAAATATGCAATAGGGGTATATAAAAAGAAGAAAATTTAGTCTCCCATATATATCTGGGAATAACGCAGACACGCATGTTATCTCATTGCATCTGACATACTAGAAGATACATAGACTTTTGAATCTGACAGGCTGGATTAGAGCAAAGTGCTCAGAGGAATAGAAATACAAACATATAAATATAAAAGACACTAAAGGCAGAGATATTGAGCGGACCACCTATTTTTATTTTCTTTTTTTTGCTTTTTGCTTTCCCAAGAAAACATCACTGTATTGGGGATAGCTTTGGTAAAGAGAAACCATAAGGTGCAAAATATTGTTATAACGCATAACAGAGTATATATGGGTTGGTAACTTTTGGGCCATATAAAATATCCCGTAAAGAAAGAGGAAAAGAAAGGACAAGATAAAGCACAAAAGGGTATAATAATAAAAACAGTATCTCCTCTAGTATGGCGCCCAAAAAAGGTAATAAAACGCCACAACCCCAGAAAAATAAAAAGGATAAAGAGGAAAATAAAAGTAAAAACCCCACTGGGACACAAACCACACAGACATCAGATATTAAGGAGATATTTCAACAACTTCAGCTGCAAGCTCCTCGAGCTCCACAAGGGATTAATACATCACAAGATATCTCAAATATAGCGGAAACATCAGGTATATCTAGTTCATCAGGGGAACTGCAACACCCTAGAAACAGCTCACTACTAGATACAACAGGCTCAGCCAGTGATCCAAAGGACATGGAAAAAGAAAAATGGGATATGAGAAAATATATCCAATCCCTCCCAACCAGAGAGGATATGGATCAATACGTGCACAGATTGGAAAATTCATACAAAACGGAAATACAAGAGCTCAAAGAATCCATTAAAACCACACAGGAAAAAACCTCTAGACTAGACACAAAAATCTTAAAAGTAGAACAAGAATCAAAGAAGCTAAAGGAAAATGTGCATAAACAAGGAATACAGATAAATCAACTAATAGGCAATCTCGACGAGCAAGAGAACAGAAGCAGGAGATCCAATATTAGAATCAGAGGATTAAAGGAGGAGGTGGGCGGTAAAGAGTTAATATCTACACTACAAAAGATCTTTCAAGATCTGACTCAGGAGATAGAAATGAAAGATTTATTAATAGACCGGGCCCATAGAACAGCAGTAAATAGAAGAGTGGATCCCACTAGGCCGAGAGACATTATCTGTAAGATGCATTATGCCCATATAAAGGACAAGATCATGCAAGCTGCCCGACAAAATAACGGTATTCAGTATGAAGGGGCCCCATTGCAATTTTTCCAAGACTTATCCAAATATACACTGGACCGCAGAAGAGCATTAAAACCCCTAGTGGAACAACTGAGGAAAAATAATCTACAGTATAGATGGAAGTTTCCATTTCAACTACAGACACAAAAAGAGGGACTTAATATAGTTTTCAGGGATCTGGAAGATTTACCACAGTTCGTATCAACTCTTAATCTACCGGAAATAGAACTACCGAATTGGCCCGTTTCATATATGCAGCTGTTCAGATAACTCTAATAGAATATACATAATAAATGGGAGTGGAGAATGGGGGGGCTCTGGATATGACTGGGAGGAGGGAGGGGATGGTGGCCCCCCCCCCCTTTTTTTTTTTTTTTTTTTGTGACAATATGTGCACACCTAATAGATGATGAGATATAGAGGGGAGGAGGGATGTAATGGGGAACTGATGATAGTGGTATATGTAAACACATTGAAAAACAGATGGTAAACAGATATACTTTAAAACGCATAATTATAACATAGAGTTAGATAGGGGGCGGAGTTCTCCTCCCCCCCCCCCTTTTTTTTTTTTTTTTTTTTTCTTTTTCTTTTTCTTTTTCCCTCACTATAAAGAGATTTGCAAACACAAATATACTAGATGTAAATAGGACATTGGTTCAAGATAATACACTTTTTTCTTGTATTGCGGACACTAAAGAAGAATTTTTTTTTTTTTTTTTCTTCTGTAGTATTTTTTGCATTATGGCAGATTATGAGTGTATAGAAATGTATTGATGGGTTATGCACTTCCAGTTTTGTGCACAGTGATGGGGTTGCGGAGGGGTTGGGGGGGAGGGGGGGATATAGATGTAAATTATGGCAATAGTTTGTATATTTATCAGCACTCTATTTAGGATCTCATGCACTTATTTTGAGATAAGGATAGGCAAGGTTGCTTTTTTTTTATTTTTTTTTTTCCCTCACTATAAATAGATTTGCAAACACAAATATACTAGATGTAAATAGGACATTGGTTCAAGATAATACACCTTTTTTTTTTTTTTTTTTCTTCTCACTAGAGCAGGTTTTGAGCACAAAATTTACAACTATTGTGTACACTCTCAATACACCAATTATTGTATATGGGATACTCTTCCTCTCCCAGATCCCCCATGGATCTGGGGTTTGGTGGGGGGAGGAGGTTTGGGTCCAAAAAGGAAGGGAAAAGGGAAGGAAATGTTTTTTTTTTTTTTTTTCCCCCCTTTATTAAAGGTACTTCACTATACACTGGACACGAAATGGAACCTTAGTTGGATGTTTTAATAATATTTCTTGTATTATGGACACTAAAGAAGAAATTTTTTTTTTTTTTTTTTTTTTTTTTTCTTCTGTAGTATTTTTTGCATTATGGCAGATTATGAGTATATAGAAATGTATTGTTGGGTTATGCACTCCCAGTTTTGTACACAGTGATGGGGTTGCGGGGGGGTTGGGGGGGAGGGTGGGATATAGATGTAAATTATGGCAATAGTTTGTATATTTATCAGCAATGTATTTAGGATCTCATGCACTTATTTTGAGATAAGGATAGGCAAGATTGCTTTTTTCCTCCTAATTTTTTTTTTTTTTTTTTGATATAGAGTCTTTTATAGACCATGAAGCTAATATCATTACCATGGTAGGGTATACCACATATTTTATGGATAACGAAGGATGAGAGGAGGTTGGGATGGGGGGACAAGAAATTCCTTTTTTCTTTTTTTTCCCTTTTTTTTTTTTTTTTTTTTTTGTCCAAATTTGTAAAAAAAGGAGGAACTTTTTTTTTTTTTTTATTTTTTTTTTTTTCTTTGTTCCTTGTCCCCCACTCCCTCCCATGCCTCGGGGTCTCCTTTCTTCCCCTCTCCTTCCCCCTCCCTCTTCCCTGCCGGTGGGTCAGGGGGGGGGGCTGGGAGACAGAAGCTTCCTTAAGTGGAATGATCCCCCCCAGACTCCAACACTCAGAGAGAAGATGCATAATATAAAGCATATATAAGAGTGTAATTTAAAAGGTCAGCGTGTCGCCACTGACCGAGTGGCAGTAACTGGACGTTAGGCTCCAATCTCCCTAAGTTGAGGGAGCTTACATAAAGTAAGATAGACTGTTTTTTTAGTCATTAGAGTACGAATCGGGGTGTGTGTGTGTGAGTAGATTACATCGATTTTTTTTTTTTTTTTTTTTCTCGTCTTTTCCCCTTTTCTTTTTTCCTCCCTCTTTTTTCCTTTTTTTTTTTTTTCTTTTTTTTTTTTGTGTTTGTTCTCTCTTTTTGTTCGTTCATCTTGGAAATATAATGAATATATGCTCATATAATATTAGGGGCCTTAACTCGGCATCGAAAAGATCACAGGTTCTATATTCTCTCCACAAACAAAAGGTTGGAATAGCCCTCTTTCAAGAGACGCATTTCCGGACAGATCACATACCTAACCTGCGTAACAAATATTATACTACATGGTTCCATGATTCCTATGGATATTCAAAGGCGAGAGGAGTATCTATTGCAATCCATAGAACAATCCCTTATCAAATACTGGAAGAATGGCGAAACAGGGACGGCAGAGCAATTCTACTGAAGCTCAACATATATGGTAAAAAGTATACGCTTATAAATCTATATTTACCCAATCAAAACCAGATTAAAATAGGACTACAACTGATTAGCCAACTGATGGAAAAAGCGGAAGGTATTATCATAATCGGGGGGACTTCAATTTTGTTTTGGATAAAAATATAGATACTACAGCGCCAAAGACAATACAGGTTAGTAAGGATAAGAAGAAATTTAAAGAAATGATGCAGAAATGCCAACTGGTGGATATATGGCGTCTTTTACATCCATCAGAGAAAAATTTTACCTTCTATTCTAAGGTTCATGGTTCATATCATCGACTAGACTATTTTTTAATAAATCAGAGAGGGGTAAACGCTATATTGACCGCAGAGATCGGTAGTACAATATGGTCCGACCATATGCCCGTTTTTGTGAAAATAGATACATATATAAGCGAGAATAGTAGGGGAAATTGGAGACTTAACGATAATTTATTATATGATGAGACATGTGTAAAGGAAATAAGAAAAGCAATAACGGACTTTGTAAATGATCATATGGGAGACAATACATCCCCGCCAATACAGTGGGAGGCACTGAAATGTGTGATTCGAGGCCTATTTATAAAACACGGGGCTAGGCTGAAAAAAATGAAAAATAATAGAATAACTCAATTATTCAAAGAAATATCCCTAGGGGAAGACCAACATAAGCAAAACCTTACACGAGAAACACTAATAGAGGTAACAAAATTAAAAGCAGAATTACAAACATTATTAAATGAAAAAACACTTAATATTAGGGATAACAATCGTTCCCTATATTACCAACAAGGGAACAAGCCAGGCAAATTGTTAGCCAGAACCCTTAAAAATAGAGGTAAAACAACACCTATCATAAAGATAAAAACAGAGTCGGGAGAGACGAAATATGACCCAAAAGGGATTTTAAATGAGTTCCAGAGATTCTACACGAAATTATATAATATACCTAATCATTGGGCGGATAGAAACCCCGATAAATTTCAACAAGAGACACGGCAATATATAAAGGAAACGGCAATACCGGCTATAAACTCTTTTGAGGCAACACAGTTATGCCGCGTACACACGGTCGGACTTTTCGTCTACAAAAGTCCGACAGCCTGTCCGACAGACTTCCGACGTACCTTCGGCGGACTTGCGGCAGACTTTCTTACGAACGGACTTACACACACACGACCACACAAAAGTACGACAGCCTAGTACGCGGTGACGTACACCAAGTCCGACGAGACTATAAAACGGAAGTTCAATAGCCCGTACGACACCCTTTGGGCTCCTTCTGCTAATCTCGTGTTTATCTCGTGTTAGTAGAAGTTTGGTGAGAGACGATTCGCGCTTGTGAGACTCGTATTTTTCAGTTCGTTTTAACTGTTGTTCAGTCTGTGCTTGTGAGGTTTGTATCTGCTTTTCAGTGCGTTTGGTCAGTTGGCATTGAGAAATCTTTGTTTTATTGGCCGCTCGTTCCTGATTTTCAGGTCGTTCTTCACAGGCCTTGCTGTTCTTCAGTGCGTTCTGTTTAGTGCGTTCTGACCAGCCGACCGTTTTGAAGCCATGTTACCTGTACGTACTCGTCGTCGAGCTCGTGCATTGTATGTGCTTGGTGCTGTAGTTTATTCTTCAGCCCAAGACCAGTCCATGAACAGGGCGAGGAGGAGTTCATGGACCAAGAATTGGTTGCTTCAGCGTGACCAGTTCTGTCACATGCCTTTGCTCCGTGAGATCCGTGAGAATAATCCTGAGGATTTCAGGAACTTTCTCCGGATGACGGACCCCGTTTTTGACCGTTTGTTGGCTTTGCTGACCCCCTATATCAGCAGGCAGGATACCTGCATGAGGCAAGCCATCACTCCGGAGCAGAGGCTGGTCGCTACCTTGCGGTATTTGGCCACAGGGAGAAGCCTGCAGGACCTTAAGTTCTCGACAGGCATCTCCCCCCAGGCTCTGGGGATCATTATCCCAGAGACCTGTTCTGCCATCATACAGGTCCTGCAGAAGGACTATATTAAGGTAAGATATTTTTCTTTTATTAGCATCACATGTTCTTTTATGTAATCTTTGATAATATAATGTATTTCTTGCTTCAAACACTACTTACCATCATTGCAATATAGTGTGAATGTCCCCTTTTTATCCTCACACATGCTGGATTTTTTTCCTGTTATTTTTTGTCATGCATGTATATTTTCCTTCAATAACCTTCCCAGCATGAAGTGATGGGAACATATCCACCTAGTCTACTCATTTGGAATGTACTTTGTTTGAGTGTATTTAGTGTGCTGCTAATGAGCAATTATCTAGATTTCACAAACCCCCCCACCTAAACTCACTCCAAATAGTGTGCTGCTAATGAGCAATTATCTAGATTTCACAACCCCCCCCCCCCCCACCTAAACTCACTCCAAATAGTGTGCTGCTAATGAGCAATTATCTAGATTTCACAACCCCACCCCCCCCCCCCCACCTAAACTCACTCCAAATAGTGTGCTGCTAATGAGCAATTATCTAGATTTCACAACCCCACCCCCCCCCCACCTAAACTCACTCCAAATAGTTTGCTGCTAATGAGCAATTATCTAGATTTCACAACCCCCCCACCCCCACCCTCGTTAAAATTTGCTGGAATGTTCTGTGGTGTTGATTTGTCTAAAGCAAATATATGTTGCACTTTGCAAAATGCATGTGCACTCTACAAGTGCATTTGTTCCAGTGCTTTAGTAAATGAGCAGAAGCTCTGCTGATTTCCATCATCAAATCATATGCAAGCCTCAAAGTGTTTTCATTAATTGCCCTTGCATGTGATTGTGTACTCCTTGCAACATGAATGCCTTTTTACATTACCTCATTTACTGTAAGCTGGTTAGCAACTGCACCTGCAGAGTGCGACAACTGCAGTCTTGTAGCCTTTTTAGTCCCTAAATTCCTGCGTGTCCTAAAAGTAATTTTTTTTAGGGATTTCACAACCCCCTAAAATGTAATCAATGTTCCATCAGAGGGGGTGAGCAATCTGATAAGTGTGCCTTTCCATATTAGTTATTCCAGAACAATTAAATTATTGAATGTTATACTGATGCTGGGGAATAATGTTTTTAATTGTCTAATTTTCTTGCAATGTTAGCTTCCAAATTAATTGATTTTGGTTTTCTTGTTTGATTTCCCAGTTTCCTTCAACGCCACAGGAATGGCAGACTGTGGCATCCCATTTTGCCAGCCGTTGGGACTTTCCCAATTGTGGAGGGGCTATAGATGGGAAACATGTCCACATTGTGCCACCACCCCATTCGGGGTCATATTATTTTAATTATAAGGGGTTCCACAGTATTGTTTTAATGGCGGTGGTGTCGGCACACTATGATTTTTTATATGTGGACGTGGGGAAGAATGGCCGGATGTCGGATGGAGGAGTATTTGCCCAGACGGAGTTCTGCCAGCGTCTCCAGAGTGGTGGCCTGGGATTGCCACCTGATGAGGATAACGTGGAAGGACTCCCCTTTGTCTTCATTGCCGATGAAGCCTTCGCTCTCAGCAAGCACCTCATGAGGCCATTCCCCCAAAGAACACTCACCCCGGAGAGGAGGGTTTTTAATTACCGGCTGGCCAGAGCTAGAAGAGTGGTTGAGAATGCGTTTGGAATTCTGGCCAGCCGGTTCCGCCTGTTTCAAACAGCCATTAATTTGGCGGAATACAAACTTAATTTTATCGTTTTATCGTGCTGCATTCTGCACAACTTTTTAAATAAGCATTCTACAAATTATATAGGCACAGTTGGGCCTGAGGCCGGACAAATAGAAGCCAACCTTACAGGCCTGGATACTGTCCGTACTGGCTTGGCCCCCCAAAGTGCCCGTCAAGTTAGACAGCAATATGTTAATTATTTTATGGGTAGGGGGGCCATTGCAATGGGCCAGGATATATAATTTTTGACAATAAAAAAATTATTGATGAAATCTTGCATTATATTTATTGCTTGCCTTTCTTTTGGGCTGTCTCCTAGGTTATGGTCGAGCAGTTGTAGTGCCAACTGTATTGTAATTTTAAATGTCTAAATAAGCTCCATTGCCACTGTAAACAACTTTTTTACAATTATAACTAAAATGATACTGAGCCTTGAAATAACAAACCACACATTTATTTAATTCCTATAAGGAGATGTTTTTATTAATGGTTGTTATGCATTCAGTTCTGCATTTAGTATAAAATGTTCCTTGACAAAAATAGAATGATATCTTAATAATGTAGCAAAATATAATTATATCTAAATATTTATACCTAATCCACAAAAAAATATTTTTGGCTTTTTGATTTTCACAAACAGGCTTTTTTTTTTGTTTTGGGAAAATCAAGTTTTGTTTTGTGTTTTTTTTTTTTGTTTTTTAAAGCAATTTTTTGGTTTATGTTTTTTTTTTTTTAGCAAGTTATTTTTGTTTTTATTATTTTTTTTAAGAA